>NC_079195.1:179894813-180221034 GCF_029499605.1 Hyla sarda
CAATAAAGCATGATTGACATGTAAACAAAACGAAATCGTGGTGGTGCACAGTGATCAAGCAAAAGAAACATGTTATACAACAATGTATATACAGGCGTGAGCAATAATCCATCCATGTATTGCAGTAAAATCATTGTTATATGGTGTACAGTGCATTAAAAGTCTCTCTTTAGCAAAAGTGGGCGGAGGATCCGGTCACTCACCCAGCAGATGGCTTCCTGTGCGAGCGGCGGGCATCACGCGCCTTTCCCCGACTTGCGAGGCGAATTCGTGGGAGAGTCGGATGTGACGAGTAACAACAAACCAGCGTGGACGGTCACGTGCGAAGTCTCTGAGGCAACCACTGGCGTCACTCCCTGCGCATGCTCATGCGGCTGTCGGGGAGATCGCACGCCATCTTTAAGAAGGGAAAAGGTTTTGGCAATGATGTGGCAATCTCCTGGTAGGTATTTCTTGCTCGGGGACCGCACAGGGAGTCCCGGGTACCGGAGCACCCCTGTGTAGTCCTGGGTGGGGTTGTCCCTGGTCTGCCGCCATAGGTAGCCAGCCTGGGTCGTCCTAGAGCTACCAGTCACTGGAGAAGTGCCAGAATTGGAGCAAAGACGTGAGGTTGAGAGTGGTTAGGGAGACTGTTGTGATGTCCAGTGGATTGCTGATGTTGCGGATGGGAAAGGCGGGTGCCCCCTGTCTGTTGCCGTGTCTGCCAGTAGGAACGAGGGAAATGAGTGAGAGACCGTAGGCCCACTTCTGTGGATGCAAAAAGAGAGAGGGAAGGTAGTTAGTACAAAAAATGTGCCATGTGGGGGTGACAGAGAAATAATAATGAAAATAAATAGACAAACCAATCCTACACGTTTTAGGGATGACACACAAAAAGATGCTACAACCTGGATTTAGCGCTCGTTGCAAATATCATGAGTTACAATAAATTCAACATTGAGCCCTGATGGTTTCAGAGAGTTCAATTCATATATCCACCATAGTTCCTTCCTTTTGAGTTTGGCTGTTCGATTGCCCCCCCGTTTGAGAATGGGGACATGATCGACTAGAGTGAATTTAAGATCTTTCTCAGTGTGTTTGTGTTCTGCAAAGTGTTTGGGGACTGGTAAATCAAGCTTAACTTTCCTTATCGTGTATCTATGTTGAGTTATCCTTACCTTTGCTTCCAAGGTGGTTTCCCCAACATAGAGGAGATTGCAAGGGCATTGAAGGACGTAGACCACGTAAGGGGTTGTACAGGTCAAGTATTGTTTGATGGCGTACTGTTTGCCAGTACTGGGGTGGGTGAAATGTTTGCCTTTGTCATGTAGGGGCAATTGACACATGTTCTGCAGGGAAAGGAGCCCTGATTGATGCTGGTAAGGTAGCTTTGGCTGCTTGTATGTGCTGTTATGTCAGCTTTGACAAGTTTGTCTTTGATATTCGCAGGGCGTCTGTATGACATAATTGGATAGTTGTTGAACTCTGGAATGTTGTCAGGGAATCACTCACAAGCCACATTTCCATCTTCTTGGACAAAATTCTCCGTTCCTATGTCTACCGTGCACAGTCATACATTCAGGACACAGGTGATTTTCTCAACAAAATCAAAGATCTTTACATCCCCACAGATTCCACACTGGTCACACTTGACATCACCAGCCTGTACACCTCCATCCCGCACGAGGGGGGTGTGCAGGCAGTCAAAACATTCATACACTCTGACTTCACCAATGAGCAAACCAACTTCATCCTTACGCTTTTACAAATTGTTTTGACCAAAAATTATTTCACATTCAACGACACCTTCTACGTGCAATTGGTCGGGACCGCGATGGGCACGAACGTCGCCCCCACCTACGCTAATCTATATGTCACACGCCTTGAGGAAGAGTACGTCTATGTGTCTCCCCACTTCGACCACGTACTGAAGTGGTGGAGATACATATACAACATTTTCCTCATTTGGACCGGCACCGAAACCCAACTCTCCGAATTCCATCATTTTCTCAACTCCACCTCATCCGGTCTACAATTCACACTCACAGCATCCAAATCCCAAATACATTTTCTGGACACCACCATCATCATTAACAACAACCATCTTGAGACCGACATTTACTCTAAACCTACTGACTGCAACTCCATGCTAAGATTTGACAGCCATCACCCCCGCAGCATGGTCCGCTCCCTGCCTCTCAGCCAAATGATCCGGGCAAAAAGGATCATCAGCTCGGAGGAGAAAGCGGACCATGCGCTTGACAACATGGTCGCCAATTTTCTCACAAGAGGTTACCCCAAACACCTTGTCACTGACAGCAAACGCAAAGCCATGTCCCTAGACAGAGACACTCTCCTCAAATCTCAAAACAAACAGCCACAAAACCGACTCTCCTTTGTATCCACCTTTTCGGGCACGTCCCACAAAATATTCAACATAATTAGGAAACACTGGCATCTTCTCCGTGATGGAACTGACAACATTCCAGAATTCAACAACTATCCAATTATGTCATACAGACACCCTGCGAATATCAAAGACAAACTCGTCAAAGCTGACATAACAGCACATACAAGCAGCCAAAGCTACCTTACCAGCATCAATCAGGGCTCCTTTCCCTGCAGAACATGTGTCAATTGCCCCTACATGACAAAAGGCAAACATTTCACCCACCCCAGTACTGGCAAACAGTACGCCATCAAACAATACTTGACCTGTACAACCCCTTACGTGGTCTACGTCCTTCAATGCCCTTGCAATCTCCTCTATGTTGGGGAAACCACCTTGGAAGCAAAGGTAAGGATAACCCAACATAGATACACGATAAGGAAAGGTAAGCTTGATTTACCAGTCCCCAAACACTTTGCAGAACACAAACACATTGAGAAAGATCTTAAATTCATTCTAGACGATCATGTCCCCATTCTCAAAAGGGGGGGGGGGGGGGGGCAATCGAACAGCCAAACTCAAAAGGAAGGAACTATGGTGGATATATGAATTGAACTCTCTGAAACCATCAGGGCTCAATGTTGAATTTATTGTAACTCATGATATTTGCAACGAGTGCTAAATCCAGGTTGTAGCATCTTTTTGTGTGTCATCCTTAAAACGTGTAGGATTGGTTTGTCTATTTATTTTCATTATTATTTCTCTGTCACCCCCACATGGCACATTTTTTGTACTAACTACCTTCCCTCTCTCTTTTTGCATCCACAGAAGTGGGCCTACGGTCTCTCACTCATTTCCCTCGTTCCTACTGGCAGACACGGCAACAGACAGGGGGCACCCGCCTTTTCCATCCGCAACATCAGCAATCCACTGGACATCACAACAGTCTCCCTATCCACTCTCAACCTCACGTCTTCGCTCCAATTCTGGCACTTCTCCAGTGACGGGTAGCTCTAGGACGACCCAGGCTGGCTACCTATGGCGGCTGACCAGGGACAACCCCACCCAGGACTACACAGGGGTGCTCCGGTACCCGGGACTCCCTGTGCGGTCCCCGAGCAAGAAATACCTACCAGGAGATTGCCACATCATTGCCAAAACCTTTTCCCTTCTTAAAGATGGCATGCGATCTCCCCGACAGCCGCATGAGCATGCGCAGGGAGTGACGCCAGTGGTTGCCTCAGAGACTTCGCACGTGACCGTCCACGCTGGTTTGTTGTTACTCGTCACTTCCGGCTCTCCCACGAGTTCGCCTCGCAAGTCGGGGAAAGGCGCGTGATGCCCGCCGCTCGCACAGGAAGCCATCTGCTGGGTGAGTGACCGGATCCTCCGCCCACTTTTGCTAAAGAGAGACTTTTAATGCACTGTACACCATATAACAATGATTTTACTGCAATACATGGATGGATTATTGCTCACGCCTGTATATACATTGTTGTATAACATGTTTCTTTTGCTTGATCACTGTGCACCACCACGATTTCGTTTTGTTTACATGTCAATCATGCTTTATTGAAGGGCGGTCCTGCGTGACTATAAAAACCCACTGTGAATAACCATTTGTTGCTTGTCAAAGACAGCGAGAGGCTGTCGAAACGTAGCTCACGGTGGAGTGAATAAAAGACATCACTTTGCACTGAATCAACGGGAGTGCCCCTGCTTCTTTTTTGGATATATATATCACGCTGGGACCCTGTGCAGCCGGTTCAGCTGCACAGGGTCCCAGCGTGAGAGGGGGCCCGCTGCCCTCTCCAGGTCCGGCCCCAGAGGCGAGCATTAGGCCACATACCACCGCATACTCCCCAACCACAGCAAGTTTGACAGCACCCGGATGGACGCTGCGTTCAACCACCCCTGCAGCCAGTGGCGTCTCTGGGGGGGGGGGGCGGTGTTATGGGGGCCAGAGGGGGCCACGGCCCCCACCACATCATGATTGCCCCCCCCCCCGCCTTGTGCCCCCCCTAGCAGCAGTAGGTCACTAGCAGCTCTCATGGCCACCAGTAAGGGGCCCGAGCCCCCGCTGCACTCAACGCCCCCCGGAGCCATCTACTCCGCCATCCTTTTTTTAAATAAATCTTCAGCCTGCAGCCCTGTCACCACGCAGGGGCCACGCTATGCAGACTGGGAAGAGCAGACAGGAAGCTCCTCCCCCTCTCTCACTCCCCTGTATGCTGGACCTTGTGGAGCAGGCACGCTGTGTGTATACAGGCCCGGACACCACCAGTATGGAAGACTTACCTGCCCAGTGCCCACTGCTGATGCTACCCTTTTAAAGTAAGTAACTTGCTTGGGGGAAGAGGGGGAAAGTTGTAGTTCGGGAGACAGTGGGAGGTAGTTCAGTGTTTCCCAACCAGGGGGCCTCCAGCTGTTGCAAAACTACAACTCCCAGCATTCCTTTGGCTTTATGAGCATACTGGGAGTTGTAGTTTTGAAACAGCTGGAGGCCCCCAGGTTGGGAAACACTGATCTATCTATCAATCTATTATATATCTACTCCTATCTATCTCATATCTATCCATCCATCCATCTATCTATATCCTTCTATTTATGCATCTATCTATCGCTTTCTCATATCTATCTATCTATCCTCATATCTATCTCATATCTATCTATCTATCCTCATATCTATCTATCTATCTAACTCAGATAGATGAGAGATAGATAAATAGATATGAGAGATAGATAGGTAGATGGATGATATATAGATAGATAGATACATAAATATATATATATATATATATATATATATATATATATATATATATATATAGGGGAATATGCAAAGCAGCTCATTACACAACCTTTTCAGGTAGTGTTCCCTTGTATCAGCTTAGCTCCTGTTAAGGAATATAAAAAGCTGAACGGGATATATGCCAAGCCAGACTACTCCCCAAAAGGGAAGTTTTGACCCATCTGCAGACAGCTGTTTCTTTTTTTTTTTTTTTTGATTGAAAGAGCTTTATTTTCCTTTCAGTCATTACATGTCGTACAATAAAATACAGTCACACAAAGCATGATAGTACTATACACAGCAAAGGTTCCCTAAGCTATACATCGCACACCATGCTACTCTAACATTCAGCTCAATCCTGCAATAGAAAGGCACAAGAGATCAAACAAAAACCAAATAATACAATCTGTGATCGGGGTAGGGGTGTGGGTGACTATGTGGGGGTAGGGAGGGGGCGGATCACAGGGCCAAACTGTTGGGCTGTATCTTCAGGGAGACATGGGAGAAGGAGAGGGGTCTTCACTCCTCTTCTTCCTCATCAACGGCCGAGCTGTCCAAGATGGAATAGTCTGTAAGCAGGTTCTTGATGAACCTGCGACAGTCCCGGACGGACATGTTTTCCCTGTTGATCACGAGGCGGTTCCTGGCAAGCCACACTGCGTCCTTAAAACAGTTGATAAGGCGCCAGGCCTCCTGGATGGCCTCCACGTCGTGGGTCCCAGGGAACAGGCCGTAAAGCACCGAATGGTACGATAGGCAGCTCCTGGGCACTGAGTCTCTGAGTTCATGTTCTAGGGCGTCCAACAGACCCTGTGCAAAGGGGCACTGCCAAAACACGTGGAAAGATGTTTCCTCCACGTAGGGGCAACGGGGGCAGTACCGGGTCTTGCACAGGTCGCGGGCATGCATGAATGAACTGAGAGAGAGACCTCCCATGACGGCCATCCACGACAAGTCCTTGTGTCCATTGGTAAGCCGCTTTGAGGCCACATTGTTCCAAACTGTCTCTGCAGTGGCTGCGGGGAGTCCCGGAACCAGCTCCGTCAAGTCCTTAGCTCGGATGAGCTTGTGGATTGTCTTCGGCTTCCATAGGTCAGGTTTCAGTCCTTCCAGCTGGTGCTCCCTCACAAACCGGACAACATCCCCATAGAACCAGGGAGTGTCCCACTTGTCCCAGCCCAGCTGTCTCCAGAGGGGCATGAGAAGCAAGCGAGACATGGACCTGCCTGCTGAGCCAGTCTTTTCAACAAGAGTCCGCTGCACCGTGACACATGCAAAGGAGGCCCTCAGCAGAGCGGAGATGTCGGGTATTCCCTTCCCACCCTTGCGGGGTTCCTTGTACATCACGGTCCTCTTGACTCTGTCCATTTTGCCCCAGACAAAGCCAAACACTGTCCGGGTGATGGCCTTGCAAACGGTGGTATGGGGAGGCGAGGCCAGGCCTGTGCGGTATATTGGAGTACAGGCAAAACTTCACTCCGCAGGACAAGTGCCTTGCCTTCCAGTCTGCAGTACTTTCCTCAGGGAGAGGACACCTCTTCAGGTGTAACGGAGATTCAGGTTGTAATGAGCTGCTTTGCATATTCCCCTACCCAGAATGCCTGCGGAGTGCTAAATGGCCTAACCTGAATCTCCGTTACACCTGAAGAGGTGTCCTCTCCCTGAGGAAAGTACTGACCCCTTTTAAAGCCTCAGGCCTCTCACCACAGCCAAGCTAGATCACCCTGCTCTGTACTGATGAGGGGCAAAAACCCCGAAACAGCTGTCGCTTCTCGGCCTTTTGGCTAAGATCAAGTGTAGTATCTGTTCTTATCAGTTTTCATGCTGGTGGGGATGGGTGCTGCATGGAGGATGCAGGTGTACCAGGGCTTTCCGGGGCTGGTTCTGAGGAATCAGCTCGACGGCTGCCCCGATGTGACCTGTTCCCTCTGGGTCTCGCCATGAGGCTAAGAGGGTCTAGAGCTAGGTACTTTTGTGCCTCGGGGAGTGGTGACCCCCGAGGTGCCGAAACTCACTGGGAGGATGGACTCACTGAGTTGAAGCACGGGCACCATAATCTCTTCACCTTGTGGCACTCACCTCTTGATTCCCGGCCTTCTGGCTAGGATCAGAGAAATTTTTATAGATCCGGCCGGATGTCCGGGCAGTATATCTGCACACATTCACTTATTTATTTCTTTTTTGTGTCACTTTTTGCGTGTTGTGTGTTCACAGGATTTGTCAGGATGCGGTAGCCCTTCTGGGTGTCCCTCCTGGCGGTCTAGGGGAGGTGTGTGTGTGGCCATTAGGTTCTGCACCTCCCTGCAAACACCCCAGGTACTTCTGCTTTGGCAGGGTACCTACCGTAATCGGCTCTGCGGGCAGATACCTTGGCTAACGCTAACGCCAAGGGGGATGCCGGGAGCATTTGTGGTCCCCTAGTAGCTTCGGCGAAAAGGGACATCAAACCTGGAACCTCACAGGTACCTTTTGGTCCGGAGGCGAAGGGTAAGGTTTGTTGGGGGGCCTCTCTCCTATCGGAGAAGGGCCTGCGATAGACCGCATCCTTTGTGCACGTTTTTTTAGTGTAACACGTTTGCACTTTTTCTTGCACTTTGGGTGAATCGAAAGCACGTTCCTCGGCTTTAAAAAAAAAAAAAAAAAAAAAAAAAAAAAAAAGCTGTCTGCAGATGGGTTGAAACTTCCCTTTTGGGGAGTAGTCTGGCTTGGCATATATCCCGTTCAGCTTTTTATATTCCTTTACAGGAGCCAAGCTGATACCAGGGAACACTACCTGAAAAGGTTGTGTAATGAGCTGCTTTGCATGTTCCCCTACCCAGAATGCCTGCGGAGTGCTAAATGGCCTAACCTGAATCTCCGTTACACCTGAAGAGGTGTCCTCTCCCTGAGGAAAGTACTGACCCATATATATATGTATATATAATATATATATATATATATATATATACGCACACACACACACACACACACACATATATATAAACGTATTCTCCGTTGAGATATTGCAGCCGCTGCTGTGTCCAGGCCCAGGAGCCTTAGCACTGTGCTGTGATGTCACTCAATACCACTGACATCACTAGGTGTAAACAACATCTCACCTTTGCTGTGTATGTGACTATGGAGCTGGTTGGTGATGTCGTCTATTATGGCCTTCATAGAAGCAACAGGAGATTGTTGCATCCATCTAGAACCCTTAGAACTACAGTGCTATGATGTCACTCACTTCCACAGGCCTTGCAGAGTGTAAACAACAACAACCCAGCTTTGTTGTGTATGTAACCATAGGGATTGTGATGTCGCCTAGAACCTTCACAGCAGCGACAGCTTTATGAGGAGCATCAGCACTGCTCTGCCTGAGCAGAACCATCACCGCCATAGGTTGTCAAATAACCCGGATTTAACCCACACAAGTAAGTCCAATAGGGTGCAGGCATGTCCTCTATGCTTACAGCTTCCCGTGGGTGTTGGTTTGATACAGTTTGGGGACAGCCAAGGAGGCATCTGCAGGCAACAAAGGTAGGTGTGTGCTTGTGTGTGTGTTTCCTATGCAGATCCTAAGCCCAGTGTCACATGCAAGTAAGAGGAGTAAGAAGGGTTCCTGCCATCAGGTGTTCCAGCCCCCTCCCCAAGTGAAACAGGCAACTCGTCCATGGTTCCCGACACGGTGGAAGTCGTTGTGCCCGACCGGCTGCCCGGGGTGGCTCCAACAGGTCATCCCGGGGAGGAGATGGACACTGGGCAAGGTGACGGAGACGGGACAACCCCTGTTTCGGCGAAGAGGAATCCTCTCCTTAGTCCCCTACTGGAGGATCTTCAGGAGGAGGTAATGGAGGAGTCATACGGTAGCAGCTCACCGGAATCTCTGGTGACAGTGAGATCAGAAGGGGAAAATGATAGTTTTGGGGGTCTGGCTGATGAGGATGAGATAGAATGTGCACAAAGATCTTGAAAGTGGTCTCTCTGTAACCTTTAATGATGGCGCTCCATGGACTCTCCCTCAATGTGAGGGGCCTTAAGACACACGCAAGAAGAACTGATATTTTTAATTTTTTATCCTTTTTGTCTGCATCAGTTTTCTTCTTACAGGAATGTGGCATCCCTCACCAAGCATCATACAAGAAATATGAAGAAGACTGGAAGCATGGCCCCTCAGTGTGGTCAGGGTCCAACGTATCTAAATCTGGAGGAGTTGCTATACTTTTTAAGGATAATGTTAATATAATTTTTAAGCAAGAGATTTTACCAGGAAGGATTTTATTAGTTAAAGCTTTTATAAATGGTTTTACATGGCAGTTTTTAAACTTTTATGGTTCACCTGATAAAAAAGAAAGAGAAGAGATGTTAGAGATTTTACCTCTTTTTATTAATGATTCTTATCCTTTGGTTTTAGCTGGGGATTTTAATTGTGTTTTAAGAGGTGAGAAAAGATATTCTCGAGCTACTAGTAGAAATTATGATAAGACATCTAACATTTTAAAAAATATTACTTTAGATTTTAGGCTTATAGATGTTTTTAAAAAATGTAATCCAAATTTACCTGATACTGAAGGCATTACATGGAGTAATGTGAATTGTAGCTCGAGGATTGATTCTATCTTCTCTTCTCAAAATGTTTTACCTGCCAAATGTGAGCTTTTAACTAATATATTTTCTGATCATAAATGTCTTCTATTTGTTTTAAATCCTGTTCCTGGTTTTAAGAGGGGTATTGGTTCATGGAAATTGAACATATCTCTTTTAGAAGATAAAATAATCTTAACAGAATACGCCAATTTTTATAATAAATGTGAAAATAATAGAGACCCAAATATAGATATAAAAGTATGGTGGGAAAATATGAAGAAAAAAAAACTAAAGATTTTTTTTATAAAACAAGGTATCCAAAAAGCTAAAGATAAAAGACATTGTTATGATATTTTAAATACACGTCTTCAAACTCTTTTTAAATTACACAATATAGGGATAGATGTAAAAGATGATATTGTTAACATTAAAAAAGAAATAAAAACATTTTTAAATGAAAAAGGTAAAGAGATCATTTTTAAAGCTAAAATCAAACATATTGAAAATAATGAAAAATGTACAAGATATTTTTTTTTTAAATCTAATCAAAAAAGAGTCCATATCGAAAAACTAGAAGGAGAAGTGGAGATGAATAAAATTTTATTTAAAGTACAATGTTATTATAGGGAACTTTTTAATGAGAAAAAAATAGATGCTAATTTCATGAACGATGCCTTAAACAAAATAGAACGTGTTTTAGAGAATAATTCTCAATCCTTTCTTTTACAGTCTATCCCAGAGAAGGAAATATTGGATACCATAAACAGTTTTAATTTGGGTAAAGTACCGGGGTCTGATGGCCTGCCAATCGAATTTTATAAGGTTTTTTATGAGGTTTTAAAAGATGATCTTTTATCTCTTTTTACAGATGTTTTTAATACCAAGATTTTACCACAGTCATGGAAAATGGGTGAGGTTTCTCTGCTCTTTAAAAAAGGTGATAAAGAGGATATTAGGAATTGGAGACCAATAACCCTTTTAAACGCTGATTATAAAATAATGGCTAAAATATGTGCAAACAGACTAAAAAATGTTATAGATAAATTAATACATAATAATCAAGTGTGTGGTATACCGGGTAGAAACATGTGGGAAAATTTAAACCTCATAAAAGATATAATAGAAGATGCTAAAATAAGGAAAAGTAATTTAGCAATTTTAACAATAGACTTTGAAAAAGCATTTGACAGAGTCTCGCACTGTTTCTTATTTAATGTTTTAAATAAAATAGGCATACCAGAAGGTTTTTTAACGTCACTCAAAGCCTTTTATAATGACTGTTTTAGCAAAATTTTAATTAATGGTTTTAAGACTGAAATGGTTCCTTTAAAATCTGGTGAGAAGCAGGGTTGCCCCCTATCACCCCTTTTATTTATTTGTGCACTAGAGCCACTTTTATGTGTCATAAGAGGTGATAAACAGATCCGTGGGATAAGGCTCCCCGGAGGAAATGGTCTTGAAGCTAAAGTAGTCAGTTATATGGATGATGTAGCAGTGACATGTCAAGATAGCCTGGCACTTAAAAAAACTTTAACACACATTAACTATTTCTGTTGTGCTTCTGGTTTTAAAGTGAATTTTAACAAGTGCGAGATTTTAAAAGTCGGCAAGCTGGATACAAGAGACATAAAGGTACCGGTAGTAGAAAAAGTAAAAATTTTAGGTGTGTATTTTAATGAATTAAATAATGGAAACGAAAGCTGGGAGCTAACAATGCAAAAGGTGAACCAAAAATTATGTTTATGGAGACTAAGAGACCTTACAATGGAAGGGAAAGTGCTGATTTTAAAGATGGTGATTTTACCTTTGCTTTTATATTTAAGTTTAGTGTTCCCACCTAACACACATATAATACGTAAAGTCTCAAAAGTCTGTTACACCTTTTTTTGGAATTCCAAATATGAGAAGTTAAAAAGAGAAATTGTATCTAAACCTAAAGAGAAAGGGGGGAAAAGTTTTACTGATTTTACTGCGTTCCTTTATACAAAATTCTTTTCATTGTGTCTTAATGTTTTTAAAGACAACTATTGGTCGTTCTTTTTGCACTATAATGTTGGTAATCTCATGAGACACCATGGTTGGTTTGAAACAGATCTTAAACACCCTTATGCTTTTAACCTCCCTATTACTTATTGTATTTTAGAAAAGATTGTTTCTCTTTTTAAACTGTTTGATTTTAGTAAAGATATTCTAATCGATGGGGAAAAAACTTACGAGAGTCATTTTAAACAATATTAACATGTGCCAAGTTGGAAATTTTAATGATGATAAATGTAAAGAAATCTGGAGAATTGTGAACTCATTTTATCTTTTTAACTCACAGAAGGACTTATCCTGGAGCTGCATCCACAGTTGCCTTCCGTGCCGGGCTTTCCAACACCGTAGAGGATTTGCAAGCACAGCAAAGTGTCCAAGAGAGGGATGCCACGAAGAGGAGACTGTTTTACATCTTTTATGGACATGTGATTTTTCTAGAAGGATATGGACTAAAATGCTGCCACTTTTAAACAAAATTGCTGCTATAAAAGACTTGGACTATAATATGGTTTTATATGGGTGTTTGGATTGTCCCGGCGAACAAGAGAAACGGAAGGCATGGCAAATAATAAACAGTGTGAAGGCAGCTCTGTGGAAAAATAGGAATATTTTATTATTTAAAAAGGACATTTTATTTTTCGATGATGTTATTGCAATGATTTTAAGTGAAATGTACATCTATCTTTTAATCGATAAACAAAGTGATGAGTTTGCATTCTTAAAATGGCATTTTACCGACTGGCATATGTGAAATTGTAAAATTGAAATTTTTTTTTATGTTCCCCTGATTTTTAATGCTTGTATGTTAAAACTTGAAACTTAAATAAAATAGGTGTGTACCTGTGAAGGTGCAGCCAAGTAAAAAAAAAAATCTGTTCTTATCAGTTTAATATCTGATACGTCCCCTATCTGGGGACCATATATTAAATGGATGTTTGAGAACGGGGGCCGATTTCGAAGCTTGCTTCCGTCGCCCTATGCATTGACCCGATATGGCAGTATCTTCTGGTACAGTGCACCACCCCCTTACAGGGTTAAAAAGAAAGATTCCTACTTTCATTGCTACCTGCTTGCTGGCTAGTCAGCTAGCCAGCCCTGTGGGCCTTGCTGCTGCTGCAGCCGAAAAACAAAAGGTGGTGCTGCTGCTGCTTGTGTCTGGCCGCTGTTGGAGCATCCAGGCACAGGACTTCTGCTGCTGCTGACTAAATGGCCTCCTTAATTGGATCATCTGAGCAGCCAGCACACCTGTGCAGGTAGGGCATGAGATGATAGGCAGCTGTCCTATAGCGGGTGGGTGCTGAATGTTCCTAATTGACATAACATGGGGGGTCTCCTGGCTGTTCACACAGGTGTGTCATTGCTGTACATTGACCATGCATTGCTTCTGTGGTATTGCAAAGGCAAAGACAAATGCTTCCGGCCATCCATTGCACTAATGGATTGGTCATCAGCTGGCTGTTTATGTCCCGCATCAATATAGACCAAAGTACAGAGGGTTAGGCTATGCTATTGTGCACCTACCTAATGCATCAGAAGGTGCGAGGCCCTTGCTAAATTCTGTGCACAGACTTTGAGATCTATGCTTTAGACTGTATCTAAACCTGCTCCAACATGGACTGACATTCTGGCCTACTTTCAGCCGATGCGACTTGTCTGTCGCTGAACAGTCGCTTTTTATGTATTCAGCACCTATGTATAATGTTGTAAAAATGCTCTAGAAGCTAAAGTCGCAGAAATGTCACACATATTTGGCCTGCAACTTTCTGTGCGACAAATTCAGACAGGAAAAATCAGTATAAATCCTTAGAAAATTATCCCCCAGTGTCTCCATCTGCTGGCGGTATTGAATAAGCATTGCTGCATTGATAGGGTATGCATTAGGCGAAAAAAAGAAGAAAAAGAAGAATAATACGCCGATAAAAGAGGCGAAAAGGAGAAAAACGTGAAAAAAAAGTAAGAGGAAGAGAAGGGAAAAAAAAGGTGGAAATGGGTTTAAAAGTGATTTCGGCAGAGAAATTTATATATATATATATATATATATATATATATATATACGCACACCACACACACATATATATAAACGTATTCTCCGTTGAGATATTGCAGCCGCTGCTGTGTCCAGGCCCAGGAGCCTTAGCACTGTGCTGTGATGTCACTCAATACCACTGACATCACTAGGTGTAAACAACATCTCACCTTTGCTGTGTATGTGACTATGGAGCTGGTTGGTGATGTCGTCTATTATGGCCTTCATAGAAGCAACAGGAGATTGTTGCATCCATCTAGAACCCTTAGAACTACAGTGTTATGATGTCACTCACTTCCACAGGCCTTGCAAAGTGTAAACAACAACAACCCAGCTTTGTTGTGTATGTAACCATAGGGATTGTGATGTCGCCTAGAACCTTCACAGCAGCGACAGCTTTATGAGGAGCATCAGCACTGCTCTGCCTGAGCAGAACCATCACCGCCATAGGTTGTCAAATAACCCAGATTTAACCCACACAAGTAAGTCCAATAGGGTGCAGGCATGTCCTCTATGCTTACAGCTTCCCGTGGGTGTTGGTTTGATACCGTTTGGGGACAGCCAAGGAGGCATCTGCAGGCAACAAAGGTAGGTGTGTGCTTGTGTGTGTGTTTCCTATGCAGATCCTAAGCCCAGTGTCACATGCAAGTAGGAGGAGTAAGAAGGGTTCCTGGCAAATCCGGGTTATGGATTGCATTTAAAAAGGCCCCATGGGAGTGCAATGGGCCCCTGTCTTGCTGCTTAGCAATAATGGTATGGGTTTAGATTCTGCTGTGTGTACTGGTGGTTGACTGCCCCCCAGCCCAGAGTGTGCATGGGAAATTGTCTGGCAGCCTCCCTTCCAGCAAGCAGTGATAGTGCCCATGAAGGGGACCTTGTTGGGCCCGCCCCTTTCACGGTTATCGCTTCTCAGCCTTTTGGCTAAGATCAAGTGTAGTTCTGCTCACTTGGTCTGGCCAGAGGGTGTCTGGGGGGATCGTCCATCTTAACGGAGGGACTTCACCCCCCTGCTGCTATCAGGGAGCCGGCTTAGTCCCCAGACAACGGGAGGCGATCCCCACCTACCTACTTCGGTGGGGGAGGTGTCTGGACATCATGGACATGGAGGAAGATTGCGGTTTTTCTTCGGAAGGCGTGCCGCCTTTTGCGAGACTTCGGAATGGAGTTCGTATTTCCCTGCTCGATGTCCAGAAGAAGGAAAGAGGCCTTGTCTTTGTCGTGGAAGAAGTGCTGTTTAAGTTGCTGGAAGTCAAGAAGGAGCAAATCCTATCCATGCTTGAGTTTCCCAGAAGTGGATACTACGACGTGGTGCTGGCTTCTGAAGAGGACTATGAGTCATTTTGGAACATATTGCAGCAAAAGAAGGTATGTCCGGTTTTGGAAGGGGTGGAGATAGTTCCACATTTCCCACGTAGAGAACGATTGGTGACTATAAGGATGTATAGCCCATATACTTCGGAGGAGGATATCGTTACCTTTTTGTCTCGATTCTGTGACAGTGTTCTGCCTAAAGGCAAGGTATTTAATCAATATGGACTATGGACCACCAAGTGGAGGTTCCATGTGAAATTTAAAATGGCAGATGGCAAGTTAGTGATCCCCCCAGGACGGTTTAAAATTGGTTCTGTGAACGGGGATCTGTATTTTTCTGTCATGCAAGATTTTTGCCGCAAATGTAAACAGTACGGTCACAGAAAGGAGGATTGCACGTTTTTGTGGTGTTTCAAGTGTCAAGAGGAGGGTCACGAGGTGGAAAATTGTCAAAAGAAAAGGAAATGCCATCTGTGTGGTGAGGAGGGCCATCTGCTTGGCTCGTGTCCTAAGAAAAAGTCTGAGAAAAATTCAGAGAAAAAGGAAGCTGTAAAAAGAAGCAGAGAGGAACCAGCTGAAGTGAAAGAACCAGAAGTGGAGCAGGTTCCAACTAGAAGACCTACAGAGCAGAAGAAGAAGAGAGAGGAGGAAGGGTATGTGCCAGTGCAGTATTTTGGTGTGCTTGGTGGTTTGTTGGAAAATTTGTCGGAAGCAGAAAGAAAAACGTTTGACAAAGATATGATGGATCTAAAGATAGGCTTGAAGAACCGGGAGGAAGAAGCTCGGGATAAAGTCTATTTTTCTTTCAAGGCAGACATGAACCGTTTTGTTGAAACGTATAAAATTCCAGGCTGGTTAGCGTCTCAAGTTAAGAAAGATATAGCAAATGGCAATATCAGTCGAGGACTGATAGACTTTCTAATGGTGTTTGCATGGAGGAAGGGGATGACCTTCTAATTTGGTTTTGTTTAATTAGAAAGTAATGTTTGGTTTTGCTATTTTATGTTGTTTCTTATTTTGTTTTTAAATGTTCTATTTTGTTTCATTAGTGTTTAAGAAAATAAATAAAAACATGTTACCTGATGATGAACACAAAATTGAGTTCCAAATAAGATCTTGGAACTCTGAGTGAGTTCTGAGGGCTAACTAAAAAAAAAAAAATCTGTTCTTATCAGTTTTCATGCTGGTGGGGATGGGTGCTGCATGGAGGATGCAGGTGTACCAGGGCTTTCCGGGGCTGGTTCTGAGGAATCAGCTCGACGGCTGCCCCGATGTGACCTGTTCCCTCCTGGTCTCGCCATGAGGCTGAGAGGGTCTAGAGCCGAGGTACTTTTGTGCCTCGGGGAGTGGTGACCCCGAGGTGCCGAAACTCACTGGGAGGATGGGCTCACTGAGTTGAAGCACGGGCACCATAATCTCTTCACCTTGTGGCACTCACCTCTTGATTCCCGGCCTTCTGGCTAGGATCAGAGAAATTTTTATAGATCCGGCCGGATGTCCGGGCAGTATATCTGCACACATTCACTTATTTATTTCTTTTTGTCTCACTGTGTCACTTTTTGCGTGCTGTGTGTTCACAGGATTTGTCAGGATGCGGTAGCCCTTCTGGGTGTCCCTCCTGGCGGTCTAGGGGAGGTGTGTGTGGCCATTAGGTTCCGCACCTCCCTGCAAACACCCCGGGTACTCCTGCTTTGGCAGGGTACCTACCGTTATCGGCTCTGCGGGCAGATACCTTGGCTAACGCCAAGGGGGATGCCGGGAGCATTTGTGGTCCCCTAGTAGCTTCGGCGAAAAGGGACATCGAACCTGGAACCTCGCAGGTACCTTTTGGTCCGGAGGCGAAGGGTAAGGTTTGTTGGGGGGCCTCTCTCCTATCGGAGAAGGGCTTGCGATAGACCGCATCCTTTGTGCACGTTTTTTTAGTGTAACACGTTTGCACTTTTTCTTGCACTTTGGGTGAATCGAGAGCACGTTCCTCGGCTTTAGATAAAAAAAAAAAATCTGTTCTTATCAGTTTAATATCTGATACGTCCCTTATCTGGGGACCATATATTAAATGGATTTTTGAGAACGGTGGCCGATTTCGAAGCTTGCTTCCGTCGCCCTATGCATTGACCCGATATGGCAGTATCTTCGGGTACAGTGCACCACCCCCTTACAGGGTTAAAAAGAAAGATTCCTACTTTCATTGCTACCTGCTTGCTGGCTAGCCAGCTAGCCAGCCCTGTGGGCCTTGCTGCTGCTGCTGCAGCCAAAAAACAAAAGGTGGTGCTGCTGCTGCTGCTTGTGTCTGGCCGCTGTTGGAGCGTCCAGGCACAGGACTTCTGCTGCTGCTGACTAAATGGCCTCCTTAATTGGATCATCTGAGCAGCCAGCACACCTGTGCAGGTAGGGCATGACATGATAGGCAGCTGTCTTATAGCGTGTGGGTGCTGAATGTTCCTAATTGACATAACATGGGGGGTCTCCTGGCTGTTCACACAGGTGTGTCATTGCTGTACATTGACCATGCATTGCTTCTGTGGTATTGCAAAGGCAAAGACAAATGCTTCCGGCCATCCATTGCACTAATGGATTGGTCATCAGCTGGCTGTCTATGTCCCGCATCAATATAGACCAAAGTACAGAGGGTTAGGCTATGCTATTGTGCACCTACCTAATGCATCAGAAGGTGCGAGGCCCTTGCTAAATTCTGTGCACAGACTTTGAGATCTATGCTTTAGACTGTATCTAAACCTGCTCCAACATGGACTGACATTCTGGCCTACTTTCAGCCGATGCGACTTGTCTGTCACTGAACAGTCGCTTTTTATGTATTCAGCACCTATGTATAATGTTGTAAAAATGCTCTAGAAGCTAAAGTCGCAGAAATGTCACACATATTTGGCCTGCAACTTTCTGTGCGACAAATTCAGACAGGAAAAATCAGTATAAATCCTTAGAAAATTATGCCCCAGTGTCTAAATCTGCTGGCGGTATTGAATAAGCATTGCTGCATTGATAGGGTATGCATTAGACGAAAAAAAAAGAAGAAAAAGAAGAATAATACGCCGAGAAAAGAGGCGAAAAGCAGAAAAACGTGAAAAAAAAGTAAGAGAAGGGAAAAAAAGGTGGAAATGGGTTTAAAAGTGATTTCGGCGGAGAAATATATATATATATATATATATATATATATATATATATATATATATTTATATATACGCACACACACACATATATATAAACGTATTCTCCGTTGAGATATTGCAGCCGCTGCTGTGTCCAGGCCCAGGAGTCTTAGCACTGTGCTGTGATGTCACTCAATACCACTGACATCACTAGGTGTAAACAACATCTCACCTTTGCTGTGTATGTGACTATGGAGCTGGTTGGTGATGTCGTCTATTATGGCCTTCATAGAAACAACAGGAGATTGTTGCATCCATCTAGAACCCTTAGAACTACAGTGCTATGATGTCACTCACTTCCACAGGCCTTGCAAAGTGTAAACAACAACAACCCAGCTTTGTTGTATATGTAACCATAGGGATTGTGATGTCGCCTAGAACCTTATATATATATATATATATATATATATATGGATATATATATATATATATATATATATATATATATATATGGATATATATATAAGGGTATATATATATATGGTTATATATATGGTTATATATATGTATATGGATATATATATATGGGTATATATATATATATGTATATATATATATATATACCCACACATACATACCCATATATACTCACACATACATACCACACATACCCATACACACCCACACATACATACCCATACACACCCACACATACATACCCATACACACCCACACATACATATCCACCCATATATATATATATATACATATATACCCATACACCTATACATATATACCCATACATATACTGTATACCCATACATATATACCCATACATACATTCACCCTTACATATACTGTATACCCATACACATATATACCCATACCCACATATATACCCATACCCACATATATACCCATACATATATACCTATATACCCATACACCTATACATATATACCCATACATATACTGTATACCCATACATGTATACCCATACATATACTGTATACCCATACATGTATACCCATACATATACTGTATACCCATACATAATTACACCCATATATATATATATATATATATATATATATGCACCCACACATACATACCCACCCATATATATATATATATATATATATACACATATATACCCATACATACCTACACACATATATACCCATACCCACACACATATATACCCATACCCACATATATACCCATACATATATACCCATACATATATACATATTTACCTATATACCCATACACCTATACATATATACCCATACATATACTGTATACCCATACATGTATACCCATACATATACTGTATACCTATACATGTATACCCATACATATACTGTATACTAGTTGTGCACCGAAATGGAAATTTCAGAACCGAAACGAAACCGAAATAAAAAAAAATGTCCGGCCGAAACAGATACCAAAACCGAAAATGACTTCTCCCCGTCTTCTGGTAAAATGCAGCACTACGCTCATTAGATTAGATTCCCCCACATTAGATTGCCAGCTCCCCCACATTAGGTCGGGAGTTCCCCCACATTAATAGGCAGCTCCCCCACAATAGTAGGCAGCTCCTCCACAATAGTAGGCAGCTCCCAAACATTAGGTCAGCATTTCCCCCACAATAGTAGGCAGCTCCCCCACATTAGGTCAGCATTTCCCCCACAATAGTAGGCAGGTTCCCCACAATAGTAGGCAGTTCCCCCACAATATTAGGCAGCTCCCACCACATTTGTAGGCAGCTCCCCCCCCACATTAGGTCAGCAGTTCCCCCACAATAGTAGGCAGGTTCCCCACAATAGTAGGCAGTTCCCCCACAATATTAGGCAGCTCCCCCCAACAATATTAGGCAGCTCCCCCCACATTTGTAGGCAGCTCCCCCCCACATTAGGTCAGCAGTTCCCCCACAATAGTAGGCAGGTTCCCCACAATAGTAGGCAGTTCCCCCACAATATTAGGCAGCTCCCCACAACAATATTAGGCAGCTCCCCCCACATTTGTAGGCAGCTCCCCCCACATTTGTAGGCAGCTCCCCCCCCCAATATTAGGTAGCTCCCCCCCAACAATATTAGGCAGCTCCCCCCCAACAATATTAGACAGCCCCCCCCAACAATATTAGGCAGCTCCCCCCACAATATTAGGCAGCTCCCCCCCACAATATTAGGCAGCTCCCCCCCACATTTGTAGGCAGCTCCCCCCAACAATATTAGGCAGCTCCCCCCAACAATATTAGGCAGCTCCCCCCCACAATATTAGGCAGCTCCCCCCCACAATATTAGGCAGCTCCCCCCACATTTGTAGGCAGCTCCCCCCCAACAATATTAGGCAGCTCCCCCCCACATTTGTAGGCAGCTGCCCCCCAACAATAGTAGGCAGGTTCCCCACAATAGTAGGCAGCTGCCCCCCCACAATATTAGGCAGCTCCCCCCACATTTGTAGGCAGCTCCCCCCCACATTTGTAGGCAGCTCCCCCCCACATTAGGTCAGCAGTTCCCCACAATAGTAGGCAGCTTCCACCCACTCCACAGACATACAGCTTCCAGCCATATACAGTGTCTGTACTGCTGCCCCCACAGTGATCCGGCCACATCTAATGGCCTATGGACCATAGCAGTAGGTGCCGGGACCGGAGGAGCGGTGACCGGAACGCTGAAGAAGATGACGCGGTCACTTACCAGGCCCCGGCCAGCGCGCATTTTCCTGCGACGATCCTGCGGTCCTCCTGCTTCTCTTTGGTTGTACGCACGGGACGTCAGTGACGTCCCGTGCGTACGACCATAGAGGCGGAGAAGCGAGGGACCGAAGGAGGATCGCAGGAGGACGCCGGGGAATGGTGAGTGACCGGCGGACATCCTTATGTCCCGAAAAGATTTTTCGGGACACAGGGATGTCCGGGATAGGAATACTTCTTTTTATGTGCCCGGGCCGGCTCCCGTGTGTGGCTGCAGGCGGGGGCCGACCAGAGCATATAAAAACTAATACTGTATACTAAAAACCAGGGGGCCTCCAGCTGTTGTGAAACTACAACTCCCAGCATGCCCGGAAAGACTTTGCCGGTCCGGGCATGCTGGGAGTTGTAGTTTCACAACAGCTGGAGGCCCCCTGGTTTTTAGTATACAGTATTAGGTTTTATATGCGCTGGCCGGCCCCCACCTGCAGCCACACACGGGAGCCGGCCCGGGCACATAAAAAGAAGTATTCCTATCCCGGAGAGCGCGCCCCCCCAGATGTTGCGCACCTCCCACGAGTGCCTGTTTGCTGTGGGCGGTCAGGTGAGGTGGGTCATTATGGGCACATTTTTTGTTGTTTCGGCATTTCCCCGAAACAGCTATTTTTGGCCGATATGTATCGGCCGCCGATATACTGCATCCCTACTGTATACCCATACATAATTACACCCATACATATATATATATATATATTTATATATACACACCCATACATAAACCCATACCCATACACATATATACCCATACACATATATACCCATACACCTATACATATATACCCATACATATACTGTATTCCCATACATAATTACACCCATAAATACATATATACACCCATACATACACATATACACATATACCCATACACATATACACCCATACACCTATACATATACACCCATACACATATACACCCATACACATATACATACACACCCATACACATATACATATACACCCATACCCATACACATATACATATACACATACACCCATACACATATACACCCATACATATACTGAATACCCATACATATATACCCATACATACCTACACCCGTACATATACTGTATACCCATACATAATTACACCCATACATATTAATATATATATATATATATATATATATATATATATACACACACACCCATACATACATATATACACCCATACACATATACATATACACCCATACACATATACATATACACCCATACATTTACACCCATACACATATACGTATACACCCATACATGTATACATATACACCCATACACATATACACCCATACACCTATACATATATACCCATACATATACTGTATACCCATACATATATACCCATACATACCTACACCCATACATATACTGTATACCCATACATAATTACACCCATACATATTAATATATATATATATATATATATATATATATATATATACACACCCATACATACATATATACGCCCATACACATATACACCCATACACATATACATATACACCCATACACATATACACCCATACACATATACATATATACCCATACACATATATACCCACACATATACATATATACCCATACATATACACATACACATATATACCCATATACATATACACCCATACACATATACATATATACCCATACACATATACATATATACCCATGCATATATACCCATACATCTATACATATATACCATACATATACTGTATACCCATACATATACTGTATACCCATACATAATATATATATATATATATATATAAATATGTATGGGTGTAATTATGTATGGGTATACAGTATATGTATTGGTATACAGTATGTATGGGTATATATGTATGGGTATACAGTATATGTATGGGTATATATGTATAGGTGTATGGGTATATATGTATGGGTATATATGCATGGGTATATATGTATATGTGTATGGGTATATATGTATATGTGTATGTGTATATATGTATATGTGTATGGGTGTATGTGTGTATGTAAATGTTTATGGGTGTATATGTAAATGTGTATGGGTATATATATGTATATGTGTATGGGTATATATGTGTATGGGTATATGTATGGGTATATATGTATATGTGTATGGGTATATATGTGTATGGGTATATATGTGTATGGGTATATATGTATATATGTATGGGTATATATGTATATGTGTATGGGTATATATTTATATGTGTATGGGTGTACATATGTATGGATGTATACATGTATGTATGGGTGTGTATATATACATATTTACATATATACATATATTTACATATATATATATATATATACCCATACATATATACACCCATACACATATACACCCATACACATATACACCCATACACATACACCCATACACATATACACCCATGCACATATACACCCATACACATATACACCCATACACCTATACATATACACCCATACACCTATACATATACACCCATACACCTATACATATATACCCATACATATATACCCATACATATACTGTATACCCATACATACCTACACCCATACATATACTGTATACCCATACATAATTACACCCATACATATACTGTATACCCATACATAATTACACCCATACATATTAATATATATATATATATATATATATATATATATATATATATATACACACACCCATACATACATATATACACCCATACATACATATACACCCATACGCACATACATATACACCCATACACACATACATATACATATATACCCATACACATATACATATATACCCATCACATATACATATATACCCATACACATATACATATATGTTTCAACTTGGTTTTTATTAAAGGATTTTAGAATGTAACAAAGGATAAACAAAAGACAATAAATGGGATAATAATGCTGCAGACATGACATATAATGGACTCACAATAACCGCACTAATACTTAGTATAAATGACGTGTGGATCTGATGTCGCGGAAGGTCCGGACTGATCTCCAATATGAACACGGTAATAGGGAAGATCTAACCAGAAGAGTCCAGTGGGTGGGGAAATATAATGGTGTATACACGTCCATATACACGATGATCTGTGAGATCCTGGGTTATGTAGGATTTGTCAGCAGTGTAAATAATGGGGTATAATAAGGGGGAATAACAATACCACCTAACTGTATAACAACAAAGAACACAATGTTCAGTATGAGACCTTCATGTTCTAGTAAACAATAGATATGGAGATTTAGTGCTACAATTATATTATAAACTATTATAGGAAACGCCACGAAATCAGAGTGGTTACTATTATTATACTCACTATTATTATTGATATGAATGGGAAGTAATATTCCGGATTCACCAGGTGCGTCCACATCTCCAGTTTTGCTATATTTAAGCTCAGTGTGTGATGTCATATGTAATACACGTAACTGTCCCTGATCCAGTATCCAGCTATTATATATTGGTCCAGCAGTGATGTCATGTGTGATGTCATATGTAATACACGTAACTGTCCCTGATCCATTATCCAGGTATTATATATTGGTCCAGCAGTGATGTCATGTGTGATGTCATATGTAATACACGTAACTGTCCCTGATCCATTATGCAGGTCTTATCTATTGGTCCGGCTGAGGTATAGAGCAGAATTTACGTGGAACCATCACAGAAGTTATTGGCCGATTGAGGGAATTTTGTAAACCAGGATTTCCATTTGTGTCTCATCTTTTCCCCACACTCTTGTTGATTTGCCAGAGCCCATTCATATGACCCATTGGTGGAGACGTTATCGATGACTTCTTGGATGTCTGGGATATTTGTAGTTTTCCAGCGCCTTGTAATGAGGAGTCTGGATACATGAAATATGTGGCATATGGGGATTCGCTGGGGGAATGGAATATTCTCTATGTCAATAAATAACAGGGCCAACTCAGGGGTTAATGAGATCGGGGAGATCAATAAATCATTAATCAATGAATTTATATTTGACCAAAAGTGCTTGAGCTTTGGGCAGCTCCATAGAATAAGTTTGATGGATCCAATTCCATCGCAGTCCCTCCAGCAATCCATAGAAGCGGAAGGATACATTGTAGATAGACGGAGCGGCGTATAATGCCATCTCATTAACACTTTAGCATACGATTCCTAGTGGGAAGCACATCGGGTAGACTTCTTAGCCAAGAAGAACGCTTTCTCCCATCTCATGGAATACAACGTTAATTTGAGATCGTTCTCCACTTTCCTAGATGGGAGAATTTTGCCTCATTACATCCGTTTTCATTAAAGAATTTATAGGACCACGCTAAACCTTTCTCTAGGTATGAGTGCGGATTGTGTAGGGTGTCTGCTAGGAATTGGGGGAGGTTGACATCTTTATGGGATAAGTTTTTAATGGATTTCTGTATTATTTGGAATGTAGCTTCCTCTATATCTGGAAGGCCATAGCGGAGCTGTAATTCATGGAAGGAAAGAAGACGGTCCCCTTCAAAAAGATCTGAGACATATTTTATTTGCTTATCTGACCAGGTGGAGACGTCCTGCAAGGAGGTGTATAGGATGAGGGAGGAGAGGGGAATATTACATTGGGAACCAGAATGGGGATTTCTCTCTGACTTGCTGTAATCTGCCCACAGTTTTAGCGTTGCTTTGACTGGTGGTAGAACAGTAAATCTTTTAATAGGAAGCAGTTTTCCTGCGACTAGTAATACATTTGACCAATTGTCTACATTTAGCGTCTCTTTCTCTACACGTTGCCAACAAATGTTGCCACGTTCTGGTATTAACCAGGCTTTGGTTTGGGATAATATGGTGGACTTCCAGTAAGCCTCTATATTTGGCAAACCAAATCCTCCATCTCTAATGGGGCCTAGTAAAATCTTTTATGCGACTCTCGGAGGGGAAACCCCCCATATAAATTTCAGGAGTTGTTTCTGCAGAGCATTGAATATATATTTGGGAGTTGGGATAGGTAGGGCTCTGAACCTATATAAGATTTTCGGTAAGATAAACATCTTATATAAAGTCAACTTACTCAGCCAGCCTGTCCCATTCTTACTTATATCATCTAATTCTTTACCCAGGGATGTTATTAAGTTGGAGTAATTACTTTTAATAAGATTTCTTGGATTGTTAGTGATTTGGATACCTAAGTAGGTTAATGATTCTTCTTCCCATTTGTAAGGAAATTTTTGACCAATGATGTCCTTCTCCTCCCTTGACATATGTATACTCATTAAATAACATTTATTCTCATTTAATTTATAATAGGAGACTTTACCGAAGTCATCCAGAAGTTTTTGAGTTGTCAGGAGTGAGGAGAGTGGGTCTGATAGAAGAAGAATGACATCATCAGCGTAGAGGCTGATTTTATTTTCACTGATTGAATGATCAATTCCTTTAATGCTGGGGGATTTGCGAATTAGAGAGGCGAGGGGCTCCATCACTAAAGAGAAAACTCCTTCTCTGCATTTAGTGACAAGAGCAGAGAAGGTGTCCGTTTATGATCTGCTAGAGTCACTAGGTCTATTACTCGTCTGGTGCCATCATAGGTTTGACGGCCTTTAGTAAACCCAACCTGGTCCTCACCAATGATGAGGGGCATTATTCCATGTAAACGGTTGGCTATAAGCCTCGCATACAGTTTTGATATCTTCATTTAATAATGATATTGTCACGATGCCGGCTGGCAGGTAGTGGATCCTCTGTGCCAGAGAGGGATTGGCGAGGACCGCGCTAGTGGACCGGTTCTAAGTCACTACTGGTTTTCACCAGAGCCCGCCGCAAAGCGGGATGGTCTTGCTGCGGCGGTAGTGACCAGGTCGTATCCACTAGCAACGGGTCACCTCTCTGACTGCTGATGATAGGCGAGGTACAAGGGAGTAGACAGAAGCAAGGTCGGACGTAGCAGAAGGTCGGGGGCAGGCGGCAAGGTTCGTAGTCAGGGTGGATAGCAGAAGTTCTGGTACACAGGCTTTAGACACACAATACGCTTTCACTAGGCACAAGGGCAACAAGATCCGGCAAGGGAGTGCATGGGAGGAGGTTAGATATAGTCAGGGACCAGGTGGAAGCCAATTAAGCAAATTGGGCCAGGCACCAATCATTGGTGCACTGGCCCTTTAAGTCTCAGGGAGCTGGCGCGCGCGCGCCCTAGAGAGCGGAGCCGCGCGCGCCAGCACATGACAGCAGGGGACGGGAACGGGTAAGTGACCTGGGATGCGATTCGCGAGCGGGCGCGTCCCGCTGTGCGAATCGCATCCCCAACGGCCATGACAGTGCAGCGCTCCCGGTCAGCGGGACTGACCGGGGAGCTGCAGGGAGAAAGACGCCGTGAGCGCTCCGGGGAGGAGCGGGGACCCGGAGCGCTAGGCGTAACAGTACCCCCCCCCCTTAGGTCTCCCCTTTTTTTTGTCCGGTGACTGCCTCCCCTGGGATGAGGACACCGGGAAGGAATGGATGGTTTCCTCAATGGCAGGCAGTACAGCAGGAGTAGGAATGGGGAGGGAGGGCAGAGGGTGAAGCTTGGCACGGGGCAGGGAGACACAAGGACGGGAGCCATGAGGGGACACAGAGGCTTGCCTGAAGGGACTGGGAGGGGGGAGAGGCATTTTCTGTGGCAGGCAGAGTCCCTAACGACTTTAGGGGGACCGGATACAGGAGGAACCACAGGGTCACGGCAGGGAGTACTGGGAACTGGTTTAAGGCAGTCCTTGGAACAAGAGGGACCCCAACTCTTGATCCCCCCAGTGGACCAGTCCAGGGTTGGGGAATGGTGTAGAAGCCAGGGTAGTCCAAGGAGAACTTCGGAAGTGCAATTGGGAAGGACAAAAAATTCAATTTTCTCGTGATGAGGTCCGATGCACATTAGGAGGGGCTCCGTGCGGTAACGCACGGTGCAATCCAACCTGGCTCCGTTGACCGCGGAAATGTGGAGTGGCTTGACAAGACGGGTCACCGGAATGCGGAATTTATTCACCAAGGACTCCCGAATAAAATTCCCAGAAGCACCAGAGTCCAGGCAGGCCACGGCTGAGAGGGAAGAGCTGGCTGAAGTAGAAATCCGTACAGGCACCGTGAGACGTGGAGAAGCCGACTTAGCATCCAGAGACGCCACACCCACGAGAGCTGGGTGCGAGCGTGCGTTTCCCAGACGTGGAGGACGGATAGGGCAATCCACCAAAAAATGTTCGGTACTGGCACAGTACAGACAAAGATTCTCTTCCTTACGGCGATTCCTCTCTTCCAGGGTCAGGCGAGACCGATCCACTTGCATGGCTTCCTCGGCGGGAGGCCTAGGCGCAGATTGCAGTGGAGACTGTGGGAGAGGTGTCCAGAGATCTAAGTCTTTTTCCTGGCGGAGCTCTTGATGTCTCTCAGAAAAACGCATGTCAATGCGAGTGGCTAGATGAATGAGTTCATGTAGATTAGCAGGAGTTTCTCGTGCGGCCAGAACATCTTTAATGTTGCTGGATAGGCCTTTTTTAAAGGTCGCGCAGAGGGCCTCATTATTCCAGGAAAGTTCAGAAGCAAGAGTACGGAATTGTATGGCGTACTCGCCAACGGAAGAATTACCCTGGACCAGGTTCAGCAGGGCAGTCTCAGCAGAAGAGGCTCGGGCAGGTTCCTCAAAGACACTTCGAATTTCCGAGAAGAAGGAGTGTACAGAGGCAGTGACGGGGTCATTGCGGTCCCAGAGCGGTGTGGCCCATGACAGAGCTTTTCCAGACAGAAGGCTGACTACGAAAGCCACCTTAGACCTTTCAGTAGGAAACTGGTCCGACATCATCTCCAAGTGCAGAGAACATTGCGAAAGGAAGCCACGGCAAAACTTAGAGTCCCCATTAAATTTGTCCGGCAAGGACAGGCGGAGGCTAGGAGTGGCCACTCGCTGCGGAAGGGGTGCAGGAGCTGGCGGAGGAGATGATTGCTGCTGAAGTTGCGACTGAAGTTGCTGCACAATGGTGAATACTTCCGACAGCTGGTGGGTTAGATGGGCGATCTGTCGGGATTGCTGGGCGACCACCGTGGTGATATCAGAGATATAAGGCAGAGGGACGTCAGCGGGATCCATGGCCGGATCTACTGTCACGATGCCGGCTGGCAGGTAGTGGATCCTCTGTGCCAGAGAGGGATTGGCGAGGACCGCGCTAGTGGACCGGTTCTAAGTCACTACTGGTTTTCACCAGAGCCCGCCGCAAAGCGGGATGGTCTTGCTGCGGCGGTAGTGACCAGGTCGTATCCACTAGCAACGGGTCACCTCTCTGACTGCTGATGATAGGCGAGGTACAAGGGAGTAGACAGAAGCAAGGTCGGACGTAGCAGAAGGTCGGGGGCAGGCGGCAAGGTTCGTAGTCAGGGTGGATAGCAGAAGTTCTGGTACACAGGCTTTAGACACACAATACGCTTTCACTAGGCACAAGGGCAACAAGATCCGGCAAGGGAGTGCATGGGAGGAGGTTAGATATAGTCAGGGACCAGGTGGAAGCCAATTAAGCAAATTGGGCCAGGCACCAATCATTGGTGCACTGGCCCTTTAAGTCTCAGGGAGCTGGCGCGCGCGCGCCCTAGAGAGCGGAGCCGCGCGCGCCAGCACATGACAGCAGGGGACGGGAACGGGTAAGTGACCTGGGATGCGATTCGCGAGCGGGCGCGTCCCGCTGTGCGAATCGCATCCCCAACGGCCATGACAGTGCAGCGCTCCCGGTCAGCGGGACTGACCGGGGAGCTGCAGGGAGAAAGACGCCGTGAGCGCTCCGGGGAGGAGCGGGGACCCGGAGCGCTAGGCGTAACAGATATTGGTCGTAGGGCTGAGGGCCAGGTGGGGCTTTTACCAGGTTTGGGTAATGTGACAACATGCGCTGACAGCATCTCTATCGGAAACTTACCGGACCTCATAGTCTCATTAAAAACCTTTTCCAATAGAGGCACCAGGGTATCTGCAAAGGTTTTATAATAGAAAGTAGAATAACCGTCCGGGCCAGGGGATTTATGGACTTTGGCTTGTCCGATTCCTGTATGAATTTCTTCTGAGGAGAACGGCCGTGATAAGAAGCTATGGAATTTGTCAGGAATTTGAGGGAGATCACATCGGTCTAGGAAGCTGTTAATTTCTTCTAGGTCTGGCTGATGAGTATTGGGGTCTTTATTCAGATTATATAAGTCATAATAATATTTACTGAATTCATCTGCAATTTCTTGGGGGTGATAAATTTTGTTTTTTGTGGAGGGATTTTCTAGGTGACTTAATCTAGTTTTAATTCGCATTTTATTTATTCTGTTTGCCATTAATTTTGATGATTTATTGAAATCATTATAAAAGAGTATTTTAAGTCTCCTCGTTCTTTTATCGAATCTGGAAACTAATAATTGGCGTAGATGTAGTTTAATCTGTCTAAGTTCAGTCTCTACTTGTTGGGAGGGGTTCTGTTTATGAGATGCTTCTATTTGGGATAATTTGGTTAGAGTTTGGTTTATTTCAGCCTCATGTAGTCTTTTTTGTTTTGAGGTGGCCTGAATGATGAGTCCCCTGATATACGCCTTACTTGAGTTCCACAAGAGGAATTGATCATCAGTTGAAGGAGAATTTATGGCTATAAATTCTGTAAATTTTTCCTTTATGAGCTTTACAGTTTGTGGGTTGCCCAACACAAAATCATTACATTTCCAGATGTAGGTATTGCTAGGGTGGTTTGGAATATGAATTTTTAGAAAAATGGGGGCGTGGTCAGACCAAGTGATTTGAGATATTGAGCAGTCTTTGACATAATTCAAAGCGTCTTTTTTCAACAGAAAATGATCTATTCTAGTATAGATTTTATGTGCAGCTGAGTAAAATGTATAGTCTCTTTCATTGGCGTGAGCGCACCTCCATATATCGAGGAATTCGTGTTGGGCCAACCATTGTTTTAGTTGAGTAGGTGGAGTGGAGCTCTGTGAGGTGGTATCCTCTGAGCGATCAGCAATCGCATTAAGATCCCCCACAACTATTAGCTTCCCCTTAGCTATACGGTTTATTTTTTTGATCAATTTATTAAGGAAATTAACTTTTGAGCTGTTTGGGCCGTATGCGTTTACTATGGTGAACAACTGATTATTAATCTCACATACAATAATCAGATATCTCCCATTGATATCCCTTAGTATTTCTATTAGGTTGAAGGCGACAGAGTTTCTAACCGCTATTGCTACTCCGGCTGACTTCTTTTTTGAGTTGGCCAAAAATATGTTAGAGAAATTTTTGTTTAAAAAATTAGGATGATCGCCCTCCTTAAAATGTGTTTCTTGTAAACACAAGATGTCAACCTTATTTTTCCTCGCCTCTGTCCAAATTAAGGAACGTTTGAAAGGGCTGTTAAGTCCTTTCACATTTAAACTCATAAATTGGACTGTCATGGTGGATCAGTAGTGGAATGATGTGAGTGAGTAGTGTTTACCTGAACCCTTTGGAGGGTCTTATTCATGGGGAGGAGGAAGCTTCTGCACCCGGTTATTCGGAGGGAGGAATATCGTCTCATACTGAAACACAAAGAAATCTGTGTAAACAACAAAACAAACATAACATTTTCAATTAATATAACCAACAATTAGGAGTAGTGTTGTCGGGAAAGTGCAGATTCAATATCTGCGCAACTGGGGAAGTTGCAGGAAAAAGGGTAAGTTCTTTAACAATTATATAGTTCCTCATGTTGGGTTGCTCCCGGGTACTCGGGACCAATCCGTATTGAGCTTTGAGAATCTTCGCTGATCATCCTTTGGAGCATTGTCAATTTGAATGTCTCCTTTCTGAAGGAGCTCTTTGCCTTTCTCCACTGAGGCAATAGAATAGGTTTTCCCATTTCTGGTCAGTAGGATTTTAGTTGGGAACCCCCACTTGTAGGGTATGTTGTTCTCCTGAAGAGCTCTGGTGATTGCTTGTAAGTTTCTTCTTGATTGAAGAGGGAATTGGGAGAGGTCGGTGTATGGAGACAGGTGCTGGAATGGTTCTGGTGTTTTTTTTAGTTTCCTGCATTCAGCGAGCAGTTGTTCTTTGACATGGAAGTAATGGATCCTGGTGATGACGTCTCGTGGTATCTCTTCCGGTAGATGTTTTGGTTTATATAACCTGTGCGCTCTGTCCACAGTCAGTTCTATGGTGTCCACTGTAGGAATCAGTGTTGCTATGAGGTGTTGGACATATTTTTTCAGGTCCGCATCCTTAACAGTTTCGGGTACACCTCTGATTTTGACATTATTTCTCCTCCCTCTATCCTCCATGTCTGCCATTTTGATTTTCATGGCAGAGATTTCCTCTTGAAGAGAAATGACTTTGTCAGTGAGGCCGTTGTGATTGAATGCAACTTCAATTCTCTCATCTATTTCAGTCACTCTTTCTTCTAAAGTGTCAAATCTGTCAGAGATTTTTGTGATGGCGTCATTGAGATTTTTTTTATAGATTTTCTGAGGGACAGCATCATCTCTTTCATTAATTCTTCTGATGCAGGTGAGGTTTTAGATGCTTGAATTTGTGTAATGGGGTCGTCAGAGTCATCCTCCATATCAGATGGAGTAGAATGGTTGTTTCCGTCGTCCCATCTCCCTTTGTGTGTTTCTGGGCTCGCCGTAGCTGATTTATTGCCAGTTGTATTTGGTGGAACTGGATCTCTTTCTTTCCGTTTGGCGTAAGTAGATCTTTGAGGTAGTGCATCACTTGGTGTGACACTTTTTTTAGGTGATTTGTTCCGAATTCTGTTACCTTGTTCTTTTTGAGAACCATGGGAGGTTCCCAACATATCAGATTGCAATAGTTCCATTTCAGTACGGCGTACATGGTGAGTTTTCTGTTCTTTGTTCTCAGATGTTTTTTTAATAGAAGGATTGTTGGAGGTTTTCCATTTATTTTGAGGATTGGAGGCCATTTTGGTGTAAGTAAGATGAGATATAAAGACTGTCCACTAGAGGGCGCAGTGAAGTTGTGGCACTTCCTGCACTTTATATGAAGGAAAGAGACAGTGAGGACTTTCCTCCTGTGTGATCTCTTCAGGTTATTGCTGAGGAACAAGTGTATTAGCTTTATAATGAGCACAGAGATATAGAGAGGAGCTGTGTAGTGCTGGCAGGTAGGTCAGTACACTGTATACCGTATTTATCGGGGTATAACACGCACCCTCATTTTACCAAGGATATTTGGGTAAAAAAAGTTTTTTACCCAAATATCCATGATAAAATGAGGGTGCGTGTGTGCGCGTGTATACCCCCAGGAAAGGCAGGGAGAGAGAGGCCGTCGCTGCCCGCTTCTCTCCCCCTGCCTTTCCTGGGGTCTAGAGCGCTGCTGTCGGCCCTTTTCACCCCCTGGCTATCGGCGCTGCTGCCCGTTCTGTCCCCCTGACTATCGGTGCCGGCGCCGATAGCCAGGGGGAGAGAAGGGGCAGCGGCACCCATTGCCGGCGCTGCTGCCCCGTTGCCTCCCCCCATCCCCGGTGGCATAATTACCTGAGTTGGGTCCGCGCTGCTCCAGGCCTCCGTCGTGCGTCCCCAGCATCGTTGCTATGCACGGCGCGGCGCCGTTCAGCGCATAGCAACGACGGAGGCCTGGAGCAGCGCGGACCCGACTCAGGTAATTATGCCACCGGGGATGGGGGGAGGCAACGGGGCAGCGGCGCCGGCAATGGGTGCCGCTGCCCCTTCTCTCCCCCTGGCTGTCGGCGCCGCTTCTCTCCCCCTGGCTATCGGCGCCGGCACCGATAGTCAGGGGGACAGAACGGGCAGCGGCGCCGATAGCCAGGGGGTGAAAAGGGCTGACAGCAGCGCTCTAGACCCCAGGAAAGGCAGGGGGAGAGAAGCGGGCAGCGACGGCCTCTCTCCCCCTGCCTTTCCTGGGGGGGTATCGGCGTATAACACGCACACAGACTTTAGGCTAAAAATTTTAGCCTAAAAAGTGCGTGTTATACGCCGATAAATACGGTATATGCTCTGCATTCCTGGGACAGTTATGTCTGTATTGTACTCTGTATTGTACTCAGTACTCTGTACTCTGTACTGTACTCTGTATTGTATTCAGTACTCTGTATTGTACTCTTTATTTGTATATCTGTAGTCTTAGGGCACTGTATACAGCAGTTATATACTCTGTATTGTACTCTTTAGTTATATGTCTTGTGGTCTTAGGGCACTGTATACAGCAGTTATATACTCTGCTCTCAGCTGTTCAGGCTGTATTCTCCTCAGGGGCTCTGTACTCTGTATTGTACTCAGTACTCTGTATTGTACTCTTTAGTTATTTGTATATCTGTAGTCTTAGGGCGCTGTATACAGCAGTATATACTCTGCTCTCAGCTGTTCAGGCTGTATTCTCCTCAGGAGCTCTGCACTCTGTATTGTACTCAGTACTCTGTATTGTACTCTTTAGTTATTTGTATATCTGTAGTCTTAGGGCACTGTATACAGCAGTATATACTCTGCTCTCAGCTGTTCAGTAGTGTTGAGCGGCATAGGTCATATTCGAATTCGCGATATTTCGCGAGTATATGGACGAATATTCGTCATATATTCGCTAAATTCGCATATTCGTAATAGTCGCGTTTTATTTTCGCATATGCGAAAATTAGCATATGCGAAAATTCGCTCGCCAGTCTCACACAGTAGTATTTGAGCCTTCTTTACACCACACAAGCTGGAAGCAGAAAGGGGTGATTACTGTGATGTGTACTGTGAAAAAAATAAAAAAATAAAGGAATATTCGTAATTACGAATATATAGTGCTATATTCACGAATATTCGCGAATATGCGATATTCGCTAATAAAATTCGTATTCCGAATATTCGCGAGCAACACTACTGTTCAGGCTGTATTCTCCTCAGGGGAGGAAAGATGGCGGCGGGGCTGAGCACAGGACTGTTATCAGTGTTTTCTGTCAGCTTGTATAGAGCAGGACTCACCAGAATCTCAGCAGGGATGAGATGGAGACGTGTCTTGTGAGGGAAGATGGAGGCTCCGCTCTGTAGTGTCTTGTGAGGGAAGATGGAGGCTCCGCTCTGTAGTGTCTTGTGAGGGAAGATGGAGGCTCCGCTCTGTAGAGTCTTGTGAGGGAAGATGTAGGCTCCGCTCTGTAGTGTCTTGTGAGGGAAGATGGAGGCTCCGCTCTGTAGAGTCTTGTGAGGGAAGATGGAGGCTCCGCTCTGTAGTGTCCTGTCAGGTGATTCCCCTCTGTAGTTGGATGACAGGATTTTTCCTCACAGGCAGGAGGTATGGAGTCTGCTAGGCCAAAACTTTTTATCCACAATAAGTCTGGTAAATCTAACCAAATTTACTGGAGAGCTTCTCACTGATGTCCCAAAGGATTGCGAGAGGTTTGGACCCAAAATTATCCCAGAGAAGTAGCTTTTTGTTGCTTTATGTGAGGAACCATAGAGGAGCTAACACAACATGCGACTACTCTCTCTCAGCGCTAGGCCACGCCCCCATACATATACATATATACCCATACACATACACATATATACCCATACACATATATACCCATATACATATACATATATACCCATACACATATACATATACACCCATACACATTTACAAATATACCCATACCCATATACATATATACCCATACATATACACATACATGTATGGGTATATATGTATGGGTATACAGTATATGTATGGGTATATATGTATATATGTATGGGTATATATGTATGGGTATATATATGAATGGGTGTATATGTATGTATGGGTGTATATGTATGTATGGGTGTATATATGTATGTATGGGTATGGGTGTGTGTATATATATATATATATATATATATATACACCCATACATACATATATACACCCATACACCCATACACACTCATACATATATATACCCATACACATATACACATACACGTATATACCCATACACATATATACCCATACACATATACATATATACCCATGCATATATACCCATACACCTATACATATATACCCATACATATACTGTATACCCATACATATCTACACCCATACATATACTGTATACCCATACATAATTACACCCATATATATATATATATATATATATACACCCATACATACATATATACACCCATACATACATATATACACCCATACATACATATACACCCATACATATATATACACCCATACATATATGCATATATACCCATACACATATACATATATACCCATACACATATATACCCATACACATATATACCCATACACCCATACCCATATACATATATACCCATACACATATACATATATACCCATACACACCCATACACATATACATATATACCCATACACATATACATATATACCCATACACATATATACCCATACACACCCATACACATATATACCCATACACATATACATATATACCCATGCATATATACCTATACATATATACCCATACATATACTGTATACCCATACATATATACCCATACATATATACATATATACACCTATACATACATATATACACCCATTCATATATACACCCATACATATATACACACACACACACATATATATATATATATATACACCCATTGTGGCAGTGTGGCAAGGAAAGGGGGTATTTCCTTGGCTCACCCTGCAGAAGCTCTCACCTGCTTATTAAGTAATGAGGCAGGAGGGAAGGGAGGTGTATATGAGATGGAGACTCAGTCTAATGTGGGCTCTTCCTAGGAGACAGCATGTGGGCTGTAGGGAAGAGACAGAGCCTGCTGAGGAGTACACAGCCCGAGCTATGAGTGGCTCAAAGAAAGTGACATGAATTGTGAGTAGAAGGTTGCAGGGGACATATGTTTAACCGGCTGAGGGAAGCTCAGCGGTTGTTAGTCAGGACAAGCTGATCTGTTTAGTCAGTGACCAGACGGTCTAGGATTTTGTTTTGTTCCTGCTTTTTGTTTATTTCTTTCCCTGCAACCTGTCTAATAAAACTGGCAAGGTGCCAGATTTGCATTATAAGCGTTTGTTTGCTGGTTTATTGAGAAGAAACGCATCCTGTGGCGTGGTCCAGGACGATCCCAGAGCTAATCCCCAAGACGGATCGTCACACCATACATACATATATACACCCATATATATACCCATACATACATATATACACCCATACATACATATATACCCATACATACATACATATATACCCATACATACATACATATATACACCAAAATACATTTACTCCATTACCTGAATATGAAGCTCCCCCACTGCTGTAAACTTCTCCCACGTGTTCTGTCCTCCACTCTCTGCTTTGTCTCCAAGATACCCTGCTGCTCGCATGCGCGGGAGCTGTAAGGTGGGGGGGGGGGGGCGGGCGTTCGGGGATATTTCAATTTCACGCTGAGCTCTCTATCTGCTGTATAGGAAGCTGTGAGCGCGCATTCCGGATCACGCTGGGGCACGCTGCCCGGCCAGCGTTGGTCCATGCATGCTGAAATTCAGCAAGGAAAACTCAACCTGAGCCACTTAGGGTGACACCTAGTGGCCAGGTTTTCAAAGTGAAAATATACATGTAAAACATTATTTTTTTTTTTATGAAAATATATTAGAAACATTTTTTATTTAGCAAAATCTTTTTAATAATTTTTTTTTTTTATGAGAGTACCCATTTAACCCCTTAAGGACCAAGGGCGTACAGGTACGCCCTTGGTCCTGCTCTCCTGATATAACGCGGGGTTACACAGTAACCCCACGTCATATCACGGTGGGCCCGGCGTCATAGTGAAGCCGGGGCCCGCCTCTAATAGCGCGCAGCGCCGATCGCGGCGCCGCGCGCTATTAACCCTTTAGCCGCGCGCTCAGAGCTGAGCCGTGCGGCTAAAAGTGAAAGGGAAAGTTGCTGGCTAGCTCAGTCGGGCTGTTCGGGATAGCCGCGGCTAATCAAGGCATCCCGAACAGCTGACAGGACAGCGGGAGGGCCCCTTCCTGCATTAATTTTCCTGCATGTAGTTATGATTTTTTCCAGAAGTCCGGCAAAATCAAACCTATATAAGTAGGGGATCATTTTAATCGTATGGACCTACAGAATAAATATCAGGTGTCATTTTTACCGAAAAATGTACTACGTAGAAACCGAAGCCCCCAAAAGTTACAAAACAGCGTTTTTTTTTCAATTTTGTCACAAAATGATTTTTTTTCCCATTTCATCGTAGATTTTTGGGCAAAATGACTGACGTCATTACAAAGTAGAATTGGTGGCGCAAAAAATAAGCCATCATATGGATTTTTAGGTGCAAAATTGAAAGAGTTATTATTTTTAAAAGGCAAGGAGCAAAAAACGAAAATGCAAAAACGAAAAAACCCCCGGTCCTTAAGGGGTTAAGTCCCCCAAGTGCAAGTATTCACACAAAACACTGTGCACGAGGATGTGGTCTATCGCAAGCCCCCTTTTTTTTTTTCTTTTTTTTTTTTGGCTACCCCTGAGAGGTATCTTTATTTAAAAATTCATAAAATTAACAAAGTGCATATGATCGTAAAAGACATTGTTTTTACAATAAAAACACATTTTTCATAATAAAAGTCACATAAATAGTAGTAAATGTTTACATAAATACACTCATATTACACTTAAAATGTTCATTTGGTTGCTTTACAAAATGGCGTTCCATTCATTAAAATATAATTTTCTAGCTCATAAAGGATAGTATTTCCTGTCCAATAAAAGGTACTGGTACATATTACTAAAACAAATAGATAAAGCATCATTCACAGATAAAATCTTGTGCTTAAATAGTAAACTGTTTCTGGCATCCCACAGAGCTGCCTTAACACCAGGGCCGGACTGGGTGGGAAAACCAGCCCTGGAAAAAATTACATACCAGCCCCATAGTGTTGCGTCATTATACCATGTCGTCATTTTCTTGTTCATAACAGGTAAAATCATGTATTTTAAAGCATATTAGTTCCCCCCACATTAGGTGCAGTATAGTTCCCCCCACATTAGGTGCAGTATAGTTCCCCCCACATTAGGTGCAGTATAGTTCCCCCACATTAGGTGCAGTACAGTTTCCCCACGTTAGGTGCAGTACAGTTTCCCCACATTAGGTGCAGTACAGTTCCCCCACATTAGGTGCAGTACAGTTCCCCCCACATTAGGTGCAGTACAGCCCCCCCCCCACATTAGGTGCAGTACAGTTCTCCCCACATTAGGTACAGTACAGTTCCCCACATTAGGTTCAGTACAGTCCCCATATTAGGTGCAGTATAGTTCCGCCACATTAGGTGCAGTATAGTTCCCCACAATAGGTGCAGTCACTGAGGACAAGCAGTGTTCTGTACACTGAGGACAAGCAGGGCTCTGTACACTGAGGACAAGCAGGGCTTTGTACCTGAGGACAAGCAGGGCTCTGAACACTGAGGACAAGCGGGGCTCTGTACACTGAGGACAAGCGGGGCTCTGTATACTGAGGACAAGCGGGGCTCTGTACCTGAGGACAAGTGGGGCTCTGTAGACTGAGGACAAGCAGGGCTCTGTAGACTGAGGACAAGCAGGGCTCTGTAGACTGAGGACAAGCAGGGCTCTGTAGACTGAGGACAAGCAGGGCTCTGTAGACTGAGGACAAGCAGGGCTCTGTATACTGAGGACAATCAGGGCTCTGCATGCTGAGGACAAACAGGGCTCTGTACACGGAGGACAAGCAGGGCTCTGTACACTGAGGACAAGCAGGGCTCTGTACACTGAGGTCAGCTCCCCCAATCCTCAAGTAGAAAAACAAAGCCACACCCCCACCCGCATCTCCCACCTGCCAGCTAGCTGTTGGAAGACTAAACTCCCAGCATGCTCTTACAGTGAGGACATGCTAGGAGTTGTAGTTCTACCAGCTAGCCAGTGGGAGGTAGATGCGGGCAGATGGCCGGGGTGCGGATCTTCACAAAAAGTTGTACAAAAAGTTGCAGTTTGCTACAGCACGTTTTGTAAGCCAGGTCTGACCTGGCTTAAATTTGCGACTTTTTTATGGGGGTTTGGACTGGGACCAAAAATACACCCTGACATTTAAGAATAAGCAGTCCATTTTTTCTGGTGGGGTCTGAATGCTGGGACCTCCACCAATCACCTCGCTTCAAGTTGCTCTCCAGCTGTTGCAAAACTACAACTCCCAACATGTCTGGAGCCTCAGGCATTATGGTATGCAGTTTTGTAACAGCTGAAGGCCACAGATTTGAGTACAGTGTCCCCATCATCACTGCAGAACTTACAAATTACAGCAGTGATGGGACAGTCAGGAGAATACACAATGATGTCACTGACCTGAGTGATGTCTTCTCTGTTGTCGTTCCCTTTCCTCTGATCCAGACGCCAGGTCTTCTTCCAGCTCCATCTTCTCTGCAGAGTCTGAGGCCCAAACTTCATTGTCTCCTCACTATGTCAGCAGATCCTCATCCTCTGTATGATGACAATAATCATTATAATACTGCCAGATACTGTGCCCTAAATAAAATACTGCCCCACACTGCACCCACTGAATGTAATACTGCCACACACTGTACCCACTGAATATAATACAGCCATACACTGAGCCCTGAATATAATACTGCCATACACTGCACCCCAAATATATTACTGCCATACACTGAGCCCTGAATATAATACTGGCATACACTGCGCCTGTTACGCTGAGTGCTCCAGCTCCCCCTCCACCTCCGGAGCGCTTGCGGCGTCTTCTGACCTGCAGCGCTCCGGTCGGCAGCGCTGACCGGAGACGCTGTTCTGTTGTACCAGGCGGCGATACGATCTGCCTGGCGGGACGTGCCCGCTCGCGGATCGCATCCCGTCCCGATCTCCTGCTGGGTCCCAGTGCGCGCGGCCCCGCTCTCTAGGGCGCGTGCGCGCCGGGGCTCTCAGATTTAAAAGGCCAGTGCACCACTAATTGGTGCCTGGTCCAATCACCCTAATTAGCTTCCATCTGCTCCTTGTATATATAAACCCACTTCCCCTTCCTGTCCTTGCCGGATCTTGTTGCCTTAGTGCCCTGAGAAAGCGTTTAGTGTGTTCCCAAGCCTGTGTACCCAGACCTTCTGCTGTGGCCCCTGACTACGACTCTTGCTGCCTGCCCTGACCTTCTGCTATGTCCGACCTTGCTCTTGCCTTGTCCCTGTGTACCGCGCCTGTCTCAGCTGTCAGTTGGGGTTGAGACGCTATCGGGTGGAACGACCTGGGGGTTACCTGCCGCTGCAAGTCCATCCCGCTTTGCGGTTGGCTCTGGTGAAAACCAGTAACCCCTTAGATTCCGTTCCCCTGGTACGGCCCACGCCATCACCCCACTGACACAGAGGACCACCTCCAGTGTCCTCACTGCATACCAGTCCGGATCCTGACAGTAGATGCGGCCATGGATCCTGCTGAGGTCCCGCTGCCTAGTGTCGCTGACCTAACCAAGGTGGTCGCCCAGCAATCACAACAGATCGCACAAGGACAGCAGCTGACTCAACTGACCATTATGCTGCAACAGCTTCTGCCGCAACGACAGCAATCATCTCCTCTGCCAGCTCCTTCATCTTCTCCGCAGTGAGTGGCTGCTCCCAGCTTCCGCCTGTCTCTATCGGACAAGTTTGATGGGGACCCTACACCTGGAGATGATGTCGGACCAATTCCCTACTGAACGGTCTAAGGTGGCTTTCGTGGTCATTCTCCTGTCTGGAAAGGCCTTGTCATGGGCCACACCGCTCTGGGACCGCAAAGATCCCGTCACCGCTACTATCCAGTCCTTCTTCTCAGAAGTACGTAGTGTCTTTGAGGAGCCAGCCCGGGCCTCCTCAGCCAAGACTGCTTTGCTGAACCTCGTCCAAGGGAGTTCTTCTGTGGGCGAATACACCATCCAGTTCCGTACCCTTACCTCTGAGCTATCCTGAAACAATGTGGCCCTCTGCGCGACCTTCAAGAAAGGCTTATCCAGTAACATCAAAGATGTTTTGGCCGCACGAGAAATTCCTGCAAATCTGTCTGAACTTATCCATTTGGCCACCCGCATCGACATGCGTTTCTCAGAAAGACGCCATGAACTTCGACAGGAAAAAGATCTTGTTCGCACCAGGCGATTTCTCTCCCCGTCTCCTCTCTTCCAACGTCCTTTGCAATCTGTTCCTGTGCCTTCCGCCGAGGAGGCTATGCAAGTGGATCGGTCCCGCCTGACCCTACAAGAGAGGACTCGCCGTCGTAATGAGAATCTGTGCCTGTACTGTGCTAGTACCGAACACTTTCTAAAAGACTGTCCTATCCGCCCTCAGCGTCAGGAGAAACGCACTCACTTACTTCACAAGGGTGAGACGACTCTTGGTGTGAATTCTGCCTCTCCACGTCTGACTGTACCTGTGCGGATTTCTACTTCCGCCCACTCCTCCTTCTCAGCAGTGGCCTTCTTGGCCTCTTTCATTAATAGGTTCAGCATCCCAGTAACCCGTCTCGTCAAACCGCTCTTTATCTTTTCTGTTAATGGAGAAAAATTGGACTGCACTGTGCGCTACCGCACAGAACCCCTGCCCATGAGCATTGGACTGCACCATGAAAAAATCGAATTTTTCGTTCTGCCTAACTGCACCTCTGAAGTTCTTCTCGGCCTGCCGTGGCTCCAACGTCATGCTCCTACCCTCGACTGGACCACCGGGGAGATCAAAAGTTGGGGTCCTTCTTGTCACAAACGATGCCTCACATCTGCTCCCACTTGTCAAACCCCTGAGGCTCCACCTTTACCGGGCCTTCCCAAGGCTTACCAGGACTTTTCAGATGTTTTCTGCAAAAAGCAAGCAGAGATCTTACCACCTCATAGGCCTTATGATTGTCCCATTGACCTCCTTCCTGGTACCACTCCGCCCCGTGGCAGGATTTACCCTCTGTCAGCACCAGAGACTCAAGCCATGTCTGAGTATATCCAAGAGAACTTAAAGAGAGGTTTTATTCGGAAGTCCTTATCCCCTGCCAGAGCGGGGTTCTTCTTTGTTTCTAAAAAGGATGGATCCTTACGACCGTGTATTGACTACCGCGGTTTAAATAAAATTACCATCAAAAACCGCTATCCCCTGCCTTTGATCTCTGAACTCTTTGACCGTCTTCGTAGAGCAAATATCTTCACTAAATTGGACTTAAGGGGCGCGTATAATCTTATTCGCATCCGGAAAGGTGATGAGTGGAAGACTGCTTTCAATACCAGAGGTGGACATTTTGAATATCTAGTTATGCCCTTTGGGCTCTGCAACGCCCCTGCAGTCTTCCAGGACTTCGTTAATGAGATCTTTCGGGACTTATTGTATACCTGTGTTGTGGTTTACTTGGATGACATCTTGATTTTTTCCTCTAACTTAGAGGAACACCGTCGTCATGTCCGTCAAGTGCTCCAAAGACTTCGTGAAAACCACCTGTACGCTAAATTTGAAAAATGTCTCTTTGAATGCAACAGTCTTCCTTTCCTAGGTTACCTAGTCTCTGGCCAAGGGCTTCAAATGGACCCAGATAAACTGTCAGCGGTTTTGGATTGGCCACGCCCTTCTGGACTCCACGCTATCCAACGCTTCCTGGGATTTTTCCAACTATTACCGACAGTTTCTTCCCCACTTCTCCACCATAGTGGCCCCTATTGTGGCTCTGACCAGGAAGAATGCTAATCCTAAATCGTGGCCTCCACAAGCGGATGAGGCCTTCAATCGTCTCAAAACTGCCTTCGCCTCTGCACCAGTTCTGTCCAGACCTGATCCGTTGAAGCCATTCTTCCTGGAAGTTGACGCTTCCTCAGTTGGAGCCGGAGCCATACTTCTTAAAAAAAACGCTACCAAATGTTACATTTCTTGTGTTTTTTTCTCAAAAACTTTCTCTCCGGAAGAAAAGAATTACTCTCTTGGAGATCGTGAACTTCTGGCCATCAAGTTAGCAATCGAGGAGTGGAGACATCTATTGGAGGGTTCCAAACACCCCATTGTCATTTACACCGACCACAAGAATCTCTCTTACCTCCAGTCCGCTCAGCGTCCCTCGGATGCCTCTGAATCTGAAGCCCCTCTGCAGCATATCGTACCGCCTGAGTGCCTGGTATCCTCTGCTCCAGCCTCACTGGGGCAAACCCCCCCTGGAAAGACTTTTGTTCCTCCACACCTTCGCCTCAAGATTCTCAAATGGGGGCATTCCTCTCACCTGGCTGGTCATGCTGGCATTAAAAAGTCCATTCAGCTCATTTTCCATCTGTATTGGTGGCCTACACTAGAGGGTGACATTACTGATTTCATTTGGGCCTGTACTATTTGTGCCCGGGATAAAACCCCTTGCCAGAAGCCTGCTGGACTCCTCCTTCCTTTGCCCGTCCCTGAGCAACCATGGTCCCAAATTGCCATGGATTTTATTACCGATCTTCCCGTATCCCATGGCAATACCGTCATCTGGGTGGTCGTTGATCGTTTTTCCAAAATGGCTCACTTCATTCCGCTTCCAGGCCTTCCTTCTGCGCCACAGTTGGGCTTCCCACGCTTCCCGGGCTTCCCATGCATATTGTCTCGGATAGAGGCCTTCAATTTGTGTCGAAATTTTGGAGAGCTCTCTGTAACCAATTAAAGATCAAATTAAATTTCTCGTCCTCCTATCACCCCCAATCCAATGGACAAGTAGAGAGAGTAAACCAGATTCTTGGTGACTACTTGCGACATTTTGTCTCCTCCCGCCAAGATGATTGGGTCGACCTTCTGCCCTGGGCTGAATTCTCGTACAACTTCAAAAATTCTGAATCCTCCGCCAAATCTCCTTTCTTTGTGGTGTACGGCCGTCACCCTCTGCCCCCCCCTCCCCATTCCCACTTCTTCTGGAGTTCCTGCCGTAGATGAAGTAACCCGGGACTTCTCTGTTATCTGGAAGGAGACTCAAAAGTCGCTCCTACTGGCCTCGTCTCGTATGAAGAGACATGCAGATAAGAAGAGAAGAACTCCTCCTGTCTTCGCTCCTGGTGACAAAGTGTGGCTCTCTGCCAAATATATCCGGTTTCGTGTTCCTAGCTACAAGCTGGGTCCACGTTACCTTGGACCATTTAAAGTCAAAAGACAAATCAACTCTGTCTCCTACAAGCTTCATTTTCCTCCTTCTCTTCGTATTCCTAACTCCTTTCATGTTTCCCTTCTCTAACCTCTCGTTCTTAATCGCTTTTTCCCCAAGGTCACAGTTCCTGCTCCTGTCTATGGCTCCTCTGATGTCTTCACGGTAAAAGAAATCCTCACCTCCAAGGTTGTCAGAGGTAAAAAAAAAATTCTCGTTGACTTGTGGCCCCGAAGAGAGGTCTTGGGAGCCCGAGGACAATATCCTCGACAAGGAGCTCATCCATAGGTTCCTGGGCTCCAAAAAGAGGGGGAGACCAAAGGGGGGGGTACTGTTACGCCGAGCGCTCCGGCTCCCTCTCCTCCTCCGGAGCACTCGTGGAGTCTTCTGACCTGCAGCGCTCCAGTCGGCAGCGCTGACCGGAGACGCTGTTCTGTTGTACCCGAAGGGGATGCGATCTGCCTAGCAGGACGTGCCCGCTCGCGGATCGCATCCCGTCCCACTCACCTGTCCCGATCTCCTGCTGGGTCCCGATGCGCGCGGCCCCGCTCTCTAGGGCGCGCGCACGGTGGGGCTCTCAGATTTAAAAGGCCAGTGCACCACTAATTGGTGCCTGGTCCAATCACCCTAAATAGCTTCCATCTGCTCCTTGTATATATAAACCCACTTCCCCTTCCTGTCCTTGCCGGATCTTGTTGCCTTAGTGCCCTGAGAAAGCGTTTAGTGTGTTCCCAAGCCTGTGTACCCAGACCTTCTGCTGTGGCCCCTGACTACGACTCTTGCTGCCTGCCCTGACCTTCTGCTACGTCCGACCTTGCTCTTGCCTTGTCCCTGTGTACCGCACCTGTATCAGCTGTCAGTTGGGGTTGAGTCGCTATCGGGTGGAACGACCTGGGGGTTACCTGCCGCTGCAAGTCCATCCCGCTTTGCGGCGGGCTCTGGTGAAAACCAGTAACCCCTTAGATTCCGTTCCCCTGGTACGGCCCACGCCATCACCCCACTGACACAGAGGATCCACCTCCAGTGTCCTCGCTGCAAACCAATCCGGATCCTGACAGCGCCCCAAATATAATACTGCTATACACTGAGCCCTGAATATAATACTGGCATACACTGCGCCCCGAATATAATACTGGCATACACTGTGCCCTGAATATAATAATGCCATGCACTGTGCCCTGAATATAATAATGCCATGCACTGTGCCCTGAATATAATACTGCCATACACTGCGCCCTGAATATAATACTGCCATACACTGAGCCCTGAATATAATACTGCCATACACTGCGCCCTGAATATAATACTGCCATACACTGCGCCCTGAATATAATACTGCCATACACTGGATCCTGAATACCTGAATATAATACTGCTATACACTGCGCCCTGAATATAATACTGCCATACACTGCGCCCTGAATATAATAATGCCTCACACTGTACCCTGAATATAATACTGTCATACACTGTGCCCTGAATATAATAATCCCATACACTGCGACTCAAATATAATACTGCCATACACTGAGCCCTGAATATAATACTGGCATACACTGCGCCCCAAATATAATACTGCCATACACTGAGCCCTGAATATAATACTGGCATACACTGCGCCCAAAATATAATACTGGCATACACTGTGCCCTGAATATAATAATGCCATGCACTGTGCCCTGAATATAATACTGGCATACACTGCGCCCTGAATATAATACTGGCATACACTGTGCCCTGAATATAATACTGCCATACACTGCTCCCTGAATATAATACTGCCACACGCTGCGCCCTGAATATAATACTGCCATACACTTTGCCCTGAATATAATAATGCCATACACTGCGCCCTGAATATAATACTGCCATACACTGCGCCCTGAATATAATACTGCCATGCACTGTGCCCTAAACATAATACTGCCATTAGTCTTTGGATTAGCGTTTGGATAGGGTATAAGTTATAGATTGAGGGGGGTCCAAGCATTGAGACCCCCCACGATCTCCTGCATGGGGGCCCAGTCAGTATGCCAGAAGCCGACATCTGACCCCACAGGAAGCCGTGGTCGGCACGCTCCCTCCATGTATCTCTATGGAGTATACGGAGGGGTTTGTCGGCCGGCACTTCGTGCGGGGTCGACATACCTCTTTTCCAGCTGACTGCCAAGGCCCGTACTGGAGATCGCGGGGGTCCCAGCGCTCGTACCCCCCCCCCCACAATCTATAACTTATCCCATATTCTTTGGACCCGCATCTTTCAATCATGCATATACACCTCCTTCTTTATCCTTGGTTTCCTCAGCCTCACACCTCCCCAAACCCCCCCCATCCTTGTTATCCTCACCAACACCCCCCAGCCTCCCCCCCTTCAATCATAAATATATACCCCTCCCCTCATCCTAGGTCCTAACCCCCCAGCCTCCCCCCCATTAATCATAAATATACACCCCCTTCATCCTTGGTCCTAACCCCCCAACCTCCCCCCCATCAATCATAAATATACACCCCCCTCATCCTTGGTCCTAACCCCCCAGCCTCCCCCCATCAATCATAAACATACACCCCCCCTCATCCTTGGTCCTAACCCCCCAGCCTCCCATCAATCATAAATATACACCCCCCCCTCCTCATCCTTGGTCCTAACCCCCCAGCCTCCCCATCAATCATAATTATACACCCCTTCCTCCTTGTTCGTCACCCCCAGCCTCCCCCCCATCAATAATACATATACAACACCCCCCTCTCCTCAGTCTCCTAGGCCCCCCCCTGCACGCCAACTTTATTCTTTTGTTCTCCTCAGCCTACCCTCCGTAGCCCATGCTTACCTTAATCACACGCAGATCCGCCCCGCGCTCAGCAGCAGTGCCGGGCTCCCAGCTTTACGGCGTGAAGACACAGGGGGAATGACGCCGCACGTGATGTCACACGTGATGTCGCATGTGACTCCCCTGCGCTCCCAGGGCTACGGACAGACGGAGTGGAAAGGGTGGCAGACAGAGCGGGCGGACACAGACTGGAGCGGGCAGCAAATTTTCCGCCCCCCCGCCCCCGGACTGCAGACCTGGCCACCCCTAAGCGGGCGCTAGGTCCGCCTAGTTATAGAGCCGGGCATGCAGGCAGCCTGTGCGGGCCGCCTGTGCAGCCCGCTGGTCCTATTTTCATGTAGGGGCCTGGAGCCCCTACGTTAATCCGGCCCCAAAGCAGCCCCAGGCCCAGCGGCCCAAACAAGTCCAGAAAAGGTGGTACACAAACTCTTGTTTCTGGCAGCCCTCCCTCGGGCAGTCTGCAGTGTCGGCCATACTTCTTCGGTGCTGGAATGCCCGGCATGGAAGACACCCGTGTATGCAGCAGGTTAAAAGCATAAGGACAATTTAACCCCTTAAGAACTAAGCGTTTTTCCATTTTTGCATTTTCATTTTTTACTCATCACCTACTAAAAATCATAACACTTTCAATTTTGCACATAAAATTCCATATGATGGCTTATTTTTTGCGCCACCAATTCTATTTAGCAGTGAAATTAGTCATTTTATCAAAAAATCCACCGCAAAACGGAAAAAAATTTCAATGTGAGAAAAAATGTCATTTTGTAACTTTTGGGGGCTTCCTTATCTTTATTCTGTAGGTCCATAGGGTTAAAATGATACCCTACTTATATAAGTTTGATTTTGCCATACTTCTGCAAAACATCATAACTACATGCAGGAAAATTTATACATTAAAAATTCTCATCTTCTGACCCCTATAACTTTTTTATTTTTCCACGTACGGGCCGGTATGATGGCTAATTTTTTGCACCATGTTCTGATGTTTATACCATTTTTGTATTGATTGGACTTTTTGATCGCTTTTTATTCATTTTTTCATGATATAAAAAGTGACCAAAAATACACTATTTTGGACTTTGGAATTTTTATGCGCGTACGCCATTGACCGTGCGGTTTAATTAACAATATATTTTTATAGTTCGGACATTTCCACACGCGGCAATACGACATATGTTTATTTTTATTCACACAGTTTTTTTTTTCATGGGAAAAGGGGGGTGATTCAAACTTTTATTAGGGAAGGGGTTAAATGACCTTTATTAACTTTTTTTTCACTTTTTTTCCCCATAGGGGGCTATAACACTGCACACACTGATCTTTTACACTGATCCCTGCAAAGCCATAGCTTTGCATGGATCAGCATTATAGGGGGTTGATTGCTCCAAGCCTGAGCTACAGGCTTGAGGAATCAAACACCGAATGGACGCGACAGAGCAAGGTATGGGGACCTCCGCTCGCGTCCTAGCTAATCGGGACATCGCGATTTTATCGCGATGTTGTATGTATGTGGTATGTTGTATGTATGTTGTATGTTTTATGCATGATGTATGTATGTTATATGCATTTTGTATGTATGTTGTATGTCGTATAGATGTTGTATGTATGTTGTATGTTGTATGTATTTTGTATGTACGTTGTATGCATGTTGGATGCTGTATGTATGTTGTATGTATGTTTTATGTTGTATCTGCGTTGTATGTATGTTGTATATATGTTGTATGCTTGTTGTATGTATGTTGTATGTTAAATGCATGTTGTATGTATGTTGTATGTATGTTGTATGTATGTTGTAAGTATGTTGTATGCTGTATGTATGTCGCTTGTATGTTGTATGACATACAGTACAGACCAAAAGTTTGGACACACCTTCTCATTCAGAGTTTTTTTTATTCTCATGACTATGAAAATTGTAGATTCACACTGAAGGCATCAAAACTATGAATTAATACATGTGGAATTATATACATAACAAAAAAAGTGTGAAACAACTGAAAATATGTCATATTCTAGGTTCTTCAAAGTAGCCACCTTTTGCTTTGATTACTGCTTTGCACACTCTTGGCATTCTCTTGTTGAGCTTCAAGAGGTAGTCACATGAAATGGTTTTCACTTCACAGGTGTACTTTTGTGGAGGAGGAGGTGTGATGGTGTGGGGGTGCTTTGCTGGTGACACTGTTGGGGATTTATTCAAAATTGAAGGCATACTGAACCAGCATGTCTACCACGGCATCTTGCACAGGCATGCTATTCCATCCGGTTTGCGTTTTGTTGGACCATCATTTATTTTTCAACAGGACAATGATCCCAAACACACCTCCAGGCTGTGTAAGGGCTATTTGACCAAGAAGGAGAGTGATGGGGTGCTTTGCCAGATGACCTGACCTCCAGTCATGGGAACTTAAACCCGATTGAGATGGTTTGGGGGTGAGCTGGACCGCAGAGTGAAGGCAAAAGGGTCAACAAATGCTAAGCATCTCTGGGAATTCTTTAAAGACTGTTGGAAGACCATTTCAGGTAACTACCTCTTGAAGCTCATCAAGAGAATGAGTGTGCAAAGCAGTAATCAAAGCAAAAGGTGGCTACTTTGAAGAACCTATATATAGACGAGAAATAACAACAAGAGGTGCGCCCCTAGTGAGGACCGTTTATAATAAATGGAAGAGATAGCGCATAGATGGGTTCTTACCACTAAGTGTTGCGCTCAGAGCACAACACCTATAGTAGCGTCTGGATGCAGAAAATCAGATGGAACCGCTGCCACGAGGAACTTCCCGGTATGACGTCAGTCAGTCCGGTGGATTGCAATGGGAAGAGATGTGACAAATCTGCCTGATGAAGATCCGGGTTCGGGATCGAAACGCGTAGCTAATAAAGAAGTATACCTCCATATTCGGGTACCAGCGCCTTCTTTTAGAGGAACTTGTTCACACATCTCTTCACTTTGAAGAACCTAGAATATGACATATTTTCAGTTGTTTCACACTTTTTTGTTATGTATATAATTCCACATGTGTTAATTCATAGTTTTGATGCCTTTAGTGTGAATCTACAATTTTCGTAATCATGAAAACAAATAAAACTCTGAATGAGAAGGTGTTTCCAAACTTTTGGTCTATACTGTACATACATACGAGCCAAAACGGGGACTCCAAGTGATGCTCCTCCACAGGTCCCAGCAGTGGATACCCCCCTCCTCCCAGCCAGGAGGAGGTTTCAGGGGTGACTATCTCCGAGGTCCCCGAAACAGACCTGAGTAAGCACCCGACCCCTATGGAGGGGCAAGAGGTGGAGGATGAAGACGAGTTTGGAGCCCAGAAGGCAGTCTTACCAATGTGCTCCGTCTACACACCTGTAGCCTTGAATTGTGGGGGCTGTCTGAGCAACGGTAGTTTCTCTCCAGCTTCCTCTATGTGCATGGTAGATTCAGATGTGGGGGGTTGCGAGAGCCCCAGTACACGGTCCATCAGTCTGGTCTGGATCTAACCAATCCAGTACAGGAATTTAGGTGCACTACTGTGGTAGATGTATACAGTGACATTGGCTATCCCTCAACACTGATGTTAAAATTGAGACATTCGCCAGTATATGCTTATATGAGGGACATACCAGAGCCCACACACCAAAGCCAAGGTTTCTCAAATGGCACGGGACCTAGCGCTAAACCTACCTGTGCGTGATAAGCAAAACAGGGGCCAGTGGACAATTATGGCAGCATTAGGCCGACTCACAGCATCCTCCCAGGTACCCTCCAGCATGGCTTACACACATACAAGGAGGGAGGCAAACTGCAAGCCCCACCTAAGTTGACTGATATAGGTGCATGGCCTCACAGGTGCTACCTTAACCTGTTAAGGACCCATGATGTACGCATACGTCATGAGTCCGCTCCCGATCTATAACGCGGGGCCACAACGGCCGGGACCCGTGGCTAATAGCACGCTGCATTGATAGCGGTGCCACGAGCTATTAATCCTTTAGACGCGGCGTTCAACTTTAAAGTGAAAGTGAAAGCATGCCAGTTAGCTCAGGGAGCTGTTCGGGGTAGCCGCGGCAAAATCACGGCATCCCGAACAGCTTACAAAACAGCCGGAGGATCCCTACCTGCCTCCTCGCTGTCCGATCGCCGAGTGACTGCTCAGCAGAATCACCGATCAGTGGTTTCTTATGAGAAACCACTGATCAATGTAAAAGATCAGTGTGTGCAGTGTTATAGGTCCCTATGGGAGCTATAACACTGTAAAAAAAAAAGAAGTGAAAAAAAAGTGAATAAAGATCAATTAACACCTCCCCTATTAAAAGTTTGAATCAACCCCCTTTTCCCATAAAAAAAAAACCAAAACAGTGTAAATAAAAATAAACATATATGGTATCGCCGCGTGCCGAAATGTCCGACTTATAAAAATATATCATTAAATAAGCCGCACGGTCAATGGCGTACACGCAAAAAAATTCCAAAGACCAAAATAGTGCATTTTTGGTCACTTTTTATATCATGAAAAAATTATCAATAAGTCCTATCAATGCAAATCAATTTCATATCGCCCCATATGTGGAAAAATAAAAAAGTTATAGGGGTCAGAAGATGACAATTTTAAACATATTAATTTTCCTGCATGTAGTTATGATTTTTTCCAGAAGTACGACAAAATCAAACCTATATAAGTAGGGTATCATTTTAATCATATGGACCTACAGAATAAAGATAAGGTGTCATTTTTACCAAAAAATTTACTACGTAGAAACGGAAGCCCCCAAAAGTTACAAAACAGCGTTTTGTTTTTTTTCAATTTTGTCTCACAATGATTTTTTTTCCGTTTTGCTGTAGATTTTTGGGTAAAATGACTGACATCATTACAAAGTAGACTTGGTGGCGCAAAAAATAAGCCATCATATGGATTTTTAGGTGCAAAATTGAAAGAGTTATGATTTTTTAAAGGTAAGATAGAAAAAGCGAAAATGCAAAAACGGAAAAGCCCGGGTCCTTAAGGGGTTAATGCTGCCTGGAAAATGTTCAAGGTGCATTACATATGGAGTTTACACACCTCCAAGTATAAAATTTAAACAACAACAAAAAACATGGTCTCAAATGGCTGGAGGTGCTCAACCCCAAATGCGGTTGTGCATTCATACTGGGGTAGCAGATCCTGCCCTTGTAGTCCGTTGCTAGGGGCGATCCCCAGCATAAAAATGCATACAATGGAGGATGCCTGCAGTGGACTACAAGTGCCACAATAGAATCCTACACCAGATAGACGTTGTGGATGTGTAACAATTAGAACAATACAATACAGGAATTTAGGTACACTACTGTTATACATCCACACTGTCTACCTGGTGTAGGATTCTATTGTGGCACTTGTAGTCCGCTGCAGGCATCCTCCATTGTATGCATTTTTATGCTGGGGATCGCCCCTAGCAACGGACTACAAGGGTAGGATCTGCTCCCCCAGTATGAATGCACAACCGCATTTGGGGTTGAGCACCTCCAGCCATTTGAGACCACGTTTTTTGTTGTTGTCTAACGAATCCAGATCAGCAGGGGTCACCATACTTTTAAAAGGAAATGTTTTCATTGATGTTATTAATGAAATTTTACCTGGCAGAATTATATTGGTTAAATGTGATAAGGTGGCAAGGAAAGGGTGTATTTCCTTTGCTCACCCTGGGGGGGGGGGGGGGGGGGAGACACGGGGGGGGGGGGGGGGGGGGGGGGAGACACACGGCCAAGAAGGAATCCTTACATTTTGGTGGAGGATGCAGGCACACGTTGCTAAGGACAGCACGTTGCCAAGGGCAACCAATGAGCGATTTGGAAAGGAGCCGTTGCTAGGAGCAACCCCCTGCAAGATTGCAAGTCGGAAGAGCCCAGCAGAGGAGTTCAAGCACAGTTTGGTGTCTGTGGAGGAGCGTTGCTAGGGGACACGGATCGAGATTTTTTTTTCTGGAAAAAGGACATCGGCAGGCCGTTGCTGGGGGAAACCGATCTGGGCCACAACCGGTGGTCGCTAGGATGAAGCTGAGGTCTTGTGAGTTGTTGGTGGGCGGAATCCCACTGTGGGTGGACTTGGATTGTTGCCAGACTGTATCTCGGATTATGCCAGAAATAATTCTCTTTGTGAAGTCCCACCCGGAGCCCGGTAAGACTGTTCAAATTACCTTTGATACATGTTTTGGAGCAGTAAGCCATATGATGGAGGTATGTGCAGAACTTACAGTTGAAATTGTACTGGGCAGAGACTTTCCTTATTTCTGGCAGCTGTGGGATGCCGAGAGTGCACCTGAGAGTTCGCACTCAAAGGTTCCGAAAAGTAGTGAGGACTGGGGTGTCTCTTCTGGACTGTGTGAATGGTGCTGTATATTGTGAACCCATTCAGGCTGATGATCTTTTTCTTGAAACACTTATGTTAATGTGTTCTGATGTAAAGAGTACTGTTGCCACCTCTCGCAGGACAAAAGAAAACCTGTGTGAGCTGGAAATAGAAGGTAAAAAGATGAGGGTTTTGTTACATTCAAAATGTGTAATAAGTCTGGTAAAGACCAGCTGCAGAAAGCCGGACCCTGCTGTAATGTCTATAAAAGCCGGTATTTGGGGTTATAAAACAGTTAATGTGTGTATTTCTACTCCCTATGGTACCACAAGTCACTAGGTTGCAATAGAGCCTACCTTAGAGTATGAAGTAGTGCTGGGGAAGGATTATCCGTTTTTTCAGCAGTTGTGGGAAGATAGTCAGGTGACTAGAGCAGGAACACCTGATAGGCTCACAACACTTGGTTTTCACCACATAGCAGGGGACAATAACTCTGCAGAGGATGAGGACGGGGAGTGTCAGCAGATCCTAGGTACATGTCAGGTGGAACTGTGCCAGACCACTAGGGGACCTGAAGAACAGTCCGCGAGTCAAGTTAAAGAGGTGACTGGAATAGAAGCTACGGAGAGGGCTGTGGAAAAACCAAAACTCCAGAAGAGAGTACCGGTGGAGCTGGGGGCTGTGCTTACCATCACAGACAGAGTCCTAAGTGAAGGAGATGTGACGTCTGGACCAGGGAGGGGTTGCAACCAGGAAGGTCAAACCACTGGACCAGATATTGTTGCAGACCCAGGAGCCCTAGTAGTTTTTGCCAGGCCATGGAGAGACTGTAACAAGACAAAAGAAAAGTCTGCCAAGAAGCCAAGAGACAGTTCAGAGGAACTGTTTGGAAATCACATGGATTCGCTGCTGCCAAGAGCCATTGAAGTTGTTGTTAGGGGAAACAAACATACCGTCAAGGGATTGCCGGTCCGACGGGAGTGTTTAGCTGTAATGTCTATAAAAGCCGGAGTTGCCAACGTGGTGGGAGAGGAAGAGTGCCAGGTGTCGATGGCACCTGTTGATGATGACGATGACGATGATGATGACAAGGCAAAAATGGCCGCAACCCCGAAAAAGGGGGAGACTTCGTCTAGAGATGGAGAATTGCTGGGTCGAGTGTCTGACAGAGGACCAGAGGATTTCTCAAGGTCTAACAGCGAGAGTGAGGAGACCGCTGTCAGTAAAAGGTCTCGGAAAAGACTAGCTGGCCTCGGAAAAAGACTGGAGCAGATCCAGAATCTGGAAGAATCCCTGCAGATGGTTTCTGTGAAGTTGACAGAGAAAGAAAAAGAGGTACATCGCTTGACAGAGGAGAGGGACGAATCGCTTGCTGACTTTAAGAAAGAGCAAGAAGCGAGGCTTCAGTTGGAAAAAGTTATGGAGCACCACATAAGTAAGTTTGTGGCTCTGCAGGATGAACTGTCCCGCTCCCAGGGTCTTGTGACCAGCAAGGAGAGTGAAATGGAGAGTCTGGTCATGCGGATGTCATTCCAGGAAGAAGAAGTGAGTCTTCTATATGGTGCATATCAGGCTCTGCGGAGTGATCACAAGGCTAGGCTAGTAGCCATAGAAAAAATTGAAAAAGAGAAGAATGAAATGAAGATGGAAGTTGATGATCTTGCCAGAAATCTGGAGAGTGTCTCTAAAGCTAAGAGACAACTTGAGGACGAAGTCAAGGCGAAGAATGCCCTTGCACATGCTCTTAAATCTGCTCGTCATGACAATGACTTGCTCCGTGAGCAGTATGAGGAGGCCCTGGAACGAGTTGAGACTCTGAAACCTGAAAACAAGAACTTGCAACAGGAGATCTTAGATCTTAGAGCAGCTGAAATATATAAAGCTGGAAGATGACATGAAGATCTTAAAAGAGAGCCTGGAAGCGCAGAACGAAACGTGCAGAAGGTCCCATGTAGCTGCCTTGGTTTTGCTGGGAGCGCAACTCTACGAGCAGGTGGCTGTGCTGGCGGACAATGAACAGTTGAGGAAACAATTGCTGTCTTTGGAAGATACTGTCAGGGACTTGACAGAGTTACTTGACAGTGAGAGGAATGATTTTGAACTTGAACTGTTAACTCCCAATTTTTAGTGTCCCGGACCCCGGTGTGTGGGTACAAAGGGCCAAATGAGATGTAGGCGCAATGTCTCCATTGCTCTGACCAGCCATTGTTTCCAACACTTTTCGCCAAGACAAACCATGTGAAGAACAGCGTGACACCGCCATTCCCTGTACGCATGGTATGCTGAAGGGCCACTGAGACTTGTCTAGGCAATGGAGGCTGAGGACATGGTGGAGGAGGTGGAGTCGAACACTGTCACAGGACCAAAGGGCTGACAGAGTGGAGCAGGAAGCAGCATGAGTACACAAGAGGGATTCACAACCCCTAAAAGTAAAAGGTGAATGTTGAAATCTCTATTGAAGATTCATGTTAGGTAGTGCTACCATCCAAAAATGTAAGGCCCAAGCCCATAAGCATCAGTAAGCCAAGTAGTTCCTGAAAGACACAGTCAGGAAAAGGCATCAGCAGAACCCAAGAGGATTTCATAACCCCTAAGATTGAAAGATCAATGTTGAAATCTCAATTAAGCCTGTATGTAAGCTAGTGCAAAACATCCATAAATTTAAGGCCCAAGTTCTTAATCATAGTTACATAGTTAGTATGGTTGAAAAAAGACATACGTCCATCAAGTCCAACCAGGGAATTGAAGTGAAGGGTGTAAGGAGATAAGGGAAAGGGATGTAGTTTTATAATTCTGCAAAAGCATTAATGTTATTTTGTTCCAGGACTGTATCTAACCCTGTTTTAAAGCTGTTAATTGTTCCTGCTGTGAGCAGTTCCTGAGGTAGACCATTCCATAAATTCACAGTCCTCACGGTAAAGAAGGCGTGTCGCCCCTTTAGACTAAACCTTTTCTTCTTCAGACGGAGGGAGTGCCCCCTCGTCCTTTGGGGGGGTTTAACCTGGAACAGTTTTTCTCCATATTTTTTGTATGGGCCATTTATATACTTATATACGTTTATCATATCCCCCCTTAAACGTCTCTTCTCAAGACTAAACAATTGTAACTCCTTTAATCGCTCCTCATAGCTAAGATGTTCCATGCCCCATATTAGTTTAGTCGTGCGTCTCTGCACCCTTCCCAACTCCGCAGTGTCCCTTTTATGAACAGGCGACCAAAACTGAACAGCATATTCCAGGTGAGGCCGTACCAATGTTTTATAAAGGTGGAGTATTATGTCCCTGTCCCTTGAGTCCATGCCTCTTTTTATACATGACAATATCCTGCCGGCTTTGGAAGCAGCAGCCTGACATTGCATGCTATTCTGTAGTCTGTAATCTACAAATACACCCAGATCCTTCTCTACCAGTGACTCTGCCAGTTTAATCCCCCCTAAGACATACGATGCATGCATGTTATTAGTACCCAGATGCATAACTTTACATTTATCCACATTGAACCTCATTTGCCAAGTGGATGCCCAGACACTTAGTCTATCCAAGTCATCTTGTAACTTATGCACATCCTCTATAGACTGTACCGTGCTACAAAGCTTGGTGTCATCTGCAAAGATAGAAACAGAGCTGTTAATACCATCCTCTATATCATTGATAAATAAATTAAACAACAGCGGGCCCAGTACTGAACCTTGGGGTACACCACTAATTACCAGGGACTGAAGCATCAGTAAGCCAAGTAGTTCCTGAAATACACATGAGCAGTCAGGAGCAGGCATCAGAAGTACCTAAGAGGGTTTCATAACCCCTTACATTTAAAGATCAATGTTGAAATTTCTATTAAGCATGTATTTAGCTTGTGCTAAACATCCAAAAATGTAAGGCCCAAGCCCAGAAGCATCAATAAGCCAAGTAGTTCCTGAAAGACACAGAAGCAGTCAGGAGCATGCATCAGCAGTACACCCGAGGGTTTCATAACCCCTTTACATTGCAAGATCAATGTTGAAATTTCAATTAAGCATGTATTTAGCTAGTGCTAAATATCCAAAAATTGGAGGGCCAAGGCCAGAAGCAGCATTAAGTAAATTAGTTCCTGAAACAAACAGTCAGGAAAAGGCATCTGCAGTACACCGGGGGATTTAATGAGCAATAAGATTGAAATATAAATGTTGAAATTTCTATTAAGCACTCATGTTAGGTAATGCTAACATCCAAACATATTGGGCACAGGCCCAGTTGCATCCCAGAACAATCTAGTTGCTGAAAGACACAGCCTGGATCTGGCAGGAGGATGCATACATAAGAGGGCTTTAATTTAAAAATATCAAGTTTAAGGGTCCCAGGACCCAGCGTGTGGCTACGAAGGCCCAAATCTAACAAGGAGCCACATGTCACATGGTGGCACAATGACAGAGCCTGGAGGTGGCATAAGTATGAGGAGACTATATGGTTTCTGAAAGGCACAGACTGGAGGTGGCAGAAGCAATGTGAAGCCAATATGGATCACACAAATAGGAAATTGGTCCATCCAAAAAAGCAACATGTAATTAATTTGAGGATTTGAATTATTTAACTCAAGATCACCTGATAGCAGATTTGAGACTATATGGTGTCTGAATGCCACATCCTTGAGGTGGCTGAAGCAATGGGACACCACTATGGATCACACAAATAGGAAATTGGTCCATCCAAAGAAGCAACATGTAATTCAATTGATGATTTGAATAACTTAACTCAAGATCACCTGATAGCAGATTCTATCTCAGAAATTCAGACAAACACTCCAATTTTAATAGAAAGTAAAAATGACAACCTTGAGACACTCTCATTAAAAGTGGATAACAGTGTTGAGACACAGCAGTCACCTGTAGCCCAGTTCCATCAAATAAAGCCTTGCACAAAATTGATATTTCCACAATAAAGAATAGACTGATTAAAAAAGGGGTAACTTCAGTGCTTATTAAAAGGTGTACTAGATGAATTCAATAGTTCTCTCAGTCAGAAGAAAATATTAAAGTTGTTTTAGGTATGTTGTCTGACGAAATACCTTTGTGTAAGAACAAGCGCATATCCAAAAGATTACACCGAGCTATACTGCCCTTAAGAAAGGCACATAAGACAGTTAAAAAATCTCTGCAGCTTGTGGCAAAATCTGGAAAGAGCAAAAATATGGCAAAATCCTGCAGTGTACAGGAACACCTTACTGTTAATAGCAAAGAGGTAAATCCTAAACAGTTTGAAAGTATAAGCAGTCAGATTTAACAGACAGAAGATTCCTTTAAAATTTTTAAAGTTGCCGAGGTATAGAAGTGCCCAACCACAGACAGAAAATGTCTAACAGAATCAACTCAAGTGATGGTTAATGGAATGTTTGTGCAAGATTCCCAGCAGGCCAAAGTAAATGGCAATTCAGCTACAAAAATTTCACTTTTGACTCCTTACAAACTTACCATGTCCTACCCAGTTACTCCTGAAGACAGTTCTAGCATTACCAGTATTACCGTATCAGATAAAGAAAATGCTATACCAGCAGTTCCTTCTGTGAAATCATCTTATGATGGCAAAGGAAAGCATATAGTAAGATCAGGGCCGCCATCAGGGGGGTACAACCCATACACCTGTATGGGGCCCAGAGCTTCAGGAGGCCCGGCCGGCCCTGGACCTTTTTTTTTTTTTTTTTCCAGCTTGTCAGGGCCGGACAGGCCAGGGGCTGTTGGGAGTCGACATGCCCTGCGCAGGCACACACGTCTACTCCAGTCACCTGACCTGTCCCTGCATGATCTCCAGTCCAGACGCTCCTCCCCGTGCATAGGAGCAGCAGCAGCCTCCGCGGCACCGATCCGCGGCAGCCAGCAGGGTAGGTGAACTTGTGGGGGTGGCGGGGTTTGCAATGGTGATGAGAGGTGCGGGGGGAGAGGTGCTTGGGGTATAATGGTGGTGATGAGAGGTGCAAGGGGGTGAGGAGAGGTGCAGGGGGGGTGAGGAGAGGGGCAGGGGGGGGGGGGGTGATGAGAGGGGCAGGGGGGGTGATGAGAGGGGCAGGGAGGTGATGAGAGGTGCAGGGGGGGTGATGAGAGGTTCAGGGGGGTGATGAGAGGTGCAGAGGGGGTGGTGAGAGGTGCAGGGGGAGTGATGAGAGGTGCAGGGGGTGTTATGGGGTTGATGAGAGGTGCAGGGGGTGTTATGGGGGTGATGAGAGGTGCAGGGGTGTGATGAGAGGTGCAGGGAGGGGGTGGTGAGAGGTGCAGGGGGTGATGAGAAGTGCTTGGGGGTCTTATGTGGTGATGAGAGGTTTAGGGGGGTATGGGGGTGATGAGAGGTGCTGGGGGGTTAAGGGGGTGATGACAGGTGCAAGGGGGGTTACGGGGGTGATGAGAGGTGCAGGTAGTGTTATGGGGTTGATGAGAGGTACAGGGGTGTTATGGGGTTGTTGAGAGGTGCAGGGGGTGTTATGGGGGTGATGAGAGGTGCAGGGGGGTGTTATGGGAGTGATGAGAGGTGCAGAGGGGAAGTGATGAGAGGTGCGGGGGGTATGGAGGTGCAGGGGGGTATGGGGGTGATTAGAAGTGCTTGGGGTGTTATGGGGGTGATGAGAGGTGCAGGGGGGTTATGGAGGTGATGAGAGTTGCAGGGGGTGTTATGGGGGTGATGAGAGGTGCAGGGGGTGTTATGGGGTTGTTGAGAGGTGCAGGGGGTGTTATGGGGTTGTTGAGAGGTGCAGGGGGTGTTATGGGGTTGTTAAGAGGTGCAGGGGTGTTATGGGACTGATGAGAGGTGCAGGGGGTGTTATGGGGGTGATGAGAGGTGCAGGGGGTTATGGGAGTGATGAGAGTTGTAGGGGGGTTATAGTAGTGATGAGGAGAGGTTTGGCGGAGGTGATGAGGACACAGAGGACATACAGAGGACATATACACAGTATATGTATATATGATGTGTATGCATGTATGGCAGTATTATATTCAGGGTACAGTGTATGGCAGTATTATATTCAGTGAATACAGTGTGAGGCAGGATTATATTTAGTGGGTACAGTGTATAGCAGTATTACATTCAGGGTACAGTGTGGGACAGTATTATATTCAGTGGATACAGTATGTGGTAGTATTATATTCAGGGTACAGTGTGTGGCAGTATTATATTTAGTGGGTACAGTGTATAGCAGTATTATATTTAGTGGGTATAGTGTATAGCAGTATTATATTCAGGGTACAGTATGGGGCAGGATTATATTTAGTGGGTACAGTGTATAGCAGTTTTATATTCAGGGTACAGTGTGGGGCAGTATTTTATTTAGAGTTCACTTTCTGGCAAGGTTATAATGATGACTGTCTTCATGCAGAGGATGAGGATCTGCTGACAATGTGAGGAGCCAATGATGTCTGGATGTCAGACTCTGCAGAAAAGATGGAGCTGGAGGAAGACCTGGTCTCTGGACCAGATGAAGAAGAAAAGATAACAGAGAAGATATCACTCAAGTGAGAAGACGTCACTCAGGTCACTGATATCATTGTGTGTTCTCCTGACTGTCCCATCAGGGCTGTAGTCACTTGTAAGCTCTGCAGTGATGATGGGTAAAACTGTGTCCAATCTGTGTCTCTCCAGCTGTTACAAAACTAAAACTCCCATAATGCCTGAGGCTTTCCAGACATGATGGGAGTTTTAGCTTTCCAACAGCTGGAGAACCACTTCAACTGAGGTGATCGGTGGGGGTCTCAGCAGTCGGACCCACACCAAAAAAATAGGCTGCTTATTCTTAAATTCCCGTGCGGTGCTATATAACACTGTGCTATTAAAGGAGTTTTCTGGTAAAAAAATACCAAGGGAGAAACCGGAAAGTTCGTCCCCAGGGGAGCACGTGCGGTTCCTTGTACCCAGGTAGGGAGCGCTGTCCTTGGGCACAGGATCGGTGACGTGGACCCCCCGGCAGCGGGGAGCGGAAGCATCGGGCGAGTAAGAATACATCGGCGTGCGGTCCACCGAGGAGGTTTGTCCCCAGGGTAGCCCGTACTCAGCCGCTCTCTCAGGGTACCTGAGAGAGCGGCTGAGTACGGGCTACCCTGGGGACAAACCTCCTCGGTGGACCGCACGCCGATGTATTCTTACTCGCCCGATGCTTCCGCTCCCCGCTGCCGGGGGGTCCACGTCACCGATCCTGTGCCCAAGGACAGCGCTCCCTACCTGGGTACAGGGAACCGCGCCTCCCGCCCTTATAGCCTCTCTGGTTCTCTACGTGTCAAAGTTTTACAGGCATGGAAGCCTGTCAGGGGACTGTTTAAGAGGCTTCGCCCGGGGACTGCCCAGCCCCGGGTCGTGTACATGAACCAGCCCATTCCCCCTGGAAAATACCAAGGGAGAAACCTGAAGGTTAGTCCCCAGGGGAGCCCGCACTTGCCCCTGGCGTACCCTGAGAGAGCGGCTGAATACAGGCTCCCCTGGGGATGAACCTCCTCGACGGATCGCCCGCCGATGTTTGCCGACTCGGCCAAAGCTTCTGCTCCACGATGCTGGGGGGTCCGCATCAACGATCCTGTGCCCAAGGACGGCGCGCCCAGTCTGGGTACAGGGACCTGCGCCTCCCGCCCTTAGAGCCTCTCTTGTTCTCTGCGTGTCAAAAGTCTACAGGTGTGGAAGATCCTTCCAGAGGCCTTGCCATGTTCGGTTGACCATCCTGGCCATAGGGGCTCGCATGTCCCCCTGGCCGACAACCTTGACTTTGTAATCTTTCATTTTGCCTCTGGAGGGCCGAGGCGCCTCAGCGGACCACATGCCGATGTTTTTTGACTCGCCCAAGGCTTCTGCTCTCCGCTGCCGGGATGTACGCGTCACCGATCCTATGCCAAAGGACGGCGCGCCCTGCCTGGGTACAGGGACCCGCGCCTCCTGCCCTTATAGCCTCTCTTGTTCTCTACGTGTCAAAGGTCTACAGGCATGGAAGCCTGTCAGGGGACTGTTTCAGAGGCTTCGCCCGGGGACCGCCCAGCCCCGGGTCGGGTACATGAACCAGCCCAATCCCGTGGAAAATACCAAGGGAGAAACCGGAAAGTTCGTCCCCAGGGGAGCCAGCGCCCGGCCCTCGCGTACCCTGAGAGAGCGGCTGAGTATAGGCTCCCCTGGGAACGAACCTCCTCAGTGGACCGCACGCCGATGTATTCTTACTCGCCCAATGCTTCCGCTCCCCGCTGCCGGGGGGTCTACGTCACCGATCCTGGGCCCAAGGACGGCGCGCCCTGCCTGGGTGCAGGGACCCGCGCCTCCCGCCCTTATAGCCTCTCTGGTTCTCTACGTGTCAAAGGTCTACAGGCATGGAAGCCTGTCAGGGGACTGTTTCAGAGGCTTCGCCCGGGAACCGCCCAGTCCCGGGTCAGGTACATGAACCAGCCCAATCCCCCTGGAAAATACCAAGGGAGAAACCGGAAAGTTCGTCCCCAGGGGAGCCTGCGCTCAGCCCTGGCGTGCCCTGAGAGAGCAGCTGAGTACGGGCTCCCCTGGGGACGAACCTCCTCGGCGGACCGCCCGACGATGTTTTCTTACTCGCCCGATGCTTCCCGCAGCCGGGCGGTCCACGTCACCGATCCTGTGCCCTAGGACGGCGCGCCCTGCCTGGGTGCATGGACCCGCGCCTCCCGCCCTTATAGCCTCTCTGGTTCTCTACGTGTCAAAATCTACAGGCATGGAAGCCTGTCTGGGGACTGTTTCAGAGGCTTCTCCCAGGGACCGCCCAGCACAGGGTCAGGTACATGAACCAGCCCAATCTCCCTGGAAAATACCAAGGGAGAAACTGGAAAGTTCGTCCCCAGGGGAGCCCGCGCTCGGCCCTAGCGTACCCTGAGAGAGCAGCTGAGTACGGGCTCCCCTGGGGACGAACCTCCTCGGCGGACCGCCCGATAATGTTTTCTTACTCGCCCGATGCTTCTGCTCTCCACTGCCTGGGGGTCCACGTCACTGATCCTGTGCCTAAGGATGGCGCGCCCTTCCTGGGTACATGGACCCGCCCTTATAGCCTCTCTGGTTCTATGTGTGTCAAAGGTCTACAGGCATGGAAGTCTGTAAGGGGACCGTTCCCCTTGATGTCTGCACTATTAATAAGACATTAAGAACAAACCATGCATTATTTAAATCAAACACTTACCACAGCACAGGATTAGAATCAGTGCAAAAACTATCGGAATAAAACCAAATTATTCCACCTATTAATGATAATATATCAATAAGAATAACATGAAGATTAAAATTTGAGGATTCATCCTTATACAGTCAGCCTTATTTACCATCTCAAATCCCTGGTAACCTCAGCAATTACTTCTCTGATTTGTCCTCTGGTTTTATTCATGAGCTAAAGGTTCAGGCAAACGTCATTACGCTACTTTGTTTACTAACAGCACGTTTGCTGAAGATCCACCTCTTTTTCATGTTTACACATCGTAACACAAGAGCCCATGCGCCGAAGATATCTTCGGCTGTGTTTGCAGAGGGGTAATCTTTACTCTTTAATCGCTGCAGTGTAGCGATTCATTTGTGTGTGTGGGCTGTTACATAGTAGCGGTTTATACGCACTTTCCACTTTCTTCTGTGTGTGTGGGCCACTACGGAGTAGCGCATGCGCTCTAGGAATGCAGCTTCGCTGTGATCCTCTAATGGATGCAGCAGTCTTATGAGCCTCCAGCGCTGCTGATTTTTGAATTAAGCATAAATTACAGCGCAAATTTTATATCATGTTTTGTTAGGAGAAGTATGTAATTTTTATTAGTTTTTATGTGTGTTTTTTTTTTTTTTTATTGTTTTATACTGGATTGAAATTTGACATTACTGTGAGTTCATTGACCTTTCACCTGGGTCCATATCATTCCCGGGCCTTTTAACCATGTGTGTTTGTATGGACTCTCATATGACTGAAGAAGAGTCCGGCATAGGACTCGAAACTAATTGTTGCGCAATAAATCCTTTTTTATCTTCATAATCCTTTTGCCTGGACGTGCCATTCATACCAAGAGGGGAAGCGCCCTGGAACAAGTCCTAATTTTTGTGTGTTCCATGCCATGGTCCACACACATTGAAATGTACTACTGAGCACTGAGTGACCACATCACCCAGAGAGGACCCCGGAGCTGCTGACCTCATGTCTACCAAGCTATACTACATGCACGTATAGCTGTTGTGCCCTCAGCACAACTATCTCTGGTAAGCTCATACATTTTTTCCTTGGGGGCTTACCTGTACAAACAATCCACACTAGGAGCGCACCTCTTTTTTTCTTTTCTCTTATATATACAGGGACCGTTCCGGAGGCATGGAAGCCTGTCAGGGACCGTTCCAGAGGCTTTGCCCGGGGACCGCCCAGCCCAGGGTCGGGTACGTGAACAAGTCCATTCCCCCTGGAAAATACCAAGGGAGAAACCTGAAGGTTCGTCCCCAGGGGAGAATGCACTCTGCCCTGGCATACCCTGAGAGAGCGGCCGAGTACGGGCTCTCCTAGGGATGAACCTCCTCGGCGGACCGCCCGCCGATGTTTGCCGACTCGGCCGCCGCTTCTGCTCCCCGACGCTGGGGGTCCACATCACCGATCCTGTGCCAAAGGACGGCGCGCCCTGTCTGGGTACAGGGACCTCCGCCTCCCGCCCTTATAGCCTTTCTTGTTCTCTGCGTGTCAAAAGTCTACAGGCATGGTAGATCCTTCCATAGACCTTGCCATGATCGGTTGACCATCCTGGGCATAGGGACTCGCATCTCCCCCTGGCCGACAACCTTGAGTTTGTAATCTTTCATTTCACCTCTGGAGGGCCGAGGCGCTTCAGCGGAACGCATGCCAATGTTTTTTGACTCGCCCGAGGCTTCTGCTCTCCGCTGCTGGGATGTCCGCGTCACCGATCCTGTGCCCAAGGACGGAGCGCCCTGCCTGGGTACAGGGACCCGCACCTTCCGCCCTTATAGCCTCTCTTGTTCTCTGCATATTAAAAGTCTACAGGCATGGAAGATCCTTCCAGAGGCCTTGCCATGTTCGGTTGACCATCCTTGGCATAGGGACTCGCATCTCCCCCTGGCCGACAACCTGGACTTTGTAATTTTTCATATTGCCTCTGGAGGGCCGAGGCGCCTCAGCGGACCGCACGCCGATGTTTGTTGACTCGCCCAACGCTTCTGCTCCCCACTGCGGGGTGCTCGCGTCACCGGTCCTGTGCCCAAGGACGGCGCGCCCTGCCTGGGTACAGGGACCCGCGCCTCCCGCCCTTATAGGCTCTCTGGTTCTCTGCGTGTAAAAGGTCTACAGGCATGGAAGCCTGTCAGGGAACCGTTCCGGAGGCTTCACCTGGGGACCAGCCCAATCCCCCTGGAAAATACCAAGGGAGAAACCGGAAGGTTCGTCCCCAGGGGAGCCCGCGCTCGGCCCTGGCGTACACTGAGAGAGCGGCAGAGTGCGGACTCCATTGGGGGGGGCGAACCTCCTTGGCGGACTGCCCTCCGATGTATTCTTACTCGCCTGACTCTTCTGCTCCCCGTCGCCGGGGGGTCCGCGTCACCCGCGCCTCCCGCCCTTATAGCCTCTCTGGTTCTTTGCTTGTCAAAAGTCTACAGGCATGGAAGACCCTTCCAGAGGCATTGCATGTGTTTGGTTGACCCTCTTGGGCACAGGGACCCGCACCTCGCCCTGGCCGACAACCTGGACTTTGAAATATTTAATTTTGCCTCCGTAGGGCCGGGGCATCTCATCGGACCGCCCGCCGATGTTTGTTGACTCGCCCGACTCTTCTGCTCCCCGCTGCTGGGATGTCCGCGTCACCGATAATGTGCCCAAAGACGGCACGCCCTGTCTGGGTATAGGGACCCGTGCCTCCCGCCCTCATAGCCTCTCTGGTTCTCTGCGTGTCAAAAGTCTACAGGCATGGAATCCTGTCAGGGGACCTTTCGGAGGCTTCACCCCTGAGACAGCCCAGCCCCGGGTCGGGTAAGTGAACCAGCCCAATCCCTCTGGAAAATACCAAGGGAGAAACCGGAAGGTTCGTCCCCAGGGAAGCCTGCACTCCTCCCTGGCGTACCCTGAGAGAGTGGCTGAGTGCAGGCTCCCCTGGGGACGAACTTCCTCGGCAGACCGCCCGCCGATGTATTCTTACTAGCCTAACGCTTCTGCTCCCCGCCGCCGGGGGGTCCGCGTCACCGATCCTGTGCCCAAGGACGGCGCGCCCTGCCTGGGTACAGGGACCCGCGCCTCCCGCCCTTATAGCCTCTCTGGATCTCTGCGTGTCAAAAGTCTACAGGCATGGAAGACCCTTCTAGAGGCCTTGCCCGTGTTCTGTTGACCCACCTGGGCATTTGGACTCTCATCTCCCCCTGGCCAACAACCTGGACTTTGTAATTTTTCTTTTCACCTCCGGAGGGCCGGGGTGCCTTGGTGGACTGCCCGCAAATGTTTGCCAACTCGCCCGACGCTTCTGCTCCCCGCCACCGGGGGGTCCGTATCACCGATCCTGTGCCCAAGGACGGCATGCCCTGCCTGTGTACAGGGACTCATGCCTCCCGCCCTTATAGAGTCTCTGGTTCTCTGCATGTCAAAAGTCTACAGGCATGGAAGCCTTTCAGGGGACCCTTCCAGAGGATTCACCCAGGGACTGCCCTGCCCCCGTTCGGGTACGTGAACCATCCCGATCCCCTTGGAAAATACCAAGTGAGAAACCAGAGGTTCGACCCCAGGGGAGCCCGCGCTCGGCCCTGGCATACCCTGAGAAAACAGCCGGACGGCTTGCTCTCCTACTATTCTGAGGCAGGCGGCCGTTCTAAGGTACTTACTCGTGATGCTGCGATACAGTTTTATGAACGCGTACCACTCGGACATGCCCAGCTCGTGGAAATGTGACCTGGATTCAGCTTTCATATCCGATCTCATACCGGTTCTCAGTTTTTCAATTATTGTCAGGTATGGAAGTCAGTCAGGGGACCCTTCAGGAGGACTTGCCCAGGTAAGGTTGACCTTCCTGGGCACATGGACCCACATCTCCCCCTGGCCTAAAACTAGAAAATTTACATTTTTAATTTCGGGGATTACATGATGAGGAGATTTGTTAAATTGTGTCACCCCAGTAGTAAGGAGATTACATGATGAGGAGGTTTGTAACAGTGTGTCACCCCAGTAGTTATGAGATTACATGAGGAGGAGGAGGTTTGTTACAGTGTGTGACCCCAGAATAAAGGAGATTAGAAGAGGAGGGGTTTGTTACAGTGTGTCACTCCAGTAGTAAGTTAATAACATGGGCAGGAGGTTTGTTACATTGTGTCAACCCAGTAGTAAGATATATACATGAGGAGGAGGTTTGTTACAGTGTGTCGCCCCAGTAGTAAGGACATTACATGAGGAGAAGGTTTGTTACAGTGTGTCACCGCAATAGTAAGGGGATTAAATGAGGGGGAGGTTTGTTACAGTGTGTCACCTCAGTAGTAAAGAGATTACATGAGGAGGCAGTTGGTTACAGTGTGTCACCCCAGTAGTAAGTTAATAATAGTGGATGGGTTTTGTTACAGTGTGTCACCCCAGTAGTAAGAAGATTATATGAGATGGGGGGTTGTTACAGTGTGTCACCCCAGTAGTAAGTTAATAATATGAGGTTGGGGTTTGTTACAGTGTGTCACCCCAGTAGTATGGGAGATTACATGAGGATGAGGTTTGTTAGAGTGTGTCACCCCAGTAGTAAGGAGATTACATGGGGTGAAGGTTTGATACAGTGTGGTAAGTTAATAACATGAAGATGGGGTTTGTTACAGTGGGTCACCCCAGTAGAAAGGAGATTACATGAGGAGAAGTTTTGTTACAGTGTGTCACCCCAGTAGTAAATTAATAACATGTGGAGGAGGTTTGTTACAGTGTGTCACCCCAGTAGTAATAAGATTACATGTGGAGGAGGTTGGTTACAGTGGGTCACCCTAGTAGTAAGGAGATTACATGAGCAGGAGGTTTGTTATAGTGTGTCACCCCAGTAGTAAGGAGATGACATGAGGAGGAGGTTTGTTACAGTGAGTCACACCAGTAGTAAAAAGGATACATGGGCAGGAGGTTATTTACAGTGTGTTACCCCAGTAGTAAGGAGATTACATGAGGAGGAGGTTTGTTACAGTGAGTCACACCAGTAGTAAAAAGGATACATGGGCAGGAGGTTTTTTACAGTGTGTCACCCCAGTAGTAAGTAGATTACATGAGTAGGAGGTTTGTTACAGTGTGTCACCCCAGTAGTAAGGAGATTAAATAAGGAGAAGGTTTGTTACAGTGTGTCACCCCAGTAGTAAGGAGATTACATGAGGAAAGGGTTTGTTACAGTGAGTAAGCCCAGTAGAAAGGAGATTTTATGAGGAGAAGTTTTGTTAGAGTGTGTCACCCCAGTAGTAAGTTAATAACATGAGGAGGTTTGTTACAGTGTGTCACCCCAGTAGAAAGGAGATTATATGAGGAGAAGATTTGTTACAGTGTGTCATCCCAGTAGTAAGGAGATTACATGAGGATGGGGTTTGTTATGGTGTGTCACCCCAGTAGAAAGGAGATTACACGATGAGGAGGTTTGTTACAGTGTGTCACACCAGTAGTAATGAAATTACATGATGAGAATGTTTGTTACAGTGTGTCACCCCAGTCATAAGGAGATTACATGAGGAGGGGGTTTCTTACAGTGTGTCACCCCAGTAGAAAGTTAATAACATGAGGAGGAGCTTTGTTACAGCGTGTCACCTCAGTAGTAAGGATAATACATGGGGGGAGGTTTTTTACAGTGTGTCACCCCAGTAGCAAGAAGATTTCATGAGCTGGAGCTTTGTTACAGTGTGTCACCCCAGTAGTAAGATGATTACATGAGAAGGGTTTATTTTTTTTTTTTACAGTGTGTCTCCCCAGTAGTAAGAAGATTACATGAGGAGGAGGTTTGTTACTGTGTGTCACCCCAGCAGTAAATTAATAACATGAGGATGGGGTTTGTTAAAGTGTGTCACCCCAGTAGTAAGGAGATTACATGAAGAGGGGGTTTGTTACAGTGTTTCACTCCAGTAGTAAGGAGATTACTTGAGGAGGAGGTTTGTTACAGTGAGTCAGCCCAGTAGTAAGGAGATTACATGAGGAGGAGATTTGTTACAGTGTGTCACCCCAGTAGTAAGGAGATTACACGAGGAGGAGGTTTGTTACAGTGTGTCACTCCAGTTGTAAGGAGATTGCATTATGAGGAGGTTTGTTACAGTGTGTCACCCCAGTCGTAAGGAGATTACATGGGGAGGGGGTTTGTTACAGTGCGTCACCCCAGTAGTGAGGAGATGACATGATCAGGAGGTTTGTTACAGTGTGTCACCCCAGTTGTAAGTTAATAATATGAGGATGGGTTTTATTACAGTGTGTCATCCCAGTCATAAGGAGCTTACATGAGGATGAGGTTTGTTACAGTGTTTCACCCCAGTACTAAGGAGATTACATGAGAAGTTTGTTACAGTGTGTCACCCCAGTAGAAAGGAAATTATATGAGGAGAAGGTTTGTTACAGTGTGTCATCCCAGTAATAAGGAGATTACATGAGGATGTGGTTTGTTATGGTGTGTCACCCCAGTAGTAATTAGATTACATGAGGAGGAGGTTTGTTACAGTGAGTCACCCCAGTAGAAAGGAGATTACATGACGAGGAGGTTTGTTACAGTGTGTCACACCAGTAGTAATGAGATTACATCAGGAGAAGGTAAATGACAGTCTGTCACCCCAGTAGTAAGGAGATTGCATGGGGGGGAGGTTTTTTACAGTGTGTCACCCCAGTAGCAAGAAGATTTCATGAGCTGGAGGTTTGTTACAGTGTGTCACCCCAGTAGTAAGAAGATTACATGAGGAGGAGGTTTGTTACTGTGTGTCACCCCAGCAGTAAATTAATAACATGAGGATGGGGTTTGTTAAAGTGTGTCACCCCAGTAGTAAGGATATTAAATAAGGAGGGGGTTTGTTACAGTATGTCACCCCAGTAGTAAGGAGATTACATGAGGAAGAGGTGTGTTACAGTGTGTCACCCCAGTACTAAGGAGATTACATGAGAAGTTTGTTACAGTGTGTCACCCCAGTAGAAAGGAAATTATATGAGGAGAAGGTTTGTTACAGTGTGTCATCCCAGTAATAAGGAGATTACATGAGGATGTGGTTTGTTATGGTGTGTCACCCCAGTAGTAATTAGATTACATGAGGAGGAGGTTTGTTACAGTGAGTCACCCCAGTAGAAAGGAGATTACATGACGAGGAGGTTTGTTACAGTGTGTCACACCAGTAGTAATGAGATTACATCAGGAGAAGGTAAATGACAGTCTGTCACCCCAGTAGTAAGGAGATTGCATGGGGGGGAGGTTTTTTACAGTGTGTCACCCCAGTAGCAAGAAGATTTCATGAGCTGGAGGTTTGTTACAGTGTGTCACCCCAGTAGTAAGAAGATTACATGAGGAGGAGGTTTGTTACTGTGTGTCACCCCAGCAGTAAATTAATAACATGAGGATGGGGTTTGTTAAAGTGTGTCACCCCAGTAGTAAGGATATTAAATAAGGAGGGGGTTTGTTACAGTATGTCACCCCAGTAGTAAGGAGATTACATGAGGAAGAGGTGTGTTACAGTGTGTCACCCCAGGAGTAAGGGAATTACATGAGGAGGGGGTTTGTTACAGTGTGTCACCCCAGTAATAAGTTAATAACATGAAGATGGGGTTTGTTACAGTGGGTCACCCCAGAAGAAACGAGATTACATGAGAAGTTTTGTTGCAGTGTGTCACCCCCAGTAGTAAGGAGATGACATGAGTAGGAGGTTTGTTACAGTGTGTAAACCCAGCAGTAAGGAGATTACATGATGAGGAGGTTTGTTACAGCTTGTCACCCCAGTAATAAGTTAATAACATGAGGAGGTTTGTTACAGTGTGTCACCCCAGTAGAAAGGAGATTACATGAGGAGAAGGTTTGTTACAGTGTGTCACCCCAGTAGTAAGTTAATAACATGTGGAGGAGGTTTGTTACAGTGTGTCACCCGAGTAGTAAGAAGATTACATAAGGATGAGGTTTTTTACAGTGTGTCACCCCATTAGTAAGGAGATTACATGAGGAGAAGGTTTGTTGCCGTGTGTCACCCCAGTAGTAAGGAGATTACATAAGGAGAAGGTTTGTTACAGTGTGTCACCCCAGTCGTAACGAGATTACATGGGAGGGGGTTTGTTACAGTGTGTCACCCCAGTAGTAAGAAGATTAAATAGGTAGGGGGTTTGTTACAGTGTGTCACCCCAGTTGTAAGTTAATAATATGAGGATGGGTTTTATTACAGTGTGTCATCCCAGTCATAAGGAGTTTACATGAGGATGAGGTTTGTTACAGTGTGTCACCCCAGTAGAAAGCAGATTACATGAGGATGTGGTTTGTTACAGTGTGTCCCCCCAGTAGTTAGGAGAAACGATGAGGCGGAGGTTTGTTACAGTGTGTCACGCCACTAGTTTGCAGAATCCAAGAGGAGGAGGTTTGTTACAGAGTGTCATCCCAGTAGTAAGTCAATAACATGTGGGAGAGGTTTGTTACAGAGTGTCAGCCCAGTAGTAAGAAGATTACATGAGGATAAGGTTTGTTACAATGTGTCACCCCAGTAGTAAGGGGATTACATGAAGAGGTTTTTTACAGTGTGTCACACCAGTAATAAGTTAATAACATGAGGAGGTTTGTTACAATGTGTCACCCCAGTAGTAAGGAGATTACATGGGGAGAAGGTTTGTTACAGTGTGCCACTCCAGTTGTAAGGAGATTACATGAGGAGTAGTTTTGTTACAATGTGTCACCCCAGTAGTAAGTTAATAATATGAGGATGGGGTTTATTACAGTGTGTCATCCCAGTAGTAAGGAGTTTACATGAGGATTGGGTTTGTTACAGTGTGTCACCCCAGTAGTAAGTTAATAATATTAGGATGGGGTTTATTACTGTGTGTCATCCCAGTAGTAAGGAGATTACACGAGGAGGTTTTTTTTTTTTTACAGTGTGTCACCCCAATAGTAAGTTATTAATATGAGGATGGGGTTTGTTACAGTCTGTCACCCCAGTCGTAAAGATATTACATGAGGAGTAGGTTTGTTACAGTGTGTCACCACAGTAGTAAGTTAATAACATGAGGATGAGGTTTGTTACAGTGTGTCACCCCAGTAGTAGGGAGATTAGATGATGAGGAGATTTGTTACAGTGTATCACCCCAGTAGTTAGACTGTAACAAACCTCCTCATTAGTTCTCCTAACTACTGGGGTGACACACTGTAACAAACCTCCTCATCATCTAATCTCCCTACTACTGGGGTGACACACTGTAACAAACCTCCTCATTAGTTCTCCTGTCACCCCAGCAGTTAGGAGAATCCAATAGGAGGAGGTTTATTACAGATTGTCACCCCGATAGAAAGGAGATTACATGATGAGGAGGTTTGTTACAGTGTGTCACCCCAGTAGTAAGTTAATACCATGAGGAGGAGGTTTGCTACAGTGTGTCACCCCAGTGGTAAGGGAGATTACATGAGGAGGAGGTTTTTTACAGTGTGTCACCATAGTAGTAAGGATATTTCATGGGGAGAAGGTTTGTTACAGTGTGTCACCCCAGTAGTAAGAAGATTACATTATGAGGAGGTTTGTTACAGTGTGTCACCCCAGTAGTAAGTCAATAACATGTGGAGGAGGTTTGTTACAGTGTGTCAGCTAAATAGTATGAAGATTACATGATAGACATGTGCACATAAAAAATAGACATGTGCACATCAAAAATAACAGATTCGTTATTATCTAAAATGGCGGTCAAAATTTTCGAATGCATTCGTTATCGGATTCATTCGTCAACAGAAACATTAGTTTTCATAGGCATTCGTTATAATGGACTTTCGTTATAGGATTCGTTATCGTTTGTTCGGTATTCTGATATATTCGTCATCTCTTTTGTTATCGGGTGCTTTTGTTATTCGGATACATTCGTTAGTTGGCTGCAGTCGTTATACATTCGTTATTCGGATACATTCGTTATTCGGATACATTCGTTATTCTGCTACATGCGTAATTCGGCTACATTCGTTATTGCATAACGAATACATCCGCAATTTTGTCAATAAAGTTTATTGAAATTACAAAAAAAATCGAATTCGTTCCAGCAACTTCCACTTCCACCTGGGCTGAGCTGCATGCAGTATTGAGTTGGTTGTTGTGAGCTGTTATACTGTGATACTGAGTGAATAAAAATGTCTGGAGGAGAGCATGAAAGTGTGGCTGGGAGAGAGGAAGGTGAGAGTATGAGAGTGAGTGAGAGTGCAGGTGTCAGTGTGAATGTTGGTGGAAGAGGAGAGAGGAGAAGGAGGCGCCTTTATCAGGGCGACTTTAGCAGTGGCACTGCCAGTGGCACCACTAGTAGACAACACGGACTTGGGTGGTCAGTGTCTCCATCACCAAGTTCGGAAAGTGGAGGGGAGGAGTCGGCACCTGTTGCCAAAAAGAATCGTGGCCCCAGGTTCACCACAGATGAAAATCTAGCTCTGGTGGCGGCTGTCACCAGACATAAAGCCACACTGTTCACCACCACCGTGGGCAGTGAGGAGGAATTTGCGGCCTGGAAGCGGGTCAGAGACGCTGTGGTCCATGTTGGAGCAAAGGACCGATCAGTCGAATGTATCCGCAAAAGGTGAGTACTATATGTAAATATTTATTATATATATATATATATATATATATATATATATATATATATATATACACATATAACATGTGTGTGTGTTTCCCAACCAGGGTGCCTCCAGATGTCCCAGCATGCCCGGAGACAGCCGTTGGCATGCTGGGAGTTGTAGTTTTTCAACAGCTGGATTTATTACATATATATAATTATATTTAATTCCACCTAATGTGAAAAGGGTGATAACTTAGATAGCATAGCATATTGATCAGTGTTATCTATGCTCTGTTGCTCCATCCAGGATCTCAAGCATGCAGCAGAGGAGTTAAAGGGGTACTCTGGTGAAAACCTTTTTTATTTAAAATCAACTGGTGCAAGGAAATTAAACAGAAACTAAACAGAAAAGTGCCAGGCAGAAAGTACCCGCCTACTGAGTGGTGAGCGTGCATCATACCTCAGGAGCTGCAAATGCAGAATTAATGTCCAGTTGCAGCAAGGGGTTAAACCCGTCATTCACTGAGGGTTTAACCCCTTGCTGCAATTGGGCATTCATTCTGGGTACCAGATGCCATGATCATTCAATACAGATCATGACATCTGCAGCAGTTAGGCAATTTAAATTTCATATATGATCACATGGACTGTGTCCTACTGTCCTTTATGGGTTAAAGGGGTAGTATACCATAGAGAGAAAACATATTAGTTTGTATAACCATGCCCTGGAGAGTTTAGTTAATATTTTTCCTTACTGCCTTTCACTAGAGTACCCCTTTAATGTAAGAGTAGTCTATGGGGAATTTATATATTATTACACTGTGTGTGGCACTTGTAATGATGTATATTCTACTAATTAAGTAATTAATCACAGATGGAAAAATTTAAACCACACAGAGGTACAGACAGTATAATTAAGTGCATTATTGAAAATAATGGAATACCCCTTTAACCCCTTAAGGACACATGACGTACTGGAACGTCATGTGTCCGCTCCCGATCTATAACGCGGGGCCACGGCGGGTCTAACAACTGCTGGGACCCGTGGCTAATAGCGCGCGGCATTGATCGCTGTGCCGCACGCTATTAACCCTTTAGACGCGGCATTCAAAGTTGAATGCCGCGTCTAAAGTGAAACTGAAACCATGCTGGTTAGCTCAGTGGGCTGTTCGGGATAGCCGCGGCGAAATCGCGGCATCCCGAACAGCTTACAGGACAGCAGGAGGGTCCCTACCTGCCTCCTCTCTGTCCGATCACCGAATGACTGCTCAATGCCTGAGATCCAGGCATGAGCAGTCAAGCGGCAGAATCATCGATCACTGGTTTCTTATGAGAAACCAGTGATCAATGATAAAGATCAGTGTGTGCAGTGTTATAGGTCCCTATGGGATAACAATGATCAGTGTGTGCAGTGTTATAGGTCCCTATGGGATAACAATGATCAGTATAAGAGATCAGTGTGTACAGTGTTATAGGTCCCTATGGGATAACAATGATCAGTATAAGAGATCAGGGTGTACAGTGTTATAGGTCTCTATGGGAGCTATAACACTACAAAAAAAGTGAAAAAAAAAGTGAATTAATATCATTTAACCCCTTCCCTATTAAAAGTTTGAATCACCCCCCTTTTCCCATAAAAAAAAACACAGTGTAAATAAAAATAAACATATATGGTATTGCCGCATGTCCAAATTATAAAAATATATCATTAATTAAACCGCACGGTCAATGGTGTGCGCGCAATAAAATTCCAAAGTCCAAAATAGTGCATTTTTGGTCACTTTTTATATCATGAAAAAATGAATAAAAAGCGATCAATAAGTCCTATCAATGCAAAAATGGTACCGTTAAAAACTTCAGATCACGGCGCAATAAAAGAGCCCTCATACCGCCCCATACACGGAAAAATAAAAAAGTTTATAGGGGTCAGAATATGACAATTTTAATGTATTAATTTTCCTGCATGAAGTTAGGATTTTTTCCAGAAGTAAAATTAAACATAAAATAAACATGTTATATTGCCGTGTGCGGAAATGTCCGAATTATAAAAATATATAATTAATTAAACCGCACGGTCAATAGCATATGCCCCAAAAAATTCCAAAGTCCAAAATAGCGTATTTTTGGTCACTTTTTATATAATGAAAAAATGCATAAAAAGTGATCAAAAAGTCCGATCAATACAAAAATAGTACTGCTAAAAACTTCAGATCACGGTGCAAAAAATGAGCCCTCATACCACCCCATACGCAGAAAAATAAAAAAGGTATAGGGGTCAGAATGACAATTTTAAACATATAAATTTTCTTGCATGTAGTTATGATTTTTTCCAGAAGTACGACAAAATCAAACCTATATAAGTAGGGTATCATTTTAACCGTATGAACCTACAGAATAATGATAAGGTGTAATTTTTACCGAAAAATTTACTGTGTAGAAACGAAAGCCCCCAAAAGTTACCAAATGTTTTTTTTTCTTCAATTGTGTCGCATAATGATTTTTTTTTCTGTTTCGCCATAGATTTTTGGGTAAAATTACTGATGTCATTACAAAGTAGAATTAATGGCACAAAAAATAAGCCATCATATGGATTTTTAGGTGCAAAATAGAAAGGGTAATGATTTTTAAAAGGTAAGTAGGAAAAAACGAAAGTGCAAAAATGGAAAAACCCTCCGTCCCCAAGGGGTTAAAAGCAAGTAAATAGCAAAGTGTCTATATATCAAACCTATATAAGTAGGGTATCTTTTAACCATATGGACCTACAGAATAAATATCAGGTGTCATTTTTACCGAAAAATGTACTACATAGAAACGAAGGCCCCCAAAAGTTACAAAATGGCGTTTTTTTTATTTATTTTTGTCTCACAATGCTATGCACGGCGCGGCGCTCTGACGTCATGCGCCGCGCCGTTCAGCGCATAGCAACGACGCCGGGGACGCACGACGGAGGCCTGGAGCAGCGCGGACCCGACTCAGGTAATTATGCCACCGGGGATGGGGGGAGGCAACGGGGCAGCGGCGCCGGCAATGGGTACCGCTGCCCCTTCTCTCCCCCTGGCTGTCGGCGCCGCTTCTCTCTCCCTGGCTATCGGCGCCGGCACCGATAGTCAGGGGGACAGAACGGGCAGCGGCGCCGATAACCAGGGGGTGAAAAGGGCCGAAAGCAGCGCTCTAGACCCCAGGAAAGGCAGGGGGAGAGAAGCGGGCAGCGACGGCCTCTCTCCCCCTGCCTTTCCTGGGGGTGTATCGGCGTATAACACGCACACAGACTTTAGGTTAAAAACTACGCCGATAAATACGGTATATATATGTGTGTATATATTGGTATATATATGTGTATGTGTATATATATATATATATATATATATATATATATATATATATACAGACAAAGAATAAGTCAGCCAGCACTTTAGTTGATACCAAACTATTATATAGACCTGGCCTATACCATAGCTGTATAGCTCTCCATGTTTTAACTGCATATTCATGTTTCACCTATATCCTTGTGCTGGCAGTGTGCTGCTGCATTCTTCTGTTGCTGTATATCTAGCCTAGTAGCGTGCACCTGTAGGCCAGGTCCATATAATAGTTTGGTATCAACTAAAGTGCTGGCTGACTTATTCTTTGTCTGTATTGCACATACGGGGGAGTGGCTACCTCCATGTTGGCCTTGCACCCCACCCACCTCTATCAGGTGTGTATATAAGGTGTCTTGGATGTTCCAGACCCTGCCATGCTTACTGAACTGTTCACACAGAGGCATATTCACAGTGTAGGGTCTGTCCCAAGGAGGCCATCTTATCGCGGTGGGACAGTCCAAGCTATTTTACCGCCGGCGGAGACAAATTTGCGAGCTAAGTGCCTCACTATTTCATAGTTTCACATTTGCATCTATTACACCATAGCTGTATAGCTCTCCATGTTTTAACTGCATATTCATGTTTCACCTATATTCTTGTGCTGGCAGTGTTCTGCTGCATTCTTCTGTTGCTGTATATCTAGCCTAGTAGCATGCACCTGTAGGCCAGGTAGATAGATATAAATAAAATATTCATATATGTATATATATCTATAGATACATACATATACAGTTTATACACACACATATATATATATTTGTGTGTGTGTGTGTGTACACACATGCATACATAAATAGATATCGAACAATCAAGAGAATGCAGCATCTCCAGACCCACAACACTCCAAAATGCTGAAATAGTGATGAGTTTATTTCCTCAGAGGTTAACAATATGATATTTCAGTATCTTCTTCTTTACCTATGATGAAATAAACTCATCACTTTTTCACCATATTGTAGTTTATTTATTTATTTAAGCTTTAACAACTTATGATGGCAGCTAATCAAAGTAATGAGACACACTGTAATGTAAACTTTCTTACTGTTTCAGTCAAAACATTACTGATTAATTATTATTATTATTATTTTTTTTTTTTTCAGATCAACCAGGTCCATCTGCAGGGAGGATGGTCCGCCATCAAAACTTGCCCCAATCACCTGTCCTGTCCTCAGCACCGGCTGAGATAGATGAGGAGGAGGAGGTGTCCCCAGGTGAACAACACCAACCACTCTCCCCAACCCTAGCTCCTGGCTCTGTCCCAAGGAATACTTACCTGCGGCTTGCTAAAGAAATCCAAAGGCTGGCCAAGGAGAACAGGAACATGTCTCGCGAATTGCGCCGGATGAATCGCACCATGGTTGAACTCCACCGATCACAAAAACAAGAGTTCCAAGCCCTGTTGGCCAAACAAATGGGAGAATTTCAGGCCATGTTGTCCCACCATAGCCAACAACAGATGCAGGCGATGCATGATTTGAAGGTGGACGTTATGCCCCATAAGCAGCAGCAGCAATACCCCAAAATACCCCTGAAATATACGGGACTAAATTATTTCGCCTTGTTGATATGTTTCAGTTGTTGTTCTGTTTAAGATATGTTATTATTACTACAGCAGCATTGAAGGCCTTGGCCATTCAAGAAAAAACAAACATTTTTTTTCTTTATCCTGTGTGGTGTCTAAATTATTACTAACATTACATTATTTTTATTTCCACTTTTATTTTTTTTTTTTTGTGTTGTCCACATCTTGGGGGAGATTTATCAAAACCTGTCCAGAGAAGTTGCCCATAGCAACCAATAAGCTCGCTTCTTTAATTTTTTAACAAGGCCTGTGCTAAATGAAAGAACCGATCTGACTGGTTGCTATGGGCAACTTTTCCTCTTGGCAGGTTTTGAAAAATCTGCCCCCTTGTCCACAGTGCTCTCTGCTGACACCTTTGTCCGTATTAGGAACTGTCTAGAGCAGCAGGAACTTTGCTATGAAAATGTTATTCTAATCTGGACAGTTCCTGGTTGACATGTACAGAGGTGTCAGCAGAGAGAGCCCTGTGGACAGACTGGAGAGAAATAAATAAAAAAATAATACACTGACTTATATTTTCTATTGGCACGTACATTATTCTGCGCAGATTTGATGTACTGCATATTATGCTGCAGATTTCAATATCTGCAAAAAATAATGTATGTGTGAATAGACCATCATGCCAATATTTGCTCCATTCATTTACTAGGGGTCCCTCTAGTGGCAGAGGCACTGTAAAGCACAACTGTTATAAAGAAAATTGATGGAATTTTTAGTTACTCACCAGTGATTTGCTGAAAGAAACTCCATTTTTTCACCCACTTCAAGGTCCAGCAATAGGATTCCTAAATCCTGAAAGAAAGATGGAAAGGTATAAATTAAACTAAAATTAATAATGGGATATTAGGAGGGAAGGGGATGATTGACAGACCACTCACCTGTTTGAAGGGGCTGTTAAGCTTGTCACTTGCTTCACTTTTAAACAACTGGTAGTAACGGGAAAACATTCCAACTTGTTAACGAAACTTGAACTCAACGGTAACTGCAGTGCTCAACTTCAACTTTTTAACTTGTTTCAAAGTTTAGGGCTGGGTACCCTAACTTTTAAAAAAGTCATCTGCTCCATGAGCTGAAGGGACAGTTGAGAACGCTGTGGGCATAGAATGTTCCCGGTGACAGAAAATACCTGCTCACTTTGCACAGAGGTTGGGGGGCAGGATAGGAGCTCCTGGGCCACCATGCTTAGAGCAGGCCAAATAGCCCTCCTTTCGTCCCAATATTTCATGGCATCGGCAGTGGGAAATATATTTGGTTCAGACACATAAATTTTGACCATGTCTGCCACCTTGTCTCTTGGTATCCGAGAGGGTTGTCTGGTTTGTCCAACCAGGCTTTGCAATGTCTCTGCCCAAAAGTCTGCAGCTCTTGAGGAGGTTGTAGCAGTGTTGCTGATGGTTGCTGAGATTTCTGCAGGCTCATCTTCCTCTGCTTCTTCCTCCTCATCATGCCTCTCTTGTCCCACATCTAATAGCCTCTGTCTGTCACACACCTTGATGATTAATTTGTCCCTCCAGCTTGTTAGGGCATTTGCTTGGAGAGCCATTTTGCCCTTAATCCGGGGGTCACACATGGTGGCTAGCATTAGATCAGGGCAAGTGTCTGTCAGCTCTTTAATCCTACGCTGTAGTAGGACCTGGAGTCTCCTTACCAGTGTGGCAACATCACCAACTATATAGCCTCCAGTCCACTTCTCTCTGTTATTCAGGAAGGCATCCATTTTGGTTAACAGATGAGTAAAGAGAGGGATGACTTGCGCCAAACTTGCCTTCTCCTGGCTTAAGTTTTCCGTGACCGCACGAAAGGGGCTAAGTACAGCCACCACCTGAGCAACTAAGGTCCACTCCTCCCTGCCAAATGCTCTGGTGATGCCAATATAATTTTCATGGGACATTGCATGTATGGGTTTCTGCTGCTCTAGGATTCTTTCCAGCATTTCTAGTGTGGAATTCCACCGGGTGCTAACATCCTGTTTCAGTCTGTGTTGAGGAACACCTGCCTTACTCTGCTCCCGTCTGAGTAAGTGGCTGTCTTTAACACTCCGGTGAAAATGCCCTGCAATTTTTCTACATGAATCCAGAACTCCTGTGAGCTTTGTGTTGCTCTCTGAGGTGTCTTCCAAACCGGCCTTCACCACAAGATGGAGGACATGTGCAGAGCATCGCACACATACAAAGTTGCCATCACGCAATGCCTTTATCATGTTGGCTGCACCGTCAGTCACCACGAAACCCATTTTCGGATGTGTATCTCCGTGTTCCCCAAGCCATTCTTCCACCATTTTTTAAAGTGCTCTGGTTATGTTTTGTGAGCTGTGCTGCTCATCCAATACCTCTGCATGGAGGAGGAATGAGTGGTGGCCCTGATTTGTATTCTCAACACCAGCCCCTGTGCTTCTTGGACCTGATTTGGTTTGGGCAAGTTCAGTGACAATGGGCTGCCACCAGTGTGCGGTCAATGCTAGGAAAGCATGCTGGCCACTGGGAGCACTCCACAGGTCAGTGGTTAGATGTACAGACTGTCCAGCAGCTTTTCCCAGCTCCTCTTTTAGCAGATCCACACACGATTTATACAAAGCAGGTACTATACTTCTGCTGAATGTGGTACGTGATGGTACAATATATTGGGGTGCAAGTGCCTTTAGAAGGCGTTTAAAAGGTTCCCCTTCCACCATGTTAAATGGAGCCCCCCCAACGGCTATGAGCTCACCTATAAGGCGGGTAATCTTGCGGGACTGTTGGCGGGAAATCCCCCTGGGATGAAAACCAGTAAACTGTTCTATGGTGGACTGGTTTCCTTTACTGGGATGAACAACAGCTTCAGCCCCTTGCCCCTTTTCCAGGTTATCTGAGGCTGAACTCATAGTAGCACTGGAACTAGCACTACTACTTCCCTTTCTTTTACTTGGTGGAGCTGCCAAACCACTTTCTTCTCTCATCAACACTGCCTTGTGGTGTGTCCTCAGATGGTTATCCATTCCTGCATTGGTGAGATGCCCCAAGACTTTGCCACGACTTACTTCCTTGCCACATAGCTTACATTTGGCCAAGCAACCATCCCCAACTGTTATAAAATGCTCCCATACCTTAGATTTGCGGTTACCACTGACACTGGGTTGTGCTGATGGGGAAGGTTTTTCTGGAAGGGGAGTGCTCTTGGAAGCAGTAGCTAAAGTCCTTGTACTGGTGACAGTGGCAGTCTTTGCATGGGAGGGTGTATCCACAACTATGGAGCCAGAGGAGGATGGTGGTGATTGAGATTCTTGATAGTCATCATCAATGTCATGTACGAATAGTAGTGGCGAAAAAGGTTTATCTGGTGCAATACTGGACCATGGTACCTCCTCTTCTACAATGCCAATGTTCACATCTGCAAGGGCTGGACTGACATGCATAATGTTGTCTATTTCTGTGTCAGAGCCTTCTTGATGGACATTTAGGGCCACCTCAGCATCAGTAATGGCTGTCTCATTTTCTGCTAGAGTCTCCGTCTCCAAATGGCATTTGTCTCTGATTGGTTGCCTAGAAGTTTGGCCACTGGAAGACTTGGCAGCAGGCCTTGCTGATGTCCTCTTGTAAAAAATGGCAGCTGTTACCTTTGGCTTCTTGGTAACAACTTGTCCTCTAGCTGTCTCTGTGTCACTGGGGAAGTCTTCCTCAGGGGAGCTGTCCATCTCTACAAGCACTGTGAGTCACTGTTAACACCAGTAAAACTTTCACAGGAATAAAGAAAAGTTCCTCAATGTCTGTGAAAAACACAGGATGTAGAAGGACACCCCGATTGGCTGACTAATGTCATGTGATAACAAACTCTGTAAAGTGACCAATCAAATAAATGGAGAAAATTATTCCTTAGTTTCGATTTTGTCAACTAATAACAAATGCATTCCGTAATTAACTAATCAAGTCCTTGTTTATTCTGGGACAAGGGTCACGTTCTGGGACAAGGGTCATCATGCCCCCCCCCCAGGAGGCATAATGCTGACCCTGGGACGAACGTCCCTGATTAGGGCGAAAAAAGAAAGAAAAAGAGGAAAGAGAGAAAAAAGAAAAAAGGAAACCACCTGACGGACGGATCTGCTCCCCGCTGAGGTATGGAGATGGAGGTGTCCGGTGTGGGAGGGGGTGTGGCGGCCTCGCTACAGTGGACAGTAGTGGTGGAGGTGAACGGGCTGAGAGGCGCACAGTCAGCAGAAAAGAGATCCGGCAGGAAGAAGAGGAAGGAGACGGAGCGCAAGCACGAGTGGTGCAAAGCAGCTGGGGGGACCACGTGAGCGGGCTCGGCGTGCGACGGAACACGCCGGCCGCTCCGGGAGCCCTGCAATCAGCTCGGGTAACAGAGGCCAGGATCAGCGTGGTGAGCTTGAATCTATTCCTTTTAACTGAAGTCCATTGTAGGAAAGCTTTTCTGAAATGCAGGCTGGCAATGGCAGTCTATGAGAGTCTGGTGGGGTATACTTCCTCACCCTGGTTACAGATGATAGGATAAGCATGTGAGATCAAGAAATCTGGATGAGCTACTATACTGAAAGTGGTGGAGGGGGGGCAGAGGTGTGTCGGAGCTATCACAGTTTTGGAACTATAAAGTGACTCCCCCCCCCTCCCTATACCTCTATACCCCTTATAATCCTCCAGCTACCCCTCCTCTATATGGATAATGTTGTTAAGAGTATATGTGAACATGATCGGTAGTCCGAGGACTGGTTATATAAGCTGATTACCTTATGTGGAGGAATTTTACAGCCTGGAAATCGGTTAGAAGTAGAGATGACGGAGTAAAAGAGTATGGGGACCCAGGGTAGCCAAGGAGGTAAAATGTTAGTATGGAATATTAAAGGTATTAAGGAGAGGAAGAAAAGAGTAGCTATTATGGATAGGGTTAAAAATTATCTACCTGCAGTGGTATGTTTGTTAGAAACACATTTAGCAAAAGAATCTGTCCATCTAATGAAAAAGAAATGGGCTGTTCAGGAATTCCACTCGTTTGGAACAAACTACTCATCGGGGGTCTCGGTGTTGATTCACGGTAAAATGAATATGCAGGTAAAAAATGCTCGCTGTGATGATAGAGGGAGATTTGTTTTTCTCCACGTATAGTGGAATATGGTACAAGTTATTCTTGCTTTTGTTTATATTCCTCCCCCTTTCAAAACAGAGGTATTGGTTAATCTGGTGAATTTTTTAAGTGATAAAAATTACAAAGATTTATATATTATGGGGGATTTTAACTCAGTAATGGATAACAAAAGGGACCGGAGAGGAGGAGTAATGAGGGAGGGGAGGAATGTCCTGGCAGATTTTTGTAAAGAAGTAGGATGGAGAGATGTATGGAGAAACCTGAATCCTTTGCGAGAAAATTTTTCCTGTTTTAATTTGAGCCATAAAACTGCATCACGTATCGATTTGATTCTGGCCAATGATAGTGGAGTAAGGGGTATTAGAAAAATTGTTTATGGGCCCAAGGGCTTGTCTGATCACTCCATGGTGGTCTGTAGTTTCGGTGGTGAAGATCGGGTCCCCCCCCAGAATATGAATAGAAATATTAATCCGCATTGGTTTGAGGTGGAAGACGTGACAAAGGGTATAGAGGAGGAGATTAAATGGTTTTGGGCTACAAACAAAGGTTCGGACGATATATTTATGGTTTGGGATGCTATGAAAGCATATTTGAGAGGGATTTTGTCCTGAAATATAACCCAGTTTAGGAGGAAAGTAAGGAAGAAAGAAGATAACTTGGTAGATCAGATTAAAAAATTGGAGGAAGTTTATGCAACTGATGCAAGAGATGAGAACTGGGGAAAACTGGAACAAGCGCAAAAAGAATATAAAGAGTTAATGCTTGAGAAGGCACAACATAGTATTTTTTTCTGGGGACAAAAACGCTATGCGGAAGGGGGGAAATCCAATAAGTGGCTCTCTGGTATAATAAAAAATCAAAGGGAAAATATGGAAATTACTAATTTAGAAAATAAGCAGGGATTAATAGTAACAGATCAAGAGGAGATAAGGAAGATAGCGATGGAGTATTATCAAACATTATATGAATCTGAAGGGGTAAAATCAGAATCGGAGATTAAAACATTCTTACAAAATTTAGTTCTGCCAAGTTTAAATGAGGAGGGGAAGAGGAAAATGAATGAGGGGATTAGCCTGGGGGAAATCCAAGAAGTATTGAGAACATGTGCGGGGAATTCCGCCCCAGGGTCTAATGGGTTCTCATTTGATTTTTATAAAAGATTTCATGGGTCTCTGTTGCCCTGCTTGATGGAGATTATTAATGAATCCTTGGAAAGAGGGGCTATGACCCCTTCAATGTCTGAAGTAGTGATAATATTGATCCCCAAGAAGGGGGGCAACAGGGAAAAGATGGAGAATTACCGTCCTATATCACTATTGAATACGGATTACAAAATTTTTGCAAAATTATGGGCAGGAAGATTAAAAAAGGTTTTGGGTGAGATGATAGGGCAAGAACAAAGGGGTTTTATGGTAGGTAGGAATATGTTTTCCAATATACACAGGACATTCCTTAACATTCAAACACGTGGAGGGGATCCCCGCTCCATCCTGTCGTTGGACGCCAACAAAGCGTTCGACAGGGTGGAGTGGGGTTTCCTCTTTGGGGTGGTGGAAAGATTTAGTTTGGGCACTTTATTCTTAAAAGCAATAAAAATGGTTTATTCAGCTCCTATAGCAAAAATTAGTATTAATGGGAAATTTGCGAATACGTTTAAAAAAAAAAAGAGGTTCAAGACAGGCATGTCCGTTATCACCTTTATTATTTGCACTCTTTATAGAGCCACTAGCAGCTATGGTTAGGAACACAGAAGTCTTTCAAGGGTTTGGGGTACAAGGGGATAGAGAAAGAATGTTATTATATGCCGATGATGTGCTTTTGTTTGTTAGGAATCCGGTAGAGAAAGTACAGGAAGTGATTAGGTTGGTGGAAAAATTTGGATATTTCTCAGGAATTAAAATTAATTGGCAGAAGTCCGGTCTCATGCCTTTGGATGAAGAAATTGAGGTCCCTATTGGCCCTGTAAAAGTACTAAGACTTAATGATAGTTTGGAATATCTGGGTGTTAAGATCTCTAGCGCTGTCTTGGATTTTGAGAGATTAAATTTGGACCTCTGTTGGGGAAGGTAAGGGGAAAGGTAAATACATGGAGGAAAATGAGGTTGGGAATGGCAGATAGAATAGGACTGCTGAGAATGGTATTACTCCCCATGATAACACATTATTTGAGAGCTTCTCCCATATGGATAAAAAATATTTGGTTTAAAAAATTGGAAAGTATATTAAACAATCTTATATGGGGTGAAAAAAGAGTCAGGATCAAGAGTCAATATTTGTACCATCCCTTAGAGGAAGGAGGGCTGGGTCTCCCTAATTTTCAGTAACACTTCATAGCATCCCAACTAACATTGGTTATTCAAGAGCAACAAACACTGTTGGATTATTTGAAAAGGGGGTGTAAGAAATATGGGTCCATATGGGAGTGGTTGGAGAGGAGAACGTAGCTAAAGATTTATTGCTACAAGTATGGGATAGTATGAAGTCAGCAACAGGGATAATGAGTAGTGTGTGTGGTGTACCCACTTATGGGAAAATGAGAACTTCCCAGAAATAAAGAAAATTGCAGAATATGTGAATTGGGAAGATAAAGGAATTAGGTTGTTAGAGCAGGTTTGCACAAATGGGGAAATAATAGATTGGGAATGTTTGAGTGAACGCTTTAATCTAAAAAATACTAATTACTTTGGTTATGTACAGTTAAAAGACGCCTTGGGACAGGAAGAACCGAAAGGGAAATTAAAGGTAGGGTGTTATCACATTACAGAATATATTAAAAGTGCACAGGGGGGGAAAAGGAAAATAATGAGTACTTTATATAAAATGTTAGGTCAGAAGGGTTGGGAGGACGTAGTCAAACGGTTAGGACAGGCACTGGATATAGGTGGAATTTCAGAAGAAGAGTGGAAATTGGTGTTAAAGAATATTAGAAGAACAACGATCAATGCAAATAATAGGGTGTCTTTTTTTATGTTAGTATATCGGGCACAGTACTCATCGCAATTTTTGTATAAAATTAATGTTAGGGAAAATGCACAATGCCCCAAGTGTGGGTTTGAGGGAAGTAATTGGTTACATATGGTATGGTATTGCACGAAGTTGCTAAAATTTTGGAGTGTAGTGTTTGAAACTATTAAAGCTAGAATAGGCGTGATATTGCTCTTTGAACCTAAGGTTGCAATTTATGGACTAGGAACAATGGGAACAAAGCATACTGATCTTATACTTGGAGTATTAGGAGTGGCAAAGAATTTGATTCTTAGGAAATGGTTGGCCCCAGCGGTTCCATCAAGGGAAGAATGGTTAGGAGGTATAAATAAGGTTAGAACTTATGAGTTGTTGTGGTTCAAGGACAGTGAAAGAAATAAAAAAATCGAGAATAAATGGCTACCCTGGGAGAAAGGAGAAAGTAGATAGTAAAAAGGAGTAAAGAGTAAGAGAGGAGTAGGGAAAGGAAGGAAGTCAATGGATTTTGGGCAGGCTTTCTTAAGGGGAGGGAGGGAAAAGGGAGGGGGAGGAGTTTTGTTTTTTTCCTTTGTGATAATGATGTAAGCATTAAAGGAGTACTCTAACCTAAATCTTTTTTACACCATTAGCTAGGATTTACAAAGTTATATAAGACTCCCAATTACCTCCATTGCCTTCTGTGTAAGAATCCATGTGTTTCTGCGTATCCGGAAGTGCAGCCTCCCTCACAGCATTATGACTTTCGTTCCACAGTATGTGCGTGTCAGCGGCCATTTCTGAAACGATACGTCATCGTTTCTCCTTTCCTCCCCTCAGTTAGCCCTCCCCATCCAGTGCGCCTATGTGACGCCCCAAATTGCATATTCATAATGCTGTACGTTTACTCAGCCGGCATTCGCTGGGCTGAGTAAACGTCTATTTAACCTTCCACCTATCATCTGGCGAGTCGCTCGCATGCGCACTCGCCAGCATAGAAGGACCGGACATGTGATTTTGTTCAACCAGTAATATAACAGATAGTTACGCCGCCGTAACTGTCTGTTATATTCACAAAGCATCCTACGCCAATACTGCAGCGGAGTATTGGCGGAGGCAGAGTGGGAGGAGATGGCGTAGCGGCAGGGGGTGGGGATCGCAAGAAGGGGAGGCAGCTTGGGGCATTACATATTATAATTTGTAGGGTAGGGAACAGGAGTGAGGGAGGGGTTGGGAGCGGAAGAAGAGAAGTAAGCATGCTGGGAAAACGTCATTGGTGACGTCAAGGCCATGCTTACAGTACCCGGAAGTGAGCAAAATTACCGGGAAGGATTGCAGGATAACGGCTGGACCGATTTTGCCGATCAGTACCTCTAATGAAAGGTATTCAAGAGCACTTCGCTATGGTGCCATTTTTTTTTATATCAGAGTACTCCTTTAATGGACTTTGTACGTATTAAATTTATAATAATAAAAAAATAAAAAAAACGTATGCATTCGCAATTAACGAATGCATTCGTACATAACTAATGCATTCGTACATAACGAATGCATTCGTGAGTAATGAATGCATTCGTGAGTAACGAATGCGTACGTTATTTACAGACTGCATTGTTTGTTAACAAGAGTCAACATTTGTAGTTATCGAATGCATATGTTAATCGGCATTCGGATCTTAACGAATATCGTCAGATTGGCATTCGTTAATACGGCATTTTCGTAAAGACCCGATATTTTATGTTTGGCACCTTACGAATATCGTCAGATTAGCATTCGTTAATGGGGTGTTTTCGGAAACATTCGATATTTCATGTTCGTTTTTTGGCATCGTCCGAAAATAACGAAAATCACACTTTTTGTTATTTTAGCGATTCGTTCCGAAACGAAATGCACATGTCTATTACATGAGGATGAGATTTGTTACAGTGTGTCACCATATTAGAAAGGATATTACAAGAGGAGAAGGTTTGTTACAGTTTGTCACCCCAGTAGTAAGGAGTTTACATGAGGAGAAGGTTTGTTACAGTTTGTCACCCCAGTAGTAAGGAGATTACATGAGGAAGGGGTTTGTTACAGTGTGTCATCTCAGTAGTAAGGTGATTACATGAGGAGGGGGTTTGTTACAGCGTGTCACCCCAGTAGTCAAGAGATTACAGTAGGAGGAGGTTTGTTACAGTGTGTCACCCTAGTAGTAAGAAGATTACATGATGATGGGGTTTGTTACAGTGTGTCACCCCAGTCGTAAGAATATTACATGAGGATGGGGTTTGTTACAGTGTGTCACCCCAGTAGTAAGAAGATTTCATGAGGAGGAGGTTTGTTACAGTGTGTCACCCCAGTAGTAAGAAGATTACATGAGGAGGGTTTATTTTTTACAGTGTGTCTCCCAAGTAGTAAGAAGATTACATGTGGAGGAGGTTTGTTACAGCGTGTCACCCCAGCAGTAAATTAATAACTTGAGGATGGGGTTTGTTAAAGTGTGTCAACCCAGTAGTAAGGAGATTAGATGAGTTTGTTACAGGGTGTCACAAGGATTACACAAGGAGTAGGTGTGTTACATTGTGTCACCCCAGTAGTAAGGAGATTACATGATGAGGAGGTTTGTTACAGTGTGTCACCATAATAGTAAGGATATTTCATGGGGAGAAGGTTTGTTACAGTGTGTCACCCCAGTAGTTAGAAGATTACATTATGAGGAGGTTTGTTACAGTGTGTCACCCCAGTAGTAAGTCAATAACATGTGGAGGAGGTTTGTTACAGTGTGTCAGCCAAGTAGTATGAAGATTACATGAGGATGAGATTTGTTACAGTGTGTCACCATATTAGAAAGGATATTACATGAGGAGAAGGTTTGTTACAGTTTGTCACCCCAGTAGTAAGGAGTTTACATGAGGAGAAGGTTTGTTACAGTGTGTCACCCCAGTAGTAAGGAGATTACATGAGGAGGGGGTTTGTTACAGTGTGTCATCTCAGTAGTAAGGAGATTACATGAGGAGGGGGTTTGTTACAGCGTGTCACCCCAGTAGTCAATATATTACATTAGGAGGAGGTTTGTTACAGTGTGTCACCCTAGTAGTAAGAAGATTACATGATGATGGGGTTTGTTACAGTGTGTCACCCCAGTCGTAAGAATATTACAGGAGGAGGGGGTTTGTTACAGTGTGTCATCCCAGTAGTGAGTAGATTACATGATGAGGAGGTTTCTTACATTGTGTCACCCCAGTTGTAAGAAGATTACATGAGGATGGGGTTTGTTACAGTGTGTCACCCCAGTAGTAAGAAGATTTCATGAGGAGGAGGTGTGTTACAGTGTGTCACCCCAGTAGTAAGAAGATTACATGAGGAGGGTTTATTTTTTACAGTGTGTCTCCCAAGTAGTAAGAAGATTACATGTGGAGGAGGTTTGTTACAGCGTGTCACCCCAGCAGTAAATTAATAACTTGAGGATGGGGTTTGTTAAAGTGTGTCAACCCAGTAGTAAGGAGATTAGATGAGTTTGTTACAGGGTGTCACAAGGATTACACAAGGAGTAGGTGTGTTACATTGTGTCACCCCAGTAGTAAAGAGATTACATGATGAGGAGGTTTGTTACAGTGTGTCACCCCAGTAGTAAGAAAATTTCATGAGGAGGAGGTTTGTTACAGTGTGTCACCACAGTAGTAAGGAGATTACATGAGGAGGGGGTTTGTTACAGCGTGTCATCCCAGTAGTAAGGAGATTACTTGAGGAGGAGGTTTGTTACATTTTGTTTCCCCAGTAGTAAGGAGATTACATGAGGAGGGGGTTTGTTACAGTGTGTCATCCCAGTAGTAAGAAGATTACTTGAGGAGGGGTTTGTTACAGTGTGTCACCCCGTAGTAAGGACATTACACGAGGAGGAGATTTGTTACAGTGTGTCACCACAGTAGTAAGGATAATACATGGGGAGGAGGTTTGCTACAGTTTTTCACCCCAATAGTAAGGAGATTACATGAGGAAGAGGTTTGATACAGTGTGCCACCCCAGTAGCAAGTTCGTAACATGAGGATGGGGTTTGTTGCATTGTGTCACCCCAGTACTAAGGAGAATACATGGGGAGGTTTGTTACAGTGTGTCACCCCAGTAGTAAGATTACATAAGGAGGAGGTTTGTTACAGTGTGTCACCTTAGTATTAAGGAGATCACACGAGGAGGAGGTTTGTTATAGGGTGTCACCCCAGAAGTAAGGAGATTACACAAGTAGGGGGTTTGTTACAGTGTGTCACCCCAGTGGTAAGGAGATTACATGAGGAGGCGGTTTGTTACATTGTGTCACCCCAGTAGTAAGGAGATTACAAGAGCAGGAGGTTTGTTACAGTGTGTCACCCCAGTAGTAAAGAGATTACATGGAAAGAAGGTTTGTTACAGTGTGTCACCCCATTAGTAAGTTAATAACATGAGGAGGTTTATTACAGTGTGTCACCCAAGTAGTAAGTTAATAATATGAGGATGTTTTTTTTTTTTTTTTTTTTTAACAGTGTGTCATCCCGGTAGTAAAGAGATTACATGAGGAGGCGGTTTGTTACATTGTGTCAACCCAGTAGTAAGGAGATTATGTGAGCAGGAGGTTTGTTACAGTGTGTCACCCCAGTAGTAAAGAGATTACATGGAAAGGAGGTTTGTTACAGTGTGTCACCCCATTAGTAAGTTGATAACATGAGGAGGAGGAGGTTTATTACAGTGTGTCACCCCAGTAGTAAGGAGATTACGTGAGGAGGTTTGTTACAGTGTTTCACCCCAGTAGTAAGGAGATTACATGAGGAGGAGGTATGTTACAGTCTTTAACCCAAGTAGTAAGGAGATTACAAGAGTAGGGGGTTTGTTACAGTGTGTCACCCCAGTAGTAAGGAGATCACATGAAGAGGAGATTTGTTACAGTGTGTCACCCCAGTAGTAAGGAGATTATATGAGGAGGAGGTTTGTTACAGTGGGTCACCCCAGAAGTAATGAGATTACATTAGAAAGGAGGTTTGTTACTGTGTGTCACCCCAGTAGTAAGAAGATTACATGAGGAGGAGGTTTGTTACAGTATGTCACCCCAGCAATAAATTAATAACATGAGGATGGGGTTTGTTAAAGTGTGTCACCCCAGTAGTAAGGAGATTACATGAGTTCCTTACAGTTTGTCACTCAAGTAGTAAGGAGATTACATGAGAAACAGGTTTGTTACAGTGTGTCCCCACAGTAGTAGGGAGAATATATGAGGAGGTGGTTTGTTACAGTCACCTGAAGTGATCCTCCTGGGCAAAGGGACCCGTACATCCACCTGGCCAACAACCGGGACTTTGATATTTTTAATTTCGCCTCCAGAGGTCCGGGGCGCCTAGCCAAATCGCCCCACCAATGTTTGCCGACTCGCCCGACGCTTTTGCAACCGCCGCCGGGGGGTCCGCGTCACCAATCCTGTGCCCAAGGACGGCACGCCCTGCCTTGATACAGGGACCCGCGCCTCCCGCCCTTATAGCGTCTCTGGTTCTCTGCATTTCAAAAGTCTACAGGCATGGATGACCCTTCCAGAAGTCTTGCCCATGATCGTTTTTTAATTTCGCCTCCGGAGGCCCGGGGCGCCTCAGCGGACCGCCCGCCGATGTTTGCCGACTCGCCGACACTTCTGCTCCCCGCTGCCAGGGGTCCGCATCACCGATCCTGTGCCCAAGGACGGCGTGCCCTTCCTGGGTACAGGGACTTACACCTCCCGCACTTATAGCTTCTCTGGTTCTCTGCATGTCAAAAGTTACAGGCATGGAAAACCCTTCCAAAGGGCTTTACGTGTCCGGTTGACCCTCCTGGGCATAGGGACACGCACCTCGTCCTGGCCGACAACCTGGACTTTGAAATATTTCATTTCTCCTCCGTAGGGCCGGGGCGCCTCATCGGACCGCCCGCCGATGTTTGTTGACTTGCCCAACGCTTATGCTCCCCACCGCCAGGTGGTCCACGTTACTGATCCTGTGCCCAAGGACTGCGCGCCCTGCCTGGATACAGGGACCCGTGCCTCCCGCCCTTATAGCCTCTCTTGTTATCTGCATGCCAAAAGTCTACAGGCATGGAAGATCCTTCCAGAGGCCTTGCCATGTCCGGTTGACCATCCTGGGCATAGGGACTCGCATCTCCCCCTGGCCGACAATCTGGACTTCGTAATTTTTCATTTCGCCTCTGGAGGGCCGAGGTGCCTCAGCGGACCGCACGCCGATGTTTGTTGACTCGCCCGATGCTTCTGCTTCCTCCTGCTGGGATGTCCGCGTCACCGATCTTGTGCCCAAGGACGGAGTGCCCTGCCTGGGTACAGGGACCCGCGCCTCACGCCCGTATATCCTCTCTGGTTCTATACGTGTTAAAGGTCTACAGGAATGGAAGCCTGTCAGGGGACTGTTTCAGAGGCTTCACCCAGGGACCGCCCAGCCCCGGGTGGGGTACATGAACCAGCCCAATCTACCTGGAAAATACCAAGGGAGAAACCGGAAAGTCCGTCCGCAGGAGAGCCCGCGCTCGGCCCTGGCCTACCCTGGAAAAAACCAAGGGAGAAACCGGAAGGTTCTTCACCGGGGGAGCTAGCGCTCGGCCCTAGCGTACCATGTGAGAGAGGCCGAGGGTGGGCCCCCCTGGGGGGCGAACCTCCTTAGCAGACCGCCCTCTGATGTATTCTTACTCGCCCGACGCTTCTGCTCCTCGTGGCCGGGGAGGGGGGGGTCCGCATCACTGATCCTGTGCCCAAGGACTTTGCGCCCTTCCTGGGTGCAGGAACCCGCGCCTCCCGCCCTTAAAGCCTCTCTGGTTCTCTGCATGTCAAAAGTCTACATGCATGGAAGAACCTTCCAGAAGCCTTGCCATGTTCGGTTGACCATCCTGGGCATAGGGACTCGCATCTCCCCCTGGCCGACAACCTAGACTTCGTCATTTTTCATTTCCCCTCTGGGGGAGCCGAGGCACCTCAGCGGACCGCACACCGATGTTTGTTGACCGCTGCCGGGGTGTCCGCGTCACCGATCCTGTGCCCAAGGACGGTGTGCCCTGCCTGGGTAAAGGGACCTGCGCCTCCCACCCTTATAGCCTCTATGGTTCTCTGCGTGTCAAAGGTCTACAGGCATGGAAGCCTGTCAGGGGACTGTTTAAGAGGCTTCGCCAGGGGACCGCCCGGCCCCGGGTCGGGTACATGAACCAGCCTATTCCCCCTGGAAAATACCAAGGGAGAAACCGGAAGGCTTCTGCTCCCGGATGCTGAGGGGTCCGCATCTCCGATCTTGTGCCCAAGGACGGCGCGCCCTGTCTGGGTACAGGGACCCGCCCTTATAGCCTCTCTTGTTCTCTGCGTGTCAAAAGTCTACAGGCATGGAAGATCCTTCCAGAGGCCTTGCCATGTTCGGTTGACCATCCTGGGCATAGGGACTCGCATCTCCCCCTGGCCAACAACCTTGACTTTGTAATATTTCATTTCCCCTCTGGAGGACCGAGGCGCCTCAGCGGACCGCACGTCGATGTTTGTTGACTCACCCGGCGCTTCTGCTCCCTGCTGCCGGGATGTCCGTGTCACCGCTCCTATGCCCAAGGACGGCGCGCCCTGCCTTGGTACAGGGACCTCCCACCCTTATAGCCTCTCTGGTTCTCTCCGTGTCAAAGGTCTACAGGCATGGAAGCCTGTCAGGGGACTGTTTCAGAGGCTTCGCCCGGGGACCGCCCAGCCTCGGGTCGGGTACCTGAACCAGACCAATTCCCTGGAAAATACCAAGGGAGAAACCGGAAGGTTCGTTCCCAGGGGAGCCCGCGTTCGGCCCTAGCGTACCCTGAGAAAGCGGCTGAGTGCGGGCTCCCTTGGAGGGCGAACCTCCTCGGCGGACCTCCCTCCGATGTATTCTTACTCACCCGGCACTTCCGCTCCTCGCCGCCGGGCAGGGGGAGGGTCCGCATCACCGATCCTGTGCCCAAGGATGGTGCCCCCTCCCTGGATGCAGGGAAACGCGCCTCCCGCCCTTATAGCCTCTCTGGTTCTCTGCATGTCAAAAGTCTACATGCATGGAAGAACCTTCCAGAAGCCTTGCCATGTTCGGTTGACCATCCTGGGCATAGGGACTCTCATCTCCCCCTGGCCGACAACCTGGACTTTGTAATTTTTCATTTCCCCTCTGGGGGGGCCGAGGCGCCTCAGGGGACCGCACGCCGATGTTTGTTGACTGCTGCCGGGGTGTCCGTGTCACCGATCCTGTGCCAAAGGACAGCGTGCCCTGTCTGGGTACAGGGACCCGTACCTACCACCCTTATAGCCTCTCTGGTTCTCTGCATGTCAAAGGTCTACAGGCTTGGAAGCCTGTCAGGGGACTGTTTCAGAGGCTTCGCCCAGGGACCGCCCGGCCTCGGGTGGGGTACATGAACCAACCCATTCCCCCTGGAAAATACCAAGGGAGAAACCTGAAGGTTCGTCCCCAGGGGAGCCCGTGCTGGGCCCTGGCGTACCCTGAGAGAGCGGCTGAGTACAGGCTCCCCTGGGGATGAACCTCCTCGACGGACCGGACGCCGATGTTTGCCGACTCGGCCGACGCTTCTGCTCCCCGCCGCCGGGGGTCCCCGTCACCGATCCTGTGCCCAAGGATGGCGCGCCCTGCCTGGGTACAGGGACCCGCACCTCCTGCCCTTATAGCCTCTCTTGTTCTCTGCGTGTCTACAGGCATGGAAGACCCTTTCAGAGGCCTTGCCCATGTTCAGTTGACCATCCTGGGCATAGGGACTCGCATCTCCCCCTGGCCGACAACCTGGACTTTGTAATTTTTCATTTCGCCTCCGAAGGGCCGAGGCGCCTCAGCGGACCGCATGCCGAGGTTTTTTGACTCGCCCGAGGCTTCTGCTCTCTGTTGCCGGGATGTCAGTGTCACCGATTCTGTGCCCAAGGACGGCGCGCCCTGCCTGGGTACAGGGACCCGCGCCTCCCGCCCTTATAGCCTCCCTGGTTCTTTACGTGTCAAAGGTCTACAGGCATGGAAGCCTGTCAGTGGACTGTTTCAGAGGCTTCGCCCGGGGACCGCCCAGCCCCGGGTCGCATACATGAACCAGCCCATTCCCCCTGGAAAATACCAAGGGAGAAACCTGAAGGTTCTTCCCCAGGGGCGCCCGCACTCGGCCCTGGCATACCCTGAGAGAGGAGCTGATTACAGGCTCCCCTGGGGATGAACCTCCTCCGCGGACCGCCCGCCGATGTTTGGCTATGTTCGGCCAACGATTCTGCTCCCCAACGCTTGGGGGTCCGCATCACCGTTCCTGTGCCCAAGGACGGTGCGCCCAGTCTGGGTACAGGGACCTGCGCCTCCTGCCCTTATAGCCTCTCTTGTTCTCTGCGTGTCAAAAGTCCACAGGCATGGAAGATCCTTCCAGAGGTCGTGCCATGTTCGATTGACCATCCTGGCCATAGGGGCTCACATATCCCCCTGGCCGACAACCTGGACTTTGTAATCTTTAATTTCGCCTCTGGAGGGCCGAGGCGCCTCAGAGGACCGTATGCCGATGTTTTTTGACTCGCCCAAGGCTTCTGCTCTCCGCTGCCGGGATGTCCGCGTCACTGATCCTGTGCCCAAGGATGGCGCGCCCTGCATTGGTACAGGGACCCGCGCCTCCCGCCCTTATAGCCTCACTGATTCTAAACGTGTCAAAGGTCTACAGGCATGGAAGCCTGTTAGTGGACTGTTTCAGAGGCTTCGCCCGGGGACCGCCCAGCCCGGGGTCGGGTACATGAACCAGTCCAATCCCCGTGAAAAATACCAAGGGAGAAACCGGAAAGTTCGTCCCCAGGGGAGCACACTCTCGGCCCTCGCGTACCCTGAGAGAGCGGCTGAGTACGGGCTCCCTTGGGGACGAACCTCCTCGGTGGACCGCACGCCGATGTATTCTTACTCGCCCGATGCTTTCGCTCCCCGCTGTTGGGGGTCCACATCACCGATCCTGTGCCCAAGGAAGGCGCACCAGGCATGGAAGCCCGTCAGGGGATTGTTTCAGAGGCTTCGCCCGGGGACCGCCCAGCCCCGTGTCGGGTACATGAACCAGCCCAATCCCCCTGGAAAATACCAAGAGAGAAACTGGAAAGTTTGTCCCCAGGGGAGCCCACGCTAGGCCCTGGCGTACCCTGAGAGAGCGGTTGAGTACGGGCTCCCCTGGGGAGGAACCTCCTCAGCGTACCGCCCAACAATGTTTTCTTACTCGCCCGATGCTTCCGCTCCCGGCGGCCGGGCGGTCCACGTCACCGATCCTGTGCCCAAGGACGGCGCACCCTGCCTAGGTGCAGGGACCCGCGCCTCCCGCGCTTATAGCCTATCTGGTTTTCTACGTGTCAAAGGTCTACAGGCATGGAAGCCTGTCAGGGAACTGTTTCAGAAGCTTCGCCCGGGGACCGCCCGGCCCATGGTCGGGTACATGAACTAGCCCAATCCCCCTGGAAAATACCAAGGGAGAAACCAGAAAGTCCGTCCCCAGGAGAGCCAGCGCTCGGCCCTGGCCTACCTTGAGAGAGCGGCTGAGTACGGGCTCCCCTGGGAACGAACCTCCTCAATGGACCGCCCGCCGATGTATTCTTACTCCCCCGATGCTTCTGCTCTCCACTGCCGGGGGGTCCACGTCACTGATCCTGTGCCTAAGGACGGCGCGCCCTTCCTGGGTACATGGATCCGTGCCTCCCGCCCTTATAGCCTCTCTGGTTCTCTGTCTGTCAAAGGTCTACAGGCATGGAAGCCTGTCAGGGGACCGTTCCGGAGGCTTAGCCCGGGGACCGCCCAGCCCTGGGTCGTGTACGTGAACCAGCCCATTCCCCCTGGAAAATTCCAAGGGAGAAGCCTGAAGGTTCATCCCCAGGGGAGCCCGCGTTCGGCCCTGGCATACCCTGAGAGAGCAGCTGAGTACGGCTCCCCTGTTGACGAACCTCCTCGATGGACCGCCCGACGATGTATTCTTACTCGCCCGATGCTTCCGCTCCCCGGGGGTCCACATCACCGATCCTGTGCCCAAGGACGGCGCACCCTGCGTGGGTACAGGGACCCACGCCTCCCGCCCTTATAACCTCTCTGGTTCTCTGTGTGTCAAAGGTCTACAGGCATGGAAGCCTGTCAGGGACTGTTCCGGAGGCTTCGCCCGGGGACCGCCCAGCCCAGGGTTGGGTACGTGAACCAGCCCATTCCCCCTGGAAATTACCAAGGGAGAAACCTGAAGGTTCGTCCCCAGGGAAGCCCGCACTCAGCCCTGGCGTACCCTGAGAAAGCGGCTGAGTACGGGCTCCCCTGGGGATGAACCTCCTCGACAGACCGCCCGCCGATGTTTGTTGTCCGCTGGTGGGGTGTCTGCGTCACCGATCCTGTGCCCAAGGACGGCGCGCCCTGCCTGGGTACAGGGACCCGCGCCTCCCGCCCTTATAGCTGCACTGGTTCTCTAAGTGTCAAAGGTCTACAGGCATGGAAGCCTGTCAGGGGACTGTTTCAGAGGCTTCGCCCGGGGACCGCCCAGCCACGGGTCGGGTACATGAACCAGCCCATTCCCCCTGGAAAATACCAAGGGAGAAACCGGAAAGTTCGTCCCCAGGGGAGCCCGCGCTCGGCCCTCGTGTACGCTGAGAGAGTGGCTGAGTACAGGATCCCCTGGGGATGAACCTCCTCGGTGGACCGCACGCCGATTTATTCTTACTCGCCCGATGCTTCCGCTCCCCGCTGCCGGGGGTCCACATCACCGATCCTGTGCCAAAGGACGGCGCACCCTGCGTGGGTACAGGGACCCACGCCTCCCGCCCTTATAACCTCTCTGGTTCTCTGTGTGTCAAAGGTCTACAGACATGGAAGCCTGTCAGGGGACCGTTACGGAGGCTTTGCCCGGGGACCGCCCAGCTCCGGGTTGGCGGGTTGGGTACATGAAACAGCTCAATCCCCCTGGAAAATAACAAGGGAGAAACTGGAAGGTTCTTCCCCAGGGGAGCTCGTGCTCGGCCCTGGCGTACCCTGAGAGAGCGGCTGAGTACTGGCTGCCCTGGTGATAGACTTCCTCGGGAAACCGCCCACCAATGTTTGCCGACTCGGGCGACGCTTCTGCTCCCCGACGCTGGGGTGTCCGCATCACCGATCCTGTGCCCAATGACGGTATGCCCTGTCTGGGTACAGGGACCCGCGTCTCCCGCCCTTATAGCCTCTCTTGTTCTCTGCGTGTCAAAAGTCTACAGGCATGGAAGATCCTTCCAGGGGCCTTGCTATGTTAGGTTGACCATCCTGGGCATAGGGACTCACATCTCCTCCTGCTGGCCGACAACCTGGACTTTGTCATTTTTCATTTTGCCTCTGGAGGGCCGAGGCGCCTCAGTGGACCGCACGCAGATGTTTGTTGACTCGCCTGACGCTTCTGCTCCCCGCTGCTGGGTGCTCGCGTCACCGATCCTATGCCCAAGGACGGCGCGCCCGGCCTGGGTACAGGGACCCGCACCTCCCGCCCTTATAGCCTCTCTGGTTCTCTACGTGTCAAAGGTCTATAGGCATGGAAGCCTGTCAGGGGACTGTTAGAGAGGCTTCGCCCAGGGACCGCCCTGCCCCTGGTCGGGTACATGAACCAGCCCATTCCCCCTGGAAAATACCAAGGGAGAAACCGGAAGGTTCGTCTCCAGGGGAGCCCGCGCTCGGCCCTGGCCTACCCTGAGAGAGCGGCTGAGTACGGGCTCCCCTGGTGATGCACCTCCTCGATGGACCGCCCGCCGATGTATTCTTACTCCCCCGATGCTTCTGCTCTCCGCTGCCGAGGGCGGTCCAAGTCACTGATCCTGTGCCTAAGAACGGCGCGCCCTTCCTGGGTACAGGGACCCGCACCTCCCGCCCTTCTAGCCTCTCTTGTTCTCTGCGTGTCAAAGTCTACAGGCATGGAAGCCTGTCAGGAGACCGTTACGGAGGCTTTGCCCGGGGACCGCCCAGCCCAGGGTTGGGTACGTGAACCAGCCCAATCCCTCTGGAAAATACCAAGGGAGAAACCGGAAGGTTCGTCCCCAGGGGAGCCCGCACTCCTTCCTGGCGTACCCTGTGAGAGTGCAGGCTTCCCTGGGGACGAACCTCCTCGGCAGACCGCCCTATGATGTATTCTTTAGTATGAGGAGAACCGAAAAGATAGGACTTGCTTAGCCCCTGGCGCCTATTCCCCAAGTATCGATTCCAGCCGGTAGTAGTCCATAAAACAACTGGCCTTTATTGGTAAAAAAGAAGGGTGCAACACATTGGTTTCAAACCCGGGCCGGGTTCTTCATCAGGCAGTGGTTGTTACAAGAGCACATTCCCGCTCGTTTAAATATACACCTGTGGACTGGCAGAGAACTGCTGCCGGGTTACCGGGTCCTTGCAATTATCACATTTTGGCAAAAAGTTTTTTTACACATAAGGAAATTAACAAACATGAAAAACTTAAAATATGTAAAGCAGAATTATAGATATGGTATAACACCTTTATATTGGTTAAATTAGCACTTATACCCTCGTCACTCCTAGAAGGCGCTGAGGTCTCCCTTAGAAGGTGCCCACTGCTGCGGTCAGGCTGCGAATATTAACAAGATGAGGAACTCTCCGCAGGTTGGTGCGCCAGGTTTGTGATATTCATATTAGGTATTGGAACCTTGTAACTTCTAGGAGACGCTGAGGTCTCATGTACGAGTGCCCACTGTTGGCAGGCTGCGGACCAGTTTGTCGCCGCATGCGCTGTCCCTGAATGTTGGGGGTATTTCTTTGGAGTTACCCCGTAGCACAAGCATACAGTGGAACACGCCGAAACTGGTATGTAGATTAGTAGTTCGGTCCAGGCCGCTGGAAACACCATTAAAGGAGAACGTAATGGTTTCTTTGTGGGAGAGGTGTGGACTACCTTGATGCAGGTAAGCGGATGGTGAGGTATCCTCTGTTTGGGATCAAGATAATTGTATCTTGGGTATGTTCCTTGGTTATAGGGGATGGGCATGTCGGTGTGCATTTGAATATAACAATTATTAATTATTAATAATTATTTAATAATTATAGCGCTCCCAGCGTGTCTAACCGGACTGAAATTGTAGTCGCCGCGGGTATGAAGCATATGACGGGTGGTCTAATTGAAGGTTATTGGTAGTAGACACTTACTATACCCTGGTTGTCTAGCTAGCTTGAGCCATTATATGGACATAAAGGATTATTGGAATTATGATAACTGATTATATAATAGTCTCGTCTATTTCATTGAGACCCCTCGGGTTCACTGTGCTCAACTTGAAGATCCAAAAGACCTTTCGTTTTTTTAGGAGTTCAAATCGGTTGGAATTGTGATCAGAAATGTGATCAATGGTAGTGATTTTTATGGGATCCGCACTCTCTGGGTGTGCAATTGCACAGTGCCTGGAGACTCCATGGAGCAGAAATTTTTTCTTTATATTTTGTCTATGTTTGTTCATCCTGCCTATATACTGCAGACCGCACATACAATCCAGTAGGTAGATGACATAATTCGATTGGCATGTCAGTCTGTATTTGAGTTGGAATCTTTCATCTGTTGAATGTGACTTAATCTCATTTACATTGTTTTTGATCTCCTTGCAGCATTTGCAACGGGTGGACCCACATCTGAAGCTTCCTACAGGTAAGTTCATGGTCCCTTTAGTCTGTTTGTGCTGTCGTATCTGGCTGGGGGCCAGCAGGTTCTTCAGAGTGGGGGCTCTGCGGAATGTGATTTGGGGGTGCTCGGGAATTTTTCCTTTAAGGTATACGTCGCTTTGGAGGATGTGCCAGTGTGTTCTCAATATCTGCTTCATCCGAGTAGCGGCGGTGGAGAATGTGGTTATAAAGTTGGTCTTTTGTTTGTTTAATTGTATCGCACAGTCAACTTTTTTCTTTTCTTTGTCCGGGACAAGACACTCTTTTTGTGTTCTGTGTTGTACTTTTCTCAGTGCTTCCTTTATGATTAGACCAGGGTATCTCTTTTCTTTGAATCTTTTTTCCAGGATTTTCGCCTGTGTTTTAAAGGTTCCATTGTCTGTGCAATTCTTTCTCACCCGTTTGAATTGACTGTAGGGGACATTTTTAAGCCATTGCTTGTGATGCCCACTTTCAAAATCCAGATAACTGTTTACATCAACAGTTTTGAAATAAGTTGATGTGATGAAGTTTTCAGAATTATGGCTAATACATAGGTCCAGGAAGTGAATTTCTCTATTACTTGTCTCCATTGTGAACCGGATTCCCCAGTTATTGTTGTTGAGTTCGTCAAGTAGTATGCCGGTGGTTTCTCCTGTCCCATTCCAGATGAAAAACAGATCATCTATATACCTGCCATATAGAATGATATGGGATGATAAGGCCGGGTTAGTAGTGATGTATTTTGACTCGAAGGCGCCCATAAACAGGTTTGCATAAGCCGGTGCGACCTTCGAGCCCATCGCGGTCCCTTTGCACTGTTGGTATGTTTTTTTATTGTAGGTAAAGAAATTGTTGGTTAGTATGAATTCAAATCCTTTAATGATGAACTGTTTCTGTGCAAGTGGCAGTGCAGTATCATTTTCCAGATAACTGTAGACGCTTTTCAGTCCTAGATCATGTGTGATATTAGTGTAGAGTGATGTCACATCGCAGGAGATAAGATGATAATCCGGTTTCCATGGTATTTTGATCAGTGTTTCAATGAGTTGAGTGGAGTCACGCAGATAGCTGGGTAGTTGAATGACATACTTCTGTAAGAACAGGTCTATGTAATGCGAGAGATTACTGTTAAGGGAGTTTGTGTTTGATATGATGGGGCGGCCAGGGGGGGTTATTGATTGTTTTATGAATTTTTGGTAAGAAGTAGAAGTAGGGTTTATTGGCATTACTGGTTCTCAGATATTTTTCTTCATCCTTATTCAGGATGTTAAGCTGTGCTCCTTCTTTGATGAGTTGGTGCAAATTCCTAAATTCCTTTCCACCTGTGGGAAGGGATCTTGTTTCATGGACAGATAGTATTCTGTATCCAATAGGATCCTATTTGCTTCCTTCTAGTAGTAGTCATAGTCGAGGATGACCAGTCCTTCCCCTTTATCCGCACTGCGGATTACGATTGCTGGGTTTTTCTGTAGTTCTCTCATTGCTGTCCTTTCTTTCGCGGTGAGGTTCGATTTTTTTGACTTCATTTGTTTCAACATTTCTTTGGAAACAAGTTCATGAAATACCTCAATGCTGGGCCCTTTTGCTTGTACCGGGTAGAATGCTGATGGTAGTTTGACTGACTGATGTGTCATCAGATCATTACTCAATTCCATATCTTTGTCCTCCTGTTTTTGGTGTGTACCATTTGTTTCTTTGATGGCAAAAAATCTCTGTAGTGTGAGCTTCCTGATAAACCTATTGAGGTCTAGGAAAATCTGGAATTCATCCCCTTTGTGTGACGGGCAGAATGAGAGCCCTTTCTCCAATAGGGTTATCTCGTATGGGCTTAGGCAATGTTTTGAGAGGTTGAAGATTTTTATTGTCCCTCCACTGTTGCTGGAGGTACTACTTTCTGTGCTCTTCTTTCGTCCTGTTCTTTTTCCTCCTCGTTTCCCTCTGTATCTTCCAGCCTTCTTTTGTTTTTCTTCTTTTGGAACATCATTGGTATGTTGGATGGTTTGTTCCTGGGGCCTACCTCTAAAAAAAGGAATTCCTGTGGGATTAGGTTTCTCACTTTGCCCCGCTTTTTCTGTGCGATCTGCGGTTTGGTTCTTCCTTTCTCTGAGGTATTGAGCCAGGGAGCTCTGATTGTCAGTGTTGTCAACTACTGTAATTTCATTACCCTGTACAGTTTCACAATTATGATGTTCCGTGATTGCAGGTTCTGGTGGCGTTATTGCTTCATGGATAGTGAGATCCAGATCTATCAGATTCACTATCCCGGTTTCTGGTTTAGCAGGTGTTCCTAGGTCAAACCTGGGTGGAGTGCTTTGTAGTTTACATCGCTGTTGTTTGATTCTGTCCTGGACCTCCTTGCTCAGGTTTTGGTATTTTTTCGAGAGGTTATGGCTTGCTTGTATAAATAATGATTTTGGGGTACTCAGAGTTTCTATTACCCTATTAGAGAAAGGGCTCTCACTCTGCCCGTCACACAAAGGGGATGAATTCCAGATTTTCCTAGACCTCAATAGGTTTATCAGGAAGCTCACACTACAGAGATTTTTTGCCATCAAAGAAACAAATGGTACACACCAAAAACAGGAGGACAAAGATATGGAATTGAGTAATGATCTGATGATACATCAGCCAGTCAAACTACCATCAGCATTCTACCCGGTACAAGCAAAAGGGCCCAGCATTGAGGTATTTCATGAACTTGTTTCCAAAGAAATGTTGAAACAAATGGAGTCAAAAAAATCTAACCTCACCGCGAAAGAAAGGACAGCAATGAGAGAACTACAGAAAAACCCAGCAATCGTAATCCGCAGTGTGGATAAAGGGGGAGGACTGGTCATCATCGACTATGACTACTACGAGAAGGAAGCAAATAGGATCCTATTGGATACAGAATACTATCTGTCCATAAAACAAGATTCCTTCCCACAGGTGGAAAGGAATTTAGGAATTTGCACCAACTCATCAAAGAAGGAGCACAGCTTAACATCCTGAATAAGGATGAAGAAAAATATCTGAGAACCAGTAATGCCAATAAACCATACTTACCAAAAATTCATAAAACAATCAATAACCCCCCCTGGCCGCCCCATCATATCAAACACAAACTCCCTTAACAGTAATCTCTCGCATTACATAGACCTGTTCTTACAGAAGTATGTCATTCAACTACCCAGCTATCTGCGTGACTCCACTCAACTCATTGAAACACTGATCAAAATACCATGGAAACCGGATTATCATCTTATCTCCTGCGATGTGACATCACTCTACACTAATATCACACATGATCTAGGACTGAAAAGCGCCTACAGTTATCTGGAAAATGATACTGCACTGCCACTTGAACAGAAATAGTTCATCATTAAAGCATTGGAATTCATACTAACCAACAATTTCTTTACCTACAATAAAAAAACATACCAACAGTGCAAAGGGACCGCGATGGGCTCGAAGGTCGCACCGGCTTATGCAAACCTGTTTATGGGCGCCTTCGAGTCAAAATACATCACTACTAACCCGGCCTTATCATCCCATATTATTCTATATGGAAGGGATATAGATGATCTGTTTTTCATCTGGAATGGGACAGGAGAAACCACCGGCATACTAATTGACGAACTCAACAACAATAACTGGGGAATCCGGTTAACAATGGAGACAAGTAATAGAGAAATCCACTTCCTGGACCTATGTATTAGCCATAATTCTGAAAACTTCATCACATCAACTTATTTCAAAACTGTTGATGTAAACAGTTATCTGGATTTTGAAAGTAAGCATCACAAGCAATGGCTTAAAAATGTCCCCTACAGTCAATTCAAACGGGTGAGAAAGAATTGCACAGACAATGGAACCTTTAAAACACAGGCGAAAATCCTGGAAAAAAGATTAAAAGAAAAGAGATACCCTGGTCTAATCATAAAGGAAGCACTGAGAAAAGTACAACACAGAACACAAAAAGAGTGTCTTGTCCCGGACAAAGAAAAGAAAAAAGTTGACTGTGCGATACAATTAAACAAACAAAAGACTAACTTTATAACCACATTCTCCACCGCCGCTACTCGGATGAAGCAGATATTGAGAACACACTGGCACATCCTCCAAAGCGACGTATACCTTAAAGGAAAAATTCCCGAGCACCCGCAAATCACGTTCCGCAGAGCCCCCACTCTGAAGAAACTGCTGGCCCCCAGCCAGATACGACAGCACAAACAGACTAAAGGGACCATGACCTTACCTGTAGGAAGCTTCAGATGTGGGTCCACCCGTTACAAATGCTGCAAGGAGATCAAAAACAATGTAAATGAGATTAAGTCACATTCAACAGATGAAAAATTCCAACTCAAATACAGACCGACATGCCAATCGAATTATGTCATCTACCTACTGGATTGTATGTGCGGTCTGCAGTATATAGGCAGGACGACCCAACCCCTGCACTGTCGGATGAACAAACATAGACAAAATATAAAAAAAAAAATTCTTCTCCATGGAGTCTCCAGGCACTGTGCAATTGCACACCCGGAGAGTGCGGATCCCATAAAAATCACTCCCATTGATCACATTCCTGATCACAATTCCAACCGATTTGAACTCCTAAAAAAACGAGAGGTCTTTTGGATCTTCAAGTTGAGCACAGTGAACCCGTCGAGACTATTATATAATCCGTTATCATAATTCCAATAATCCTTTATGTCCATATAATGGCTCAAGCTAGCTAGACAACCAGGGTATAGTAAGTGTCTACTACCAATAACCTTCAATTAGACCACCCGTCATATGCTTCATACCCGCGGCGACTACAATTTTGGTCCGGTTAGACACGCTGGGAGCGCTATAATTATTAAATAATTATTAATAATTAATAATTGTTATATCCATATACACACCGGCATGCCCATCCCCTATAACCAAGGAACATACCCAAGATACAATTATCTTGCTCCCAAACAGAGGATACCTCACCATCCGCTTACCTGCATCAAGATAGTCCACACCGCTCCTACAAAGACACCATTACTTTCTCCTTTAATGGTGTTTCCAGTGGCCTGGACCGAACTACTAATCTACATACCAGTTTCGGCGTGTTCCACTCTATGCTTGTGCTACGGGGTAACTCCAAAGAAATACGCCCAACATGCAGGGACAGTGCATGCGGCGACAAACGGGTCCGCAGCCTGCCAACAGTGGGCACTCGTACATGAGACCTCAGCGCCTCCTAGAAGTTACAAGGTTCCAATACCTAATATGAATATCACAAACCTGGCGCACCAACCTGCGGAGAGTTCCTCATCTTGTTAATATTCGCAGCCTGACCGCAGCCCAACAGCAGTGGGCACCTTCTAAGGGAGACCTCAGCGCCTCCTAGGAGTGACGAGGGTATAAGTTCTAATTTAACCAATATAGAGGTGTTATACCATATCTATAATTCTGCTTTACATATTTTAAGTTTTTCATGTTTGTTAATTTCCTTATGTGTAAAAAAACTTTTTGTCAAAATGTGTTAATTGCAATGACATGGTGACTGTCACGATGCCGGCTGGCAGGTAGTGGATCCTCTGTGCCAGAGAGGGATTGGCGTGGACCGTGCTAGTGGACCGGTTCTAAGCCACTACTGGTTTTCACCAGAGCCCGCCGCAAAGCGGGATGGTCTTGCTGCGGCGGTAGTGACCAGGTCGTATCCACTAGCAACGGCTCACCTCTCTGGCTGCTGAAGATAGGCGCGGTACAAGGGAGTAGGCAGAAGCAAGGTCGGACGTAGCAGAAGGTCGGGGCAGGCAGCAAGGATCGTAGTCAGGGGCAACGGCAGAAGGTCTGGAACACAGGCTAGGAACACACAAGGAACGCTTTCACTGGCACAATGGCAACAAGATCCGGCAAGGGAGTGCAGGGGAAGTGAGGTGATATAGGGAAGTGCACAGGTGAACACACTAATTGGAACCACTGCGCCAATCAGCGGCGCAGTGGCCCTTTAAATCGCAGAGACCCGGCGCGCGCGCGCCCTAGGGAGCGGGGCCGCGCGCGCCGGGACAGAACAGACGGAGAGCGAGTCAGGTAGGGGAGCCGGGGTGCGCATCGCGAGCGGGCGCTACCCGCATCGCGAATCGCATCCCGGCTGGCAGCGGAATCGCAGCGCCCCGGGTCAGAGGACGTGACCGGAGCGCTGCAGCGGGGAGAGAGAAGCGAGCGCTCCGGGGAGGAGCGGGGACCCGGAGCGCTCGGCGTAACAGTACCCCCCCCCTTGGGTCTCCCCCTCTTCTTAGAGCCTGAGAACCTGAGGAGCAGACTTTTGTCTAGGATGTTGTCCTCAGGTTCCCAGGATCTCTCTTCAGGGCCACAACCCTCCCAGTCCACTAAAAAAAAATTTTTCCCTCTGACCTTTTTGGCAGCTAAGATTTCCTTGACCGAGAAGATGTCCGAGGAGCCGGAAACAGGAGTGGGAGGAACAGATTTGGGAGAAAAACGGTTGAGGATGAGTGGTTTGAGAAGAGAGACGTGAAAGGCATTAGGGATACGAAGAGAAGGAGGAAGAAGAAGTTTATAAGAGACAGGATTAATTTGACACAAAATTTTGAAAGGACCAAGATAGCGTGGTCCCAACTTGTAGCTAGGGACACGGAAGCGGACATATTTAGCGGAGAGCCATACCTTGTCTCCAGGGGAAAAAACGGGAGGAGCTCTTCTTTTCTTATCCGCGAACTTCTTCATGCGAGATGAAGCCTGTAAGAGAGAATTTTGGGTCTCTCTCCATATGATGGAAAGGTCACGAGAAATTTCATCCACAGCGGGCAGACCAGAGGGCAAGGGAGTAGGGAGGGGGGGAAGAGGGTGACGGCCGTACACCACGAAAAATGGGGATTTGGAGGAAGACTCAGAGACCCTGAAGTTATACGAGAATTCGGCCCATGGGAGGAGATCTGCCCAGTCATCCTGGCGGGAGGAAACAAAATGTCGCAAATAATCACCCAAGATCTGGTTAATTCTTTCTACTTGTCCATTGGACTGGGGATGATATGCAGAAGAAAAATTTAATTTAATCTTGAGTTGTTTACAGAGAGCCCTCCAGAATTTAGACACGAATTGGACGCCTCTATCCGAGACAATCTGCGTAGGCAACCCGTGAAGACGAAAAATGTGTACAAAAAATTGTTTAGCCAACTGAGGCGCAGAAGGAAGACCAGGAAGAGGGATGAAATGTGCCATTTTGGAGAATCGATCAACGACCACCCAAATAACAGTGTTGCCACGGGAAGGGGGTAAATCAGTAATAAAATCCATACCAATCAGAGACCAAGGCTGTTCGGGGACAGGCAGAGGATGAAGAAAACCAGCGGGCTTCTGGCGAGGAGTCTTATCCCGGGCACAGATAGTGCAGGCTCGCACAAAGTCCACAACATCCGTCTCCAGAGTCGGCCACCAATAGAAGCGGGAGATGAGTTGCACAGATTTCTTGATACCCGGATGACCTGCGAGATAGAAGGAGTGACCCCATTTGAGGATTCCGAGGCGTTGGCGAGGAGAAACAAAGGTCTTTCCTGGAGGAGTCTGCCTGATGGAGGCAGGAGAAGTGGAGATCAGGCAGTCAGGTGGAATGATGTGTTGCGGAGAGAGTTCAACTTCTGAGGCATCCGAGGAACGAGAGAGAGCATCGGCCCTAATGTTCTTATCGGCAGGACGAAAGTGAATCTCAAAATTAAATCGGGCAAAGAACAGAGACCACCGGGCCTGGCGAGGATTCAGCCGTTGGGCAGACTGGAGGTAGGAGAGGTTCTTGTGGTCGGTGTAGATAATAACAGGAGAACTTGATCCCTCCAGCAGATGCCTCCATTCCTCAAGTGCTAATTTAATGGCTAGAAGCTCTCGATCCCCGATGGAGTAGTTCCTCTCCGCTGGAGAGAAGGTCCTAGAGAAAAAACCACAAGTGACAGCATGCCCGGAAGAATTTTTTTGTAGAAGAACAGCTCCAGCTCCCACTGAGGAGGCATCAACCTCCAATAGGAAGGGTTTGGAAGGGTCAGGTCTGGAGAGGACGGGAGCCGAAGAAAAGGCAGACTTGAGTCGTTTAAAGGCGTCTTCTGCTTGAGGAGGCCAGGACTTAGGATCAGCATTTTTTTTGGTTAAAGCCACGATAGGAGCCACAATGGTAGAAAAATGTGGAATAAATTGCCTGTAATAATTGGCGAACCCCAAAAAGCGTTGGATAGCACGGAGTCCGGAGGGGCGTGGCCAATCTAAGACGGCAGAGAGTTTGTCTGGATCCATCTGTAGTCCCTGGCCAGAGACCAAATATCCTAGAAAAGGAAGAGATTGGCATTCAAACAGACATTTCTCAATTTTGGCATAGAGTTGGTTGTCACGAAGCCTCTGAAGAACCATACGGACATGCTGGCGGTGTTCTTCTAGATTGGCAGAAAAAATTAGGATATCGTCCAGATATACAACAACACAAGAGTATAACAGATCACGAAAAATTTCATTGACAAAGTCTTGGAAGACGGCAGGGGCGTTGCACAGGCCAAAGGGCATGACCAGATACTCAAAGTGTCCATCTCTGGTGTTAAATGCCGTTTTCCACTCGTCCCCCTCTCTGATGCGGATGAGGTTATAGGCGCCTCTTAAGTCCAATTTAGTAAAGATGTGGGCACCTTGGAGGCGATCAAAGAGTTCAGAGATGAGGGGTAAGGGGTAGCGGTTCTTAACCGTGATTTTATTAAGACCGCGGTAGTCAATGCAAGGGCGTAGGGAGCCATCTTTTTTGGACACAAAAAAAAATCCGGCTCCGGCAGGAGAGGAGGATTTACGGATAAAGCCCTTTTTTAGATTCTCCTGGACGTATTCGGACATGGCAAGAGTCTCTGGGGCAGAGAGAGGATAAATTCTGCCCCGGGGTGGAGTAGTACCCGGGAGGAGGTCGATAGGGCAATCATAAGGCCTGTGAGGAGGTAGAGTCTCAGCTTGTTTTTTGCAGAAAACATCCGCGAAGTCCATATAGGCCTTAGGGAGACCGGTTACTGGAGGAACCACAGAGTTACGGCAAGGGTTACTGGGAACCGGTTTTAGACAGTTCTTGGAACAAGAGGACCCCCAACTCTTGATCTCCCCAGTGGACCAATCCAGGGTTGGGGAATGAAGTTGAAGCCAGGGAAGTCCAAGGAGAATTTCCGAGGTGCAATTGGGGAGGACCAAAAGTTCAATCCTCTCATGATGAGATCCGATGCTCATAAGAAGGGGCTCCGTGCGGAAACGTATGGTACAGTCCAATCTTTCATTATTTACACAATTGATGTAGAGGGGTCTGGCGAGACTGGTCACGGGAATGTTGAACCTGTTGACGAGAGAGGCCAAAATAAAATTTCCTGCAGATCCAGAGTCCAAGAAGGCCACTGTAGAGAAGGAGAAGGCAGAGGCAGACATCCGCACAGGCACAGTAAGACGTGGAGAAGCAGAGTAGACATCAAGGACTGTCTCACCTTTGTGCGGAGTCAGCGTACGTCTTTCCAGGCGGGGAGGACGGATAGGACAATCCCTCAGGAAGTGTTCGGTACTAGCACAGTACAGGCAGAGGTTCTCCATACGGCGTCGTGTCCTCTCTTGAGGTGTCAGGCGAGACCGGTCGACCTGCATAGCCTCCACGGCGGGAGGCACAGGAACAGATTGCAGGGGACCAGAGGAGAGAGGAGCCGAGGAGAAGAAACGCCTCGTGCGAACAGAGTCCATATCTTGGCGGAGTTCCTGACGCCTTTCGGAAAAACGCATGTCAATGCGAGTGGCTAGGTGAATAAGTTCATGTAGATTAGCAGGAATTTCTCGTGCGGCCAGAACATCTTTAATGTTGCTGGATAGGCCTTTTTTGAAGGTCGCGCAGAGGGCCTCATTATTCCAGGACAATTCTGAAGCAAGAGTACGGAATTGTACGGCATACTCGCCAACGGAAGAATTACCCTGGACCAGGTTCAACAGGGCAGTCTCAGCAGAAGAGGCTCGGGCAGGTTCCTCAAAGACACTTCGGATTTCCGAGAAGAAGGAGTGTACAGAGGCAGTGACGGGGTCATTGCGGTCCCAGAGCGGTGTGGCCCATGACAGGGCTTTTCCGGACAGAAGGCTGACTACGAAAGCCACCTTAGACCTTTCAGTGGGAAACAGGTCCGACATCATCTCCAGATGCAGGGAACATTGGGAAAGAAAGCCACGGCAAAACTTAGAGTCCCCATCAAATTTATCCGGCAAGGATAAGCGTATCCCAGGAGCGGCCACTCGCTGCGGAGGAGGTGCAGGAGCTGGCGGAGGAGATGACTGCTGAAGCTGTGGTAGTAACTGTTGTAGCATAACGGTCAGTTGAGACAGCTGTTGGCCTTGTTGCGCTATCTGTTGTGACTGCTGGGCGACCACCGTGGTGAGGTCAGCGACAACTGGCAGAGGAACTTCAGCGGGATCCATGGCCGGATCTACTGTCACGATGCCGGCTGGCAGGTAGTGGATCCTCTGTGCCAGAGAGGGATTGGCGTGGACCGTGCTAGTGGACCGGTTCTAAGCCACTACTGGTTTTCACCAGAGCCCGCCGCAAAGCGGGATGGTCTTGCTGCGGCGGTAGTGACCAGGTCGTATCCACTAGCAACGGCTCACCTCTCTGGCTGCTGAAGATAGGCGCGGTACAAGGGAGTAGGCAGAAGCAAGGTCGGACGTAGCAGAAGGTCGGGGCAGGCAGCAAGGATCGTAGTCAGGGGCAACGGCAGAAGGTCTGGAACACAGGCTAGGAACACACAAGGAACGCTTTCACTGGCACAATGGCAACAAGATTCGGCAAGGGAGTGCAGGGGAAGTGAGGTGATATAGGGAAGTGCACAGGTGAACACACTAATTGGAACCACTGCGCCAATCAGCGGCGCAGTGGCCCTTTAAATCGCAGAGACCCGGCGCGCGCGCGCCCTAGGGAGCGGGGCCGCGCGCGCCGGGACAGAACAGACGGAGAGCGAGTCAGGTAGGGGAGCCGGGGTGCGCATCGCGAGCGGGCGCTACCCGCATCGCGAATCGCATCCCGGCTGGCAGCGGAATCGCAGCGCCCCGGGTCAGAGGACGTGACCGGAGCGCTGCAGCGGGGAGAGAGAAGCGAGCGCTCCGGGGAGGAGCGGGGACCCGGAGCGCTCGGCGTAACAGTGACCCGGCAGCAGTTCTATGCCGGTCCACAGGTGTATATTTAAACGAGCGGGAATGTGCTCTTGTAACAACCACTGCCTGATGAATAACCCGGCCCGGGTTCGAAACCAATGTGTTGCACCCTCCTTTTTTTACCAATAAAGGCCAGTTGTTTTATGGACTACTACCGGCTGGAATCGATACTTGAGGAATAGGCGCCAAGGGCTAAGCAAGTCCTATCTTTTCGGTTCTCCTCATACTAAAGCTACACCACGGCCTGGAGGTCACGGTGCAGGACGCCCAGGCTGCCGCCCGTATTTTCAACTACAAACCCCAGTGAGTCTACAAGCTCATCAAGGTGTTGTGCCCTCAGCACAACGCTACACGGTAAGGTGCAAAAGACACACCCACACGTCAACCCACCTTATGATTCTCCACTAGGAGCGCAATCTCTTCTTTTTTATATATATCTCCTATGATGTATTCTGAATCGCCCGACTCTTCCACTCCCCGCCACCGGGGGGTCTGCATCACCAATCCTGTGCACAAGGACGGCGCGCCCTGCCTGGGTATAGGGACCCATGCCTCCCGCCCTCATAGCCTCTCTGGTTCTCAGCGTGTCAAAAGTCATCCAAACAGTCACTTATGCCATTTATGTAGTAGAACTCGCCTGGTATATATAGAGGGACACAGTTGACATGACACCTGTTGAGCCATGACAATGGGGGACATATATCATTAGGTGTCTATTGTAGACACAGTTCTACCTTTGCTTGTCTAATTTACACTCTTGCTCAAGATTTACTAAAGTTGTGCATGTCCTTTGATAAATTTTGTGCTAATAAAGAAAGGCCCCCCTCGCTCTACCGTGCATCCTTCTCTACCTCACACGGTACACTGCTCACTGCTCATAGCTAGAAGTGCTGGAGCAGCAGTGTGCGCCGAACAAAACTTCGCATAATAGTAAAATCATGATTCCTTATCAAGTACACAGAGGGGAAGATTATCAAAGAATTTTGCGTAAAAAAAATAATCTATTTTGGCGCAAAAAGTATCGACCACATTTTCAAAGAGCTTTGTGCTACGGTTTACACTGTTCATGTCAGTTTTGTAAAAGAGGGTGTGTCCACATATATTGTCTGCTTAATATGATATTTTCAAAGGGGTGAGAGTCCAGTTTACATCAAAAATTTCACACCAGCTTTTTGATAGTGTAGAAATCAAAGAAATGGTTGTAGTTTTATTGTTTTTGGGTCTTTTTTCTTTGTTTTTTGGGGAAAAGGTGTTGTGTATATATAATTACTTTTTTAATAATTACTTACATATTTAAGCTCAGAAATGTTTTATTTATACAGTTATTGCTTGTCTGGGCACTAGTAACCATGGAATATTTCGTGAGATGTTTCCACCAGAATTTTCTTGGATGTAAAAGTTGGCACAAAAATTGCAGATTTTGGCACTAAACTCGGCAATTTTGGCATAAAAAAAATCTAATGGTTGCAGCAAAAAAGAAAATTTTATACAAAAAAACAAACAAAAGTGGCACAAAAATGAATTTTCACATATTTTCAGAGCAACCAAAGAGACCTTTGAAAATGTCAGGAAAAAAAATGTCAGGAGGTGTGAATAATAACAGTAGTTTTTAAGAATCTCCCCCAGAATGTCTGGGTTTAAAAAATATGTTATTTTGCTGAACAATCTGTCCCCTTAACTCTATATCAGTGTTTACCAACCAGAATGCCTCCAAGTGTTGCAATACTTGGCATGCTGGGAGTTGAAGTTTTGCAAAAGCTGGAGGCACCCTATTAGCAGAAATTAGTGTGCAACATGGGTATGTAGCAGAGCTGAATGTGATTATGTGTAAGCATGACCACACACACACTCAACATTGTTACATACACCTGATCACACACTCAGCTCTGCTAAATACACCTGATCACACACTCAGCTCTGCTTAATATACACACTCACACACTCAACTCTGCTACATACACACAACCACACACTCAGCACTGCTACATACACACATTCACATACTCAGCTCTGCTACATACACACAATCACACACTCAGCTCTGCTACATGCACACACTCAGCTCAGGTACATATACACACTCACACACTCAGCTCTGCTACATACACACAATCACACACTCAACTTTGCTACATACACACACTTACACACTCAGCTCTGCTACATACACACACTCACACACTTAGCTCTGCTACATACACACACATATACACTCAGTTCTGCCACATACACACAATCACACACTCAACTCTGCTACATACACACATTCACACACTAAAATCTGCTACATACACACACACTCAACTTTGCTATATACACACACTCAGCTCTGCTACATACACACATTTACACATTCAACTCTTCTACATACACACTCACACTCAACTCTGCTCCATATACACACTCAGCCCTGCTACACACACACTCACACACTCAACTCTACTACACATACATACTCAGCTTTGCTACATACACACATTCACACACTCAACTCTGCTACATACACACATTCACACACTCAGCTTTGTTACATACACACATTCACAAACTCAGCTCTGCTACATTCACACTCTTACACACTCATTTCTGCTACATACACACACTCAACTCTGCTACATACACACACACTTAACTCTACTACATTCACACACTTACACACTCAGCTCTATTAAATATACACACTCAACTCTGCTACATTCACTCACTGACACACTCAACTCTGCTACATACACACATTCACACACTAAACTCTGCTACATACACACACACGCACTCAACTCTGCTACATACATACACTCACACACTCAACTCTGCTATATATACACACACTCAGCTCTGCTACATATACACATTCACACACTCAACTCTGTTACATACACTCATTTACACACTCAGCTCTGCTACATACACACACACTTACACCCCTGCCTCTGCTACATACACACACTCACACCTAACAGCGATATCTTCTTGTCTCTCCCTGCGGGATGCAGTATGTTGGCCGAACTTCACAAAAGTTGCATCTAAGGACCAACCAACATAGAAGCAATATCAAAAAAGGTTATATGAAACATAGCCTATCAAGACACATCACCTTGAAACACAAAGATACGAAAAATCCATTCTCCATTTCTCCAATCGATTTTATTCCCAACCATAGTACCAACAGATTGGAGGAGTTGGGGAAAAGAGAGATGTTCTGGATGTATAGGCTGGAATCTTTACAGCCCCAAGGACTGAATGAGGCCGTGGAACTACTCCACTAAGCCTACACACCATGGGGGGGCAGCCTCAATTCCGGGGTTGTTGCAACCTAATGGTTTCACCAATCCATTAACGCATTATGAAAAATACTGGTTCTTAACCTGAACAGCTTGGACATAAAAAATACGAGTAGCTTGAACTAACAAGTGTTTTTCCAGAGATATGTCCCATACAATAAATATGATAAAAAATACGCTGTCCAAATATAGACAAATATATTAATCAGAAGATTTTATATGTGCTGAAAATCTTCGTAAAACTGAAAATCATCATCCTCTCTCACAATTTTTCAATTAATATAGTAGGTCAGAACCGACCTCTATTCTGTCATTTCATCTTAAGAAATACCAATACATTTATTCCAGTCAATAAGTATATTCTCTCTTCGAGAGTTCTACCACAGACTCTTAATATACGAATGATCCGGATTTCAGGTAGCGGTGGACATCGTCTGATTCCACCCATCGGGTCAGTTTGCATTTATTTTAGTCTCCTGAGAAACACTGTATATTTACATCAAATTTATGTGACCATACATCTGGCTTTTAAGACCCACCAGTTTTCCACACCCTGTTTTGCCTATCTGGTGTCTCTAAATGCTGCTGTAACCCCACTCAGCCTATCTGTCTTTACCTGTATTAAGCACCAAAGACGGAAAATCACATCTGTCCTATCTGGGCATTCCAAATCATCTGCTCACAGGCACCTAACAAAAGACTGCATCTGTGACCTTCGGCTATTCAATCCCGGTTGGTCTCCCATCTGTGACGGCACCTGCCGGTGTCTGTTGCGTTTCCTTTCCCATCCTGGAGAGTGTAGCATCCAGCCATCATTCCCTATTCTTGAACCAAGAGATATAAGATTAGGAATTCCCTAAAGGAGCTTTCCGTCTTTTAATTGTTGTAATTTCTCTCCCTTATGATTACTAAATTTTTTTCTCCTATCCATTCTGTGAGACATAATCTCTTTTTTTATGAATGTTATATGATTGATTTTAAAAGTTCTTTTCTATATGTATATATTTAGAATTTGTCCGATACACCACCCGCCTCAAATGTTTCGCAGGTTTTTCTATGTATAAATAAGCAAGGGAGCCAATCCCAGCCCAGTATTGGATCTGACGAAGAGGGGGTCTCCACCCCTCGAAACGCGTTATCCCTGCATCTTTGTGCCTGAATAAAGAACCTATTGCTTTATCGAACACCAGACCCATGGTTATCCTTACCTTGTAAAGGAGCGCTTTTGGAGCACCACGTTTTTCCGAGGATCTTCGATTCTCACTCCCTGCTTCCCTTGCACATACAGTGGTATATTCTTAGCTGTGTTCACCATGGCTACACTACACAGGTGCAATCTCCTGTACTCATCAAGAGCAGCTGGGGAGTTTGAATTTTACACAGTTTGAAGTCTGAACTGTGCCGGAAGTATTTCACCTGCACTATAGCCTGATGTATTTTCCAGTTGAATCAGGTCAGACTGCGGGTGAAGGGGTGATCATAAGTGGTCTATAATCATTTAATTTTTTTAAAAAGGTACATGAAAAAGATTTTAAGAATCACAGAGATAATCTGACTGGCGACAGAAGCATAGTAATCTCCGCAATCCAAATGGAAAATTAAATGCATGATTTAAAGCATCTTGCTAAGTGCAGTCCAAGATGGCTTATATTTGTGTTAAAAATATGGTCATCAAGCAAGATTTCTGTGGGTAAATGAAATGTACGCAGTTAATAAATTTGTGTGTACTAAATATGTCACTCCAAGGTACACCAAAACGTATACATCTGGAGGAAATGCTCCACCAGAATGTGGGCAAAAAAAGACGCAGAAAAACAGCTTGCGCAAAACTTTGCGCAAAAAAATTAAACACAAAACAGGGCTAAAATCTTTGATACATGTCCCCCAATGTGTGTAAGGACTCCCTTCTCCAATTTCAATAACAGGGGGGTGAAAGATATTGTAGGGAAAGAGTATAAAGAAAAAGGGGGGAGGTGTAGAATGCATTTGACTGATTTCACATTGGGGTGACCAAAACTAGGCAACCAGTACTACTCGCCAAGTTCGCACAAAAAAAAAGTCCCCTCCAGCAGCTCACAATTTATCAAAACCTGGGCAGAGGAAAAGTTGCTCAGTTGCCCATAGCAACCAATCAGCTTGCTTATTTTATTTTTAACAAGGCCTCTGCAAAATGAATTTGAATCTGAAAAATTAAATTAATCTGATTGGTTGCTATTGGCAACTGGTCAACTTTTCCTTTGCACAGATTTTTTTTTGCAGGGTCTGGAAAAAAGGTTCCCGGGATGTTCGGCGCCAACCGTAGATGGAATAAAGATGTGGTGAGTCTCAGTTATGTAAAAGTGTTCTTTATTGCCGTATCAGACGCGTTTCGAGGTCTTGCACCTCTTTATCAATGATTATGGCATACATACATAAAAGCATTATCACTGGCTTTTTATAGTTTCTAAATTGGGCGCCAGAGAGTACAATTGGATGAGTAAAAAGAGTGTCATAAGGCTGCGCTCTGGTGTGTTGTAGTGGCGCTGTCTGATGACATAGGAGTGTTTCATTCATAAAGTTAAAAAAAAAAAAATCACTTTTGTTTAGCAGTAAAATGTGGCCATACATTAAATGCAAGGATTGCGAAAATGTTCCATGTTGTATGAGGAGGTATAGTGTTATGCGGTGATGCGAGTATGTCAGATGTGTTACTTCTGTTTTTAGCAATGGTTGGATGATGCGTGTCTGATGCCAGGTGGTGGAGATGTCCTATTGACAGAGATGCTGCATGAGATGTCATTTGTCGGGCCGTTACGCTTTTTTCTGCTAGATGGTGGGTACCATGGCTGGTTATTTCGTATCCATGTTTGTAACTATTTTTATTTATTTTTATTTTTATTTGTAGAAGAGAGGGTTTCGGTCCTTGATGCAGTTGTTTCTTATTGCTGGATGATCGGACGGGGATTGCTGTGCTGGTTATTACCAGGTGTGTGGTATGGTAGGTGTGTTTTGGTATATATGGATATGGGGATGGCAAAAGGATGCTGTGGTGCTGTCATGGCTTAGTTTGTGGAGAGGGGTGTTTTGTTAGCGCTGGTGTGTATAGATGTGACAGCAGCGGTTTCATAAGATGGTACTGCAGTGCTTTAGAATGTATGGGCTTGTAGATGGGTGTTATTGATTGTTGGTGGATGGCATGCTGTATGTGACTGCAGCGGTGATCTCCAATGATGGTACTGCAGCGCTTAAAAATAGGGGGGGAAGTGGCCTGTGGGTAGGTTGCGAGAGACGTGTGTGTAGTTGGTATTATGTTGCGTATGGCATGCTGTACGCTGTGTATGTGGGATAGGGGGTGTTCATGGGGGGTTTTGGGTTTTTGATTTTGAGATGTTCTTTTTCTTTTTTGTTGAGAACCCCACTTTGGAATGCTTCCTCTATCATGCGGTGACATCTTTCTTGGTATTGTTTGATGGGGTCTTCAGGGAGGGCAACATAATAGTCTGAGTCAGAAATGAGTGCTTCTGCTATATATGTTGTTCGATCTTGAATGACTACTCCACCTCCCTTGTCAGCACTGCATATGACTATTCTCCTGTTTTCTGCCAATGATTTTATGGCTGCTGCTTGATCTTGTGTTATGTTTCCTTTTCTTTTATATGTCTCCTTTTTGTTATTGTTTATATTCCGAAATTCGTCAGAGACCAATGTGAAAAATGTTTCCAGAAACGGACCCTTATGATGTGTAGGGTAAAATGTGGACTTGGGCTTTAAATCTGTGTGAATGGGAGGTGGGATCAAACAGATGACAGTGTTGTTTTCTGAAGGAGGGACTGGTGTTTGTTGAGTGATCATGGCAAAATGTCTGGTTAGTGTTAATTTTCTTCTATATTTATTCAGATCCACAAAAAGTTTGAATTCATCTATTTTTCCGTTAGGGCAGAAGGAGAGTCCTTTACTTAGGACTTCTCGTTCTGCCTCTTTTAGGTTATGACTAGACAGATTGAATATTTCTAGTACCTTTTCTTGTTCTTTTTTGTGTTTCTGTTGCTGTTTCTTTCTTTTTCCTCGGCATCCTCGTTTTGTTCTTCTTCTGGTGTTTTTCTTTTCATTCGTGCCGGACTGTAGTAGTTTGTTATTAGTTTGGTTACCGGGTCGGCTCGTGCTTGATGCGTCGGAGTGGGGGTCATTTGAGTGGGAAGTTCCAAAAAATGAGGTGATGACATATTCTCTAATATGTGAATTACCAGCTTATCGAGTGTGCTGCCACACATCTCGAGCAACCCGGACAGCTGCACCGCAAACAACATCCAAAGGGATCATATCTACCAGACGTGTACAAGGTTGTTGTGTGCCAACACAACCTTGCAAGGTGAGATCATCATTCATATCCACCTATTTCTTCCACCTTGTACAAACATACTGCCCAATAGGAAGCTCTGTTTTTGTATTTTTGTATACAGCCCCACCATTTCCTGATCGGACCACAGATCCAGTGGATTCCGAATGTACCAATAGACCTCCTACCCACCAGCGTCACGGTCTGCAATCCGAGACGCAAACCTTTGGGAGCAGGTCCCCTAAACATTGAGCATCCATACGTGGCAGTTAATTTCCTACCTACTATTCAAGAAGCATATGAACTTCCACTATTCCCTTTATTTATTGTGCGCACCAAAGATTTATACCTACTATTCTACCAGCATATGAACTTTTACATTTGTTTTCAACTTTTTTTTTATTATTGATATTATTATTTGTGTAACACTGTGACAAATGTACTCAAATTGCATGCAATCTCTGTGACTAGTTGCAAACCTCTCACGTCCACACACATAATGCATCTGCTGGGGAGCCAAGCGCACCCTTTGGATAGATGTATTAAGGTCGACCAAAATTACACACTAAAAACAAAAGCAAAAACCTAAATGCAAACAAAATAAACCACACTCACCCACAACAAGTACATAATACAAACGTTCAGACAAATCCACAGAAATCATCTATTCCCTAAAAAAACCACAGTGCCCACATCCATCACCGAAATATGGATTACTGCGCTAACAGGTTAAATGAAAGAGATAGGCTAGTGGAGCTATCCATCCCAACGGCCATCTCAGGAAAAAAATCAGATGAGCACTAAACCACAAATGATACTACGGTGACAAACACAAAACTGGACCTACCATCCGCATTTTTGGACTTGGAAAAATTACTGAAGAATGAGGTTCAACATCACCTTGACCTCAAATATATGAGAATCTACCTACAAAACAACATAGTCCCCAGAGGGCTGCGCCTAAGACAGGAAGCAGCATTTAAAAATGACGACCTCTTTGTAGAAAAATGGGAAACCCTCATACACAGCTTTTCAATGGAAATGATGAGTACACTATGTGAAAAAAGAGAAGAACTGTGTAACGATCTAGATATCAAAATAAAAGAAAGCATCTCACAACTTAAACCATACAAAAATGGACGTGATTTCATCAGAATGGATAGATTACTCACAATACGAATCCTGAACATTGAAAAAGAAACCTTGGAGAGGAAGACAAACAAATTTGAAAGAGACCAAAATGATTATGAATCAAAAAACATTAAATTTTGGAAAAAGAAAAATGATGTACACAAGGAGACTAATGATGCACATCAGAAAGAATCAGAAGAAGATAGAACCCCGAAACCAACCTCGCCGTCGAGAACGAATAACGGAAGGGCTTTTTTCTACACACGATTCCATTGGAAAAAAGGCCCCAACACACAAAACAACAAGAAAAAAACAACTCCAGGAGAAAGGACACAACCTTTTGAAAGAAAGGATGTGGATACCACAAAAAGAGGTACCCCGAAACCAAAGAGCAACATCCATACCTTGCGGGAATTCCCACTTCTATCCAAAAAACTCACAAAAAGAATACCTCCTCCCTTATCCTCACATATATCCGAAGATGGATATAATGAAACTCAAGGGAAGGAATCAAAGAAACCAAAAGAATCAAACAACATAGAAACATTATGTGAGAATAACCATACAACCAACCTAACCAAAACTGGAAGATGTAAGCATCCCACAGAGGAGCTGGACCATCCCACACCACTAGGTGACAAGGATTTGGAAACCCTGTTACAACAAGCTAGAGAATGCACCTCTCTAGCACTCCCTCCTACATCTTTCTTACATTTATCACCGGAGCCAAGTGAACCCCCACACGAGAACATGGCATTCCAACCCACCACCCCATCGGACACCCCCTTCAATCTATCATGCATTACCGTGTACGATACTCCGAGAGGAGAATTCTACGGAGGCTCACAACAGAACTTCAACCCACAAGAAGATAACATATTAGAGAATATGTCATCACCTAATTTTTTGGAACTTCCCACTCAAATGACCCCCACTCCGACGCACCAAGCACGAGCCGACCCGGTAACCAAACTAATAACGAACTACTACAGTCCGGCACGAATGAAAAGAAAAACACCAGAAGAAGAACAAAACGAGGATGCGGAGGAAAGAGAAAGAAACAGCAACAGAAACACGAAAAAGAACAAGAAAAAGTACTAGAAATATTCAATCTGTCTAGTCATAACCTAAAAGAGGCAGAACGAGAAGTCCTAAGCAAAGGACTCTCCTTCTGCCCTAACGGAAAAATAGATGAATTCAAACTTTTTGTGGATCTGAATAAATATAGAAGAAAATTAACACTAACCAGACATTTTGCCATGATCACTCAACAAACACCAGTCCCTCCTTCAGAAAACAACACTGCCATCTGTTTGATCCCACCTCCCATTCACACAGATCTAAAGCCCAAGTCCACGTTTTACCCTACACATCATAAAGGTCCGTTTCTGGAAACATTTTTCACATTGGTCTCTGACGAATTTCGGAATATAAACAATAACAAAAAGGAGACATATAAAAGAAAAGGAAACATAACACAAGATCAAGCAGCAGCCATAAAATCAATGGCAGAAAACAGGAGAATAGTCATACGCAGTGCTGACAAGGGAGGTGGAGTAGTCATTCAAGATCGAACAACATATATAGCAGAAGCACTCAGAATCATTTCTGACTCAGACTATTATGTTGCCCTCCCTGAAGACCCCATCAAACAATACCAAGAAAGATGTCACCACATGATAGAAGAAGCATTCCAAAGTGGGGTTCTCAACAAAAAAGAAAAAGAACATCTCAAAATCAAAAACCCCAAAACCCCCACGTTCTACCATCTGCCAAAGGTCCATAAGGATCAAAAGAATCCTCCCGGCCGACCCATAATTTCTGGGATTGGCTCAGTAACAAGTAACCTTTCACAATATGTAGATCTCCTTTTACAAAAATACATTGTCAATCTCACATCTAAAAGACACCCCTAATCTTATTCAGATCCTTGGTGAACAAGAATGGAATCAAATTACAAATGGGCAACTCTGGATGTGGTAGCTTTGTACTCAAACATCCCTCATCAAAAACGTAATCAAATCCATCCTAGAAAAAGACCAAACAATGCCACAGGAACAAAGGAATTTCATTACAGACAGCATAAAATTCATTTTAGAACACAACCACTTCCAGTTTGAAGGCAACATATATAGACAAACCACAGGCACGGCAATGGGCACACGTTTTGCCCCATCCTTTGCAAATCTCTACATGGGAGCCTATGAAGAACAACTCATTTACAGCACACACCAGTGGAGAAATAACATCATCCTGTATAAAAGATACATTGACGATCTTCTCTTCATCTGGGAAGGTTCGATAGAATCATTCCAAAACTTCACGGCATACCTCAACACCAATACATGGCACCTAAATCTAACGGGCAAATGCAAAGCAAAGGCAAAAGATATTAACATGAAACTTGGCATACATGTTACTTATATGTCAACAACAAAGATATGATAGATGATTTAACCCTTAATCAACCCCATTTGCCAGGGTCAGGGTTTTTGTTTAAAGTCCCATACAAGTCCATGGAAAATATATGTTACTGCATAACTTTCCAAATGGCTGGAGATATTTTGATAATACTTGGTCAAATGTCTTTTATAGGATAACTTAAACTATGGGATAGTTAATTTAACCCTTAACTACCCCCATTTGTGAGGGTCGGGGTTTTTGTTTAAAATCCCATGCAAATCATTGGGAAATGTATGTTCCCACATAACTTCCAATGCAGCTGGAGATATTTCAATAATACCTGATACACATATTACTTATATGTCAAATAAAAAGATATGATAGTTAAATTAACCTTACACCATACTCCATACACCCTTATATAAAAGATGGGTTTTTGTTTCAAGTCCCATGCAAGTATATGGGACTTCCAGTACCTTACTCCACAAGCTCCGTTCTGCATCTCCTGGTGAATGTGTCAATCCGGCTTGCAAGCCACACCCCATCTTACATAGACAAGCCCACATTTTAAGCCCCACTCCTTATATTATCTACCCTTTTTGTGCATCGGTCTGGCTTGCAAATCACGCCCAGTCCCACAAAGCCATGTCCCCTTCTATTTTCAGCATACAATATCTTCATCACAAATCAGTCCCATCTGAGGACAGGATATGAGGATGGGACATAAGGTCGGGATATGAGGACAGGATATGAGGATGGGATATGAGGACGGTATATAAGGTTGGGATATAAAGATGGGATGTGAGGATAGGATATGAGGATGGGATATAAGGTCGGGATATGAGGATGGGATATGAGGTCAAGATAGGAGGTGGGAATATGAGGACAGGATATAAGGATGGCATATGAGGTTGAGATATGAGAACAGAATATGAGAATGGAATATGAGGACGGGATTGGAGGTCGAGATATGAGGACAGGTTTTGAGGATGGGATATGAGGATAGCATATGAGGTCGGGATATGAGGACAGGATATGAAGTCGGGATATGAGGAAGGGATATGAGGTTGGGACATAAGGACGGGATATGGGGTCAGCATATGAGGAAGGGATATGAGAATAGCATATGAGGTTCGGATAAGAGGATGGGATATAAGGTCGGGATATGGGGTAGGGATATGAGGACAAGATGTGAGGACGGGATGTGAGGTCGGGATATGAGGACAGGATAAGAGGATGGGATATAAGGTCGGGATATGAGGTAGGGATATGAGGACAAGATGTGAGGACAGGATGTGAGGTCGGGATATGAGGACAGGATATTAGGTCATGATAAGAGGACGGATATGAGGACGGGATATGAGGTTGGGATATGAGGAAGGGATATGAGGATGTGATAGGAGGTCGAGATAGGAGGTCGGGATAGGAGGTCGAGATATGAGGATGGATATGAGGTCGGGATATGAGGACAGAATATGAGGTCAAGATATGAGGACAGGATAGGAGGTCAGGATATGAGGACGGGATATGAGGTCGGAATAGGAGGACAGGCTATGAGGACAGGATATGAGGACAGAATATGAGGACAGGATATGAGGTTGAAATAGGAGGACGGGATAGGAGGTCGGGATATGAGGATGGGATATGAGGTTGAGATAGGAGGAGGGGATAGGAGATCAGGATATGAGGACAGGATATGAGGTCAGGATAGAAGGTCGGGATAGGAGGTAAGGATAGGAGGTGGAGATATGAGGTCGGGATATGAGGACAGGATATAAGGACATGATATGAGGTTGAAATAGGAGGATGGGATATGAGGTTGAGATATGAGAACTGGATAGGAGGATGGGATATGAGGTTATGATATGAGGACGGGATATGAGGATAGCATATGAGATCGGGATATGGGGACGTGATATGAGGATAGCATATGAGGATGGGATATGAGGATGGGATATGAGGATGGGATATAAGGACGGGATATGAGGTTGGGATATGAGGACGGGATATGAGGACGGAATATGTGGTCGAGATATGGGGACGGGATATGGGGTTGGGCTATGAGGACAGGGCATGAACAGGATAGGAGGTGGAGATAGGAGGACGGGATAGGAGGTAGTGATATATGCACAGGAAAGGAGGATGGGATATGAGGTCGAGAAAGGAGGTCGGGATAGGAGGTCAGCATAGGTCGGGATAGGAGGTCAGGATAGGAGGTTAAGATATGAGGTAGAGATATGAGGACGATATGAGGAAGGGATGTAAGGACGGGATAAAAGGACGGCATATAAGGTCGGTATATGAGGACGGGATGTTAGGTTGAGACATGAGGACGGGATATGAGGTCAGGATATGAGAACAGCAAATGAGGATGGGATATGAGGATAGCATATGAGGTCAGGAAATGAGGACAGGATATGAGGTCGGGTTATGAGGATGGGATATGAGGTCAGGATATGAGGTCGGAATATGAATACAGCATATGAGGTTGGAATATGAGGATGAGATTTAAGGTCGGGATATGAGGACGGGATATAAGGTCAGGATATAAGGTCGGGATATGAGTAAAGCATATGAGGATGGGATATGAGGATAGCATATGAGGACGGGAAATGACGACAGGATATGAGGTCAGAATATGAGGACAGATATGTGGACGGGATATAACTACGGCATATATGGTCGGGATGTGAGGTTGAGATATGAGGAAGGGATATGAGGTCGGGATATAAGGATGGGATAGGAGGATAGCATAGGGGGACAGGATATGAGGATGGGATAGGAGTTCGGGATATGAGGATGGCATATAAGGATAGAATATGAGGATAGCATATGAGGACAAGATATGAGGTCGGGATATAAGGACAGAATAAGAGGATGGGATATGAGGTGGAGATAGGAGGACGGGATAGGAGGATGGTATATGAGGTCAGGATACGGGAATGGGATATGAGGTCAAGATAGGTCAAAACATTTCAGTTTTTGAGTTCAAAATACAGGCCTACCTCCTCCCCTTCAGCCTGCCTGTCCATCTCCGAAAATCCCCTTTTTAATAAATATAAGCTCCTCCTTTGAGAAAAGCATTGAAAAAAGAGCAAACAGTAAAGTTGCCAGATGCTACCATCCTTTCATCCATTTGTCCTTCTACACCTATTTTGCCAAACCATCATGCACTGATTCTGTTTTCATGTTTCCAAGTTATCAGACTACCTGGCCCAAAAAATATGGATTATAAAAGAGTAGCAGCATACGGAAAAATTACACATTTTTAACCCAAAACCCCATTAGAGTTTTTAAGTTCAAAATTCTTGCCTATCTCCTCCCCTTCAGCCTGGCTGTCCATCTCCAAAAATACACTTTTTAACAATAATACGCTCCTCTATTGCTTTGAAAAAATGCAAACAGTAAGGTTGTCATATGCTGCTATCCTTTCATCCATTTGTCCTTCCACACCTATTTTCCCAATCCATCTTACACACTTACTGTTCTAATGTCGCCAAGTTATCGGACTAACTGGCCCAAAAATTATGGATTATAAAAGGGTAGCAGTGAAGGGAAAATTACATATTTTCAACCCATAAACCCATTTGAGTTTTTAAATTCAAAATACATGCCTACCTCCTACCCTTCAGCCTGCCTGTCCATCTCCAAAAATACCTTTTTGTTAACATTTATAAGCTGCTCTTTTTCTTTGGAAAAATAAACAAGCAAACAGTAAATTTTCCATATGCAGCTATTCTTTCATCCATTTGTCCTTCTACACCTATTTTCCCAAACCATGCACTCATACTGTTCTCATATCGCCAAGTTATTGGAGTACCTAGCCCAAAAATGATGGCTTATAAAAGGGTAGCAGCATAAAGGAAAATTGCACATTTTGAACCCAAAAACCCATTCAAAATACAGGCCTACGTCCTCCCCTTCAGCCTGCCTGTCCATCTCCAAATATACCCTTTTTAATAATTTTACGCTCCTCCTTTGCATTGAAAAAAAGCAAACAGTAAAGTTGCCATATGCAGCCATCCTTTCATCCATTTGTTCTTCTGCACCTATTTTCCAAAACCATGCACTCATACTGTTATCATGTCGCCAAGTTATTAGACTACCTGGCCCAAAAATTATGGATTATAAAAGGGTAGCAGCATAAGGGAAAATTACCGTATTTATCGGGGTGTACCACTTACCGGCCTATAACACGCACCCTCATTTTACCAAGGATATTTGGGTAAAAAAAGTTTTTTACCCAAATATCCTTCATAAAATGAGGGTGCGTGTGTGTGCATGTGTATACCCCGATACACTGCTTCTCACCCCACAGAGCCCCCAGGAAAGGCAGGGGAGGAGAGGCCGTCGCTGCCTGCTTCTCTCCCCCTGCCTTTCCTGGGGTCTAGAGCCCTGCTACCGCCGCTTCTCTCCCCCTGCTATCATCGTCGCTCCCCCTTCTCTCCCCCTGGCTATCAGTGCCGCTGTCCCATTGCCAGCGCCGATAGCCAGGGGGAGAGAAGTGGCGCCGGCAATGGGGCAGCGGCACCGATAGCCAGGGGGAGATCAGGGGCAGCGGCACCCATTGCCGGCTCCGCTGCCCCCTTGCCTCCCCCATCCCTAGTTGTATAATTACCTGTTGCCGGGGTCGGGTCCGCACTGCTTCAGGCCTCCGGTGTGCGTCCCCTGCATCATTGCTATGCGTTGCAAGACGCAATGACGAGTGACGTCACTCGTAATTGCGCCGTGCCATGCAGCGCATAGCAACAACGCAGGGGATGCACACCGGAGGCCTGAAGCAGCGCTGACCCGACCCCAGCAACAGATAATTATACATCCGGGGATGGGGGAGGCAACGGGGCAGCGGCGCCGGCAATGGGTGCAGCCCCTTCTTTCCCCCTGTCTGTCGACATCGCTGCACCATTGCCGGCGCCGTTTCTCTCCCCCTGGCTATCGGCGCCGGCAATGGGGCAGCGGCACGGATAGCCAGGGGGAGAGAAGGGGCAGCAGCGCCGATAGCAGGGGTAACCATCATACACTCATACTGTTTTCACTTTGCCAAGTTATCGGACAACCTGGCCCCAAAATTATGGATTATAAAAGGATAGCAGCATAAGGGAAAATACACATTTTGAACCCAAAAACCCATTTGAGTTTTTAAGTTCAAAATACAGGCCTACCTCCTCCCCATCAGCCTGCCTGCCCATCTCCAAAAATACCCTTTTTTTAATAATTATGCACTCTTCATTTGCTTTGGAAAAACAAACAGTTAAGTTGCCATATGCTGCTATCCTTTCATCGATTTGTGCTTCTACACCTACGTTCCCAAACCATCATACACTCATACTGTTTTCACTTTGCCAAGTTATCGGACAACCTGGCCCCAAAATTATGGATTATAAAAGGATAGTAGCATTAGTGAAAAATACACATTTTGAACCCAAAAACCCATTTGAGTTTTTAAGTTCAGAATACAGGCCTACCTCCTCCCCTTCAGCATGCCTGTCCATCTCCAAAAATACCTTTTTTAATAATTATACACTCCTCCTTTGCATTGAAAAAAAGCAAACAGTAAAGTTGCCAGATGCGGCCATCCTTTCATCCATTTGTCCTTCTGCATCTATTTTCCCAAACCGTGCACTCATACTGTTATTATGTCGCCAAGTAATTAGACTACCTGGCCCAAAAATTATGGATTATAAAAGGGTAGCAGCATAAGGGAAAATTACCGTATTTATCGGGGTGTACCACGCACCGGCCTATAACACGCACCCTCATTTTACCAAGGATATTTGGGTAAAAAAAGTTTTTTACCCAAATATCCTTCATAAAATGAGGGTGCGTGTGTGTGCATGTGTATACCCCGATACACTGCTTCTCACCCCACAGAGCCCCCAGGAAAGGCAGGGGGAGAGAGGCCGTCGCTTCCTGCTTCTCTCCCCCTGCCTTTCCTGGGGTGTAGAGCCCTGCTACCGCCGCTTCTCTCCCCCTGCTATCGGCGCCGCTGCCCCTTCTCTCCCACTGGCTATCGGTGCCGCTGTCCCATTGCCAGTGCCGATAGCCAGGGGTAGAGAAGCGGCGCCGGCAATGGGGCAGCGGCACCGATAGCCAGTGGGAGATAAGGGGCAGCGGCACACATTGCCGGCGCCGCTGCCCCGTTGCCTCCCCCATCTTTAGTTGTATAATTACCTGTTGCCGGGGTCGGGTCCGCTCTGCTTCAGGCCTCCGGTGTGCGTCCCCTGCATCATTGCTATGCGTTGCGAGACCCATTGATGAGTGACGTCACTCGTCATTGGGCCTCGCTATGCAGCGCATAGCAACGACGCAGGGGATGCACACCGGAGGCCTGAAGCAGCTCTGACCCAACCCCAGCAACAGGTAATTATACAATCGGGGATGGGGGAGGCAACGGGGCAACGGCGCCGGCAATGGGTGCCGCTGCCCCTTCTTTCTTTCTACCTCCTCCCCTACAGCCTGCCTGTCCATCTCCAAAAATACCCTTTTTAATAATTATACGCTCCTCCTTTGCATTGAAAAAAAGCAAACAGTAAAGTTGCCAGATGCGGCCATCCTTTCATCCATTTGTCCTTCTGCATCTATTTTCCCAAACCATGCACTCATACTGTTTTTATATGTCGCCAAGTAATTAGACTACCAGGTCCAAAAATTATGGATTATAAAAGGATGGCAGCATTAGTGAAAAATACACATTTTGAACCCAAAAACCCATTTGAGTTTTTAAGTTCAAAATACAGGCCTACCTCCTCCCCTTCAGCCTGCCTGTCCATCTCCAAAAATACCTTTTTTAATAATTATACACTCTTTGTTTGCTTTGGAAAACAAACAGTTAAGTTGCCATATGCTGCTATCCTTTCATCGATTTGTGCTTCTACACCTATGTTCCCAAACCATCATACACTCATACTGTTTTCACTTTGCCAAGTTATCGGATAACCTGGCCCCAAAATTATGGATTATAAAAGGATAGCAGCATAAGGGAAAAATACACATTTTGAACCCAAAAACCCATTTGAGTTTTTAAGTTCAAAATACAGGCCTACCTCCTCCCCATCAGCCTGCCTGTCCATCTCCAAAAAAAACCTTTTTTAATAATTATGCTCTCTTCATTTGCTTAGGAAAAACAAACAGTTAAGTTGCCATATACTGATATCCTTTCAGGAACTGGTCACAGCAGGAACAATTAACAGCTTTAAAATGGGATTAGATACATTCCTGGAACAAAATAACATTAATGCTTATGAAGAAATATAAAATATCATCCCTTCCCCAATATCGCGCCACACCCCTACCCCTTAATTCCCTGGTTGAACTTGATGGACATATGTCTTTTTTCAACCGCACTATGTAACTATGTAACCATGTAACTATGATTTGTATTTCTACACCTATGTTCCCAAACCATCATACACTCATACTGTTTTCACTTTGCCAAGTTATCTGACAACCTGGCCCAAAAATTATGGATTATAAAAGGATAGCAGCATAAGGGAAAAATACACATTTTGAACCCAAAAACCCATTTGAGTTTTTAAGTTCAAAATACAGGCCTACCTCCTCCCCTACAGCCTGCCTGTCCATCTCCAAAAATACCCTTTTTAATAATTATACGCTCCTCCTTTGCATTGAAAAAAAGCAAACAGTAAAGTTGCCAGATGCGGCCATCCTTTCATCCATTTGTCCTTCTGCATCTATTTTCTCAAACCATGCACTCATACTGTTATTATGTCGCCAAGTAATTAGACTACCTGGCCCCAAAACTATGGATTATAAAAGGATAGCAGCATAAGGGAAAAAATACACATTTTGAACACAAAAACCCATTTGAGTTTTTAAGTTCAAAATACAGGCCTACCTCCTGCCCATCAGCCTGCCTGTCCATCTCCAAAAATACCCTTTTTTAATAATTATGCACTCTTCATTTGCTTTGGAAAAACAAACAGTTAAGTTGCCATATGCTGCTATCCTTTCATCAATTTGTGTTTCTACACCTATGTTCCCAAACCATCATACACTCATACTGTTTTCACTTTGCCAAGTTATCGGACAACCTGGCCCCAAAATTATGGATTATAAAAGGATAGCAGCATAAGGGAAAAATACACATTTTGAACCCAAAAACCCATTTGAGTTTTTAAGTTCAAAATACAGGCCTATCTCCTACCCATCAGCCTGCCTGTCCATCTCCAAAAATACCCTTTTTTAATAATTATGCACTCTTCATTTGCATTGGAAAAACAAACAGTTAAGTTGCCATATGCTGCTATCCTTTCATCGATTTGTGCTTCTACACCTATGTTCCCAAACCATCATACACTCATACTGTTTTCACTTTGCCAAGTTATCGGCAACCTGGCCCCAAAATTATGGATTATAAAAGGATAGCAGCATTAGTGAAAAATACACATTTTGAACCCAAAAACCCATTTGAGTTTTTAAGTTCAAAATACAGGCCTACCTCCTCCCCTACAGCCTGCCTGTCCATCTCCAAAAATACCCTTAATAATTATACGCTCCTCCTTTGCATTGAAAAAAACAAACAGTAAAGTTCCCAGATGCGGCCATCCTTTCATCCATTTGTCCTTCTGCATCTATTTTCCCAAACCATGCACTCATACTGTTATTACGTCGCCAAGTATTTAGACTACCTGGCCCAAAAATTATGGATTATAAAAGGGTAGCAGCATAAGGGAACATTACCGTATTTATCGGGGTGTACAACGCACCGGCCTATAACACGCACCCTCATTTTATCAATGATATTTGGGTAAAAATTTTTTTTTACCCAAATATCATTCATAAAATGAGGGTGCGTGTGTGTGCATGTGTATACTACGATACAATGCCTCTCACCCCACAGAGCCCCCAGGAAAGGCAGGGGGAGAGAGGCCGTCGCTGCCTGCTTCTCTCCCCCTGCCTTTCCTGGGGTCTAGAGCCCGGTTACCGCCGCTTCTCTTCCCCTGCTATCGGCGCCGCTGCCCCTTCTCTCCCCCTGGCTATCGGTGCCGCTGTTCCATTGCCGGCGCCGATAGCCAGGGGGAGAGAAGCGGCGCCAGCAATGGGGCAGCGGCACCGATAGCCAGGGGGAGATAAGGGGCAGCGGCACCCATTGCCGGCACCGCTGCCCCGTTGCATCCCCCATCCCTAGTTGTATAATTACCTGTTGCCGGGGTCGGGTCCGCTCTGCTTCAGGCCTCCGGTGTGCGTCCCCTGCATCATTGCTATGTGTTGCGAGACGCAATGACGAGTGACGTCACTCGTCATTGAGCCGCGCCATGCAGCGCATAGCAACGACGCAGGGGATGCACACCGGAGGCCTGAAGCAGCACTGACCCGACCCCAGCAACAGGTAATTATACAACCGGGAATGGGGGAGGCAACGGGGCAACGGGGCAGCGGCGCCGGCAATGGGTGCCGCTGCCCCTTCTTTCCCCCTGTCTGTCGATGCTGCTGGCCCATTGCCGGCGCCGTTTCTCTCCCCCTGGCTATCGACGCCGGCAATGGGGCAGCGGCACTGATAGCCAGGGGGAGAGAAAGGGGCAGCAGCGCCGATAGCAGGGGTAACCATCATACACTCATACTGTTTTCACTTTGACAAGTTATCGGACAACCTGGCCCCAAAATTATGGATTATAAAAGGATAGCAGCATAAGGGAACAATACACATTTTGAACCCAAAAACCCATTTGAGTTTTTAAGTTCAAAATACAGGCCTACCTCCTCCCCATCAGCCTGCCTGTCCATGTCCAAAAATACCCTTTTTTAATAATTATGCACTCTTCATTTGCTTTGGAAAAACAAACAGTTAAGTTGCCATATGCTGCTATCCTTTCATCGATTTGTGCTTCTACACCTATGTTCCCAAAGCATCATACACTCATACTGTTTTCACTTTGCCAAGTTATCGGACAACCTGGCCCCAAAATTATTTATTATAAAAGGATAGCAACATAAGGTAAAAATACACATTTTGAACCCAAAAACCCATTTGAGTTTTTAAGTTCAAAATACAGGCCTACCTCCTCCCCTACAGCCTGCCTGTCCATCTCCAAAAATACCCTTTTTAATAATTATACGCTCCTCCTTTGCATTGAAAAAAAGCAAACACTAAAGTTGCCAGATGCGGCCATCCTTTCATCCATTTGTCCTTCTGCATCTATTTTCCCAAACCATGCACTCATACTGTTATTATGTCGCCAAGTAATTAGACTACCTGGCCCAAAAATCATGGATTATAAAAGGATAGCAGCATTAGTGAAAAATACACATTTTGAACCCAAAAACCCATTTGAGTTTTTAAGTTCAAAATACAGGCCTACCTCCTCCCCTACAGCCTGCCTGTCCATCTCCAAAAATACCCTTTTTAATAATTATAAGCTCCTCCACTGCATTGAAAAAAATCAAACAGTAAACTTGCCATATGCGGCCATCCTTTCATCGAATTGTGCTTCAACAAATATGTTCCTAAACCATCATACACTCATACTGTTCTCACTTTAACAAGTTATCGGAGTACCTAGCCCCAAAATTATGGATTTTAAAAGGATAGCAGCATAAGGGAAAAATACACATTTTGAACCCAAAGACCCATTCAAAATACAGGCCTACGTCCTTCCCTTCAGCCTGCCTGTCCATCTCCAAATATACCCTTTTAATAATTTTACGCTCCTCCTTTGCATTGAAAAAAAGCAAACAGTAAAGTTGCCATATGCATCCATCCTTTCATCCATTTGTCCTTCTGCACCTATTTTCCGAAACCATGCACTCATACTGTTATCATGTCGCCAAGTTATTAGACTACCTGGCCCAAAAATTATGGATTATAAAAGGGTAGCAGCATAAGGGAAAATTACTGTATTTATCGGGGTGTACCACGCACTGGCCTATAACACGCACCCTCATTTTACCAAGGATATTTGGGTAAAAAAAGTTTTTTACCCAAATATCCTTCATAAAATGAGGGTGCGTGTGTGTGCATGTGTATACCCTGATACACTGCTTCTCACCCCACAGAGCCCCCAGGAAAGGCAGGGGGAGAGAGGCAGTTGCTGCCTGATTCTCTCCCCCTGCCTTTCCTGGGGTCTAGAGCCCTGCTACTGCCGCTTCTCTCCCCCTGCTATCAGCGCCGCTGCCCCTTCTCTCCCCCTGGCTATCAGTGCCGCCGTCCCATTGCCAGCGCCGATAGCCAGGGGGAGAGAAGCGGCGCCGGCAATGGGGCAGCGGCAAGACGCAGGGGATGCACACCGGAGGCCTGAAGCAGCGCTGACCGACCCCAGCAACAGGTAATTATACAACCGGGGATGGGGGAGGCAACGGGGCAGCGGCGCCGGCAATGGGTGCCGCTGTCCCTTCTTTCCCCCTGTCTGTCGGCGCCGCTGCCCTATTGCCGGCGCCGTTTCTCTCCCCCTGGCTATCGGGGCCGGCAATGGGGCAGCGGCACTGATAGCAAGGGGGAGAGAAGGGGCAGCAGCGCCGATAGCAGGGGTAGAGAAGCCGTCAGAGACGGCAGGTCTCTGCACCTGCAAAAGCCGCTGCAGTTCATTGATTTAAAGCGCCCGCTTTAAATCACTGAACTGCAGCGGCTTATCAGCGTATAACACGCAGATAGACTTTACGCTAAAAAAATTTGCCTAAAAAATGCGTGTTATACGCCGATAAATACGGTACACATTTTGAACCAAAAAACCCATTTGAGTTATTACGTTCAAAATACAGGCCTACCTCCTCCCCTTCAGCCTGCCTGTCCATCTCCAAAAATACCTTTTTTAACAATTATACGCTCTTCTTTTTCTTTGGAAAAACTAACAAACAGTTAATTTGCCATATGCTGCTATCCTTTCATCGATGCAGCCCATAGCAACGACGCAGGGGATGCACACCGGAGGCCTGAAGCAGCGCTGACCCGACACCGGCAACAGGTAATTATACAACATTATACAATGGCTGCCGCTGCCCCTTCTCTCCCCCTGTCTGTTGGCGCCAATGCCCCATTGCTGGCGCCGCTTCTCTCCCCCTGGCTATCGGTGTCGGCAATGGGGCAGCAGCACCAATAGCCAGGGGGAGAGAAGGAGCAGCGGCACCGATAGCCAGGGGGAGAGAAGGGGCAGCGGTGCCGATAGCAGGGGGAGAGAAGCAGTCAGCGACAGCAGGTCTCTGCACCTGCAAAAGCCGCTGCAGTTCATTGATTTAAAGCGCCCACTTTAAATCACTGAACTGCATCGGCTTATCGGCGTATAACACGCAGATAGACTTTAGGCTAAAAAATTTTGACTAAAAAATGCGTTGTATACGCCGATAAATACGGTACACATTTTGAACCCAAAAACCCATTTGAGTTATTACGTTCAAAATACAGGCCTACCTCCTCCCCTTCAGCCTGACTGTCCATCTCCAAAAATACCTTTTTTTAATAAATATACACTCTTCGTTTGTTTTGGAAAAACAAACAGTTGAGTTGCCATATGCTGCTATCCTTTCATCGATTTGTGCTTCTACACCTATGGTCCCAAACCATCATACACTCATACTGTTTTCACTTTGCCAAGTTATCGGATGACCTGGCCCCAAAATTATGGATTATAAAAGGATAGCAGTATAAGGGAAAAATACGCATTTTGAACCCAAAAACCCATTTGAGTTTTTAAGTTCAAAATACAGGCCTACCTCCTCCCCTACAGCCTGCCTGTCCATCTCCAAAAATACCCTTTTTAAGAATTATACGCTCCTCCTTTGCATTGAAAAAAAGCAAACAGTAAAGTTGCCAGATGCGGCCATCCTTTCATCCATTTGTTCTTTTGCATCTATTTTCCCAAATCATGCACTCATACTGTTATTATGTCGCCAAGTAATTAGACTACCAGGCCCAAAAATTATGGATTATAAAAGGATAGCAGCATTAGTGAAAACTACCCATTTTGAACCCAAAAACCCATTTGAGTTTTTAAGTTCAAAATACAGGCCTACCTCCTCCCCTACAGCCTGCCTGTCCATCTCCAAAAATACAATTTTTAATAATTATACGCTCCTCCTTTGCATTGAAAAAAAGCAAACAGTAAAGTTGCCAGATGAGGCCATCCTTTCATACATTTGTCCTTCTGCATCTATTTTCCCAAACCATGCACTCATACTGTTATTATGACGCCAAGTAATTAGACTACCTGGAACAAAAATTTGGGATTATAAAAGGATAGCAGCATTAGTGAAAAATACACATTTTGAACCCAAAAACCCATTTGAGTTTTTAAGTTCAAAATACAGGCCTACCTCCTCCCCTACAGCCTGCCTGTCCATCTCCAAAAATACCATTTTTAATAATTATACGCTCCTCCTTTGCATTGAAAAAAAGCAAACAGTAAAGTTGCCAGATGCGGCCATCCTTTCATACATTTGTCCTTCTGCATCTATTTTCCCAAACCATGCACTCATACTGTTATTATGTCGCCAAGTAATTAGACTACCTGGCCCAAAAATTATGGATTATAAAAGGATAGCAGCATTAGTGAAAAAAACACATTTTGAACCCAAAAACCCATTTGAGTTTTTAAGTTCAAAATACAGGCCTACCTCCTCCCCTACAGCCTGCCTGTCCATCTCCAAAAATACGATTTTTAATAATTATACGCTTCTCCTTTGCATTGAAAAAAAGCAAACAGTAAAAATGCCAGATGCGGCCATCCTTTCATCCATTTGTCCTTCTGCATCTATTTTCCCAAACCATGCACTCATACTGTTATTATGTCGCCAAGTAATTAGACTACCTGGCCCAAAAATTATGGATTATAAAAGGATAGCAGCATAAGGGAAAAATACACATTTTGAAGCCAAAAACCCATTTGAGTTTTTAAGTTCAAAATACAGGCCTACCTCCTCCCCATCAGCCTGCCTGTCCATCTCCAAAAATACCCTTTTTTAATAATTATGCACTCTTCATTTGCTTTGGAAAAACAAACAGTTAAGTTGCCATATGCTGCTATCCTTTCATCGATTTGTGCTTCTACACCTATGTTCCCAAACAATCATACACTCATACTGTTTTCACTTTGCCAAGTTATCGGACAACCTGGCCCCAAAATTATGGATTATAAAAGGATAGCAGCATAAAGGAAAAATACACATTTTGAACCCAAAAACCCATTTGAGTTTTTAAGTTCAAAATACAGGCCTACCTCCTCCCCTACAGCCTGCCTGTCCATCTCCAAAAATACGATTTTTAATAATTATACGCTTCTCCTTTGCATTGAAAAAAAGCAAACAGTAAAAATGCCAGATGCGGCCATCCTTTCATCCATTTGTCCTTCTGCATCTATTTTCCCAAACCATGCACTCATACTGTTATTATGTCGCCAAGTAATTAGACTACCTGGCCCAAAAATTATGGATTATAAAAGGATAGCAGCATAAGGGAAAAATACACATTTTGAAGCCAAAAACCCATTTGAGTTTTTAAGTTCAAAATACAGGCCTACCTCCTCCCCATCAGCCTGCCTGTCCATCTCCAAAAATACCCTTTTTTAATAATTATGCACTCTTCATTTGCTTTGGAAAAACAAACAGTTAAGTTGCCATATGCTGCTATCCTTTCATCGATTTGTGCTTCTACACCTTTGTTCCCAAACAATCATACACTCATACTGTTTTCACTTTGCCAAGTTATCGGACAACCTGGCCCCAAAATTATGGATTATAAAAGGATAGCAGCATAAAGGAAAAATACACATTTTGAACCCAAAAACCCATTTGAGTTTTTAAGTTCAAAATACAGGCCTACCTCCTCCCCTACAGCCTGCCTGTCCATCTCCAAAAATACCCTTTTTAATAATTACGCGCTCCTCCTTTGCATTGAAAAAAAGCAAACAGTAAAGTTGCCAGATGCGGCCATCCTTTCATCCATTTCTCCTTCTGCATCTATTTTCCCAAACCATGCACTCATACTGTTATTATGTCGCCAAGTAATTAGACTACCTGGCCCAAAAATTATGGATTATAAAAGGGTAGCAGCATAAGGGAACATTACCGTATTTATCGGGGTGTACCACGCATCCGCCTATAACACACACCCTCATTTTATCAAGGATATTTGGGTAAAAGAATTTTTTTACCCAAATATCCTTCATAAAATGAGGGTGCGTGTGTGTGCATGTGTATACCCCGATACACTGCTTCTCACCCCACAGAGACCCCAGGAAAGGCAGGGGGAGAGAGGCCGTCGCTGCCTGCTTCTCTCCCCCTGCCTTTCCTGGGGTCTAGAGCCCTGCTACCACCGCTTCTCTCCCCCTGCTATCGGCGCCGCTGCCCCTTCTCTCCCCCTGGCTATCGGTGCCGCTGTCCCATTGCCAGCGCCGATAGCCAGGGGGAGAGAAGCGGTGTCGGCAATGGGGCAGCTGCACCGATAGACAGGGGGAGATAAGGGGCAGCGGCACCCATTGCCGTCGCCGCTGCCCCGTTGCCTCCCCCATCCCTAGTTGTATAATTACCTGTTGCCGGGGTCGGGTCCGCGCTGCTTCAGGCCTCCGGTGTGCGTCCCCTACATCATTGCTATGCGTTGCGAGACGCAATGACGAGTGATGTCACTCGTCATTGCGCCGCGCCATGCAGCGCATAGCAACGACGCAGGGGATGCACCCCGGAGGCCTGAAGCAGCGCTGACCCGACCCCAGCAACAGGTAATTATACAACCGGGGATGGGGGAGGCAACGGGGCAATGGGTGCCGCTACCCCTTCTTTCCCTCTGTCTGTCGACGTCGCTGCCCCATTGCCGGCGCCGTTTCTCTCCCCCTGGCTATCGGCGCCGGCAATGGGGCAGCGGCACTGATAGCCAGGGGGAGAGAAGGGGATGCAGCGCCGATAGCAGGGGTAACCATCATACACTCATACTGTTTTCACTTTGCCAAGTTATCGGACAACCTGGCCCAAAAATTATGGATTATAAAAGGATAGCAGCATAATGGAAAAATACACATTTTGAACCCAAAAACCCATTTGAGTTTTTAAGTTCAAAATACAGGCCTACCTCCTCCCCATCAGCCTGCCTGTCCATCTCCAAAAATACCCTTTTTTAATAATTATGCACTCTTCATTTGCTTTGGAAAAACAAACAGTTAAGTTGCCATATGCTGCTATCCTTTCATCGATTTGTGCTTCTACACCTATGTTCCCAAACCATCATACACTCATACTGTTTTCACTTTGCCAAGTTATCGAACAACCTGGCCCCCAAATTATGGATTATAAAAGGATAGCAGCATAAGGGAAAAATACACATTTTGAACCCAAAAATCCATTTGACTTTTTAAGTTCATAACACAGGCCTACCTCCTCCCCTACAGCCTGCCTGTCCATCTCCAAAAATACCCTTTTTAATAATTATACGCTCCTCCTTTGCATTGAAAAAAAGCAAATAGTAAAGTTGCCAGATGCGGCCATCCTTTCATCCATTTGTCCATCTGCATCTATTTTCCCAAACCATGCACTCATACTGTTATTATGTCGCCAAGTAATTAGACTACCAGGCCCAAAAATTATGGATTATAAAAGGATAGCAGCATTAGTGAAAAATACACATTTTGAACCCAAAAACCCATTTTAGTTTTTAAGTTCAAAATACAGGCCTACCTCCTCCCCTTCAGCCTGCCTGTTCATCTCCAAAAATACCTTTTTAATAATTATACACTCTTCGTTTGCTTTGGAAAACAAACAGTTAAGTCGCCATATGCTGCTATCCTTTCATCGATTTGTGCTTCTACACCTGTGTTCCCAAACCATCATACACTTATAATGTTTTCACTTTGCCAAGTTATCGGACAACCTGGCCCCAAAATTATGGATTATAAAAGGATAGCAGCATAAGGAAAAAATACACATTTTGAACCCAAAAACCCATTTGAGTTTTTAAGTTCAAAATACAGGCCTACCTCCTCCCCTACAGCCTGCCTGTCCATCTCCAAAAATACCCTTTTTAATAATTATACGCTCCTCCTTTGCATTGAAAAAAAGCAAACAGTAAAGTTGCCAGATGAGGCCATCCTTTCATCCATTTGTCCTTCTGCATCTATTTTCCCAAACCATGCACTCATACTGTTATTATGACGCCAAGTAATTAGACTACCTGGAACAAAAATTATGGATTATAAAAGGATAGCAGCATTAGTGAAAAATACACATTTTGAACCCAAAAACCCATTTGAGTTTTTAAGTTCAAAATACAGGCCTACCTCCTCCCCTACAGCCTGCCTGTCCATCTCCAAAAATACGATTTTTAATAATTATACGCTTCTCCTTTGCATTGAAAAAAAGCAAACAGTAAATTTACCAGATGCGGCCATCCTTTCATCCATTTGTCCTTCTGCATCTATTTTCCCAAACCATGCACTCATACTGTTATTATGTCGCCAAGTAATTAGACTACCTGGCCCAAACATTATGAATTATAAAAGGATAGCAGCATTAGTGAAAAAAACACATTTTGAACCCAAAAACCCATTTGAGTTTTTAAGTTCAAAATACAGGCCTACCTCCTCCCCTACAGCCTGCCTGTCCATCTCCAAAAATACAATTTTTAATAATTATACGCTCCTCCTTTGCATTGAAAAAAAGCAAACAGTAAAGTTGCCAGATGCGGCCATCCTTTCATACATTTGTCCTTCTGCATCTATTTTCCCAAACCGTGCACTCATACTGTTATTATGTCGCCAAGTAATTAGACTACCTGGCCCAAAAATTATGGATTATAAAAGGATAGCAGCATTAGTGAAAAAAACACATTTTGAACCCAAAAACCCATTTGAGTTTTTAAGTTCAAAATACAGGCCTACCTCCTCCCCTACAGCCTGCCTGTCCATCTCCAAAAATACGATTTTTAATAATTATACGCTTCTCCTTTGCATTGAAAAAAAGCAAACAGTAAAAATGCCAGATGCGGCCATCCTTTCATCCATTTGTCCTTCTGCATCTATTTTCTCAAACCATGCACTCATACTGTTATTATGTCGCCAAGTAATTAGACTACCTGGCCCAAAAATTATGGATTATAAAAGGATAGCAGCATAAGGGAAAAATACACATTTTGAACCCAAAAACCCATTTGAGTTTTTAAGTTCAAAATACAGGCCTACCTCCTCCCCATCAGCCTGCCTGTCCATCTCCAAAAATACCCTTTTTTAATAATTATGCACTCTTCATTTGCTTTGGAAAAACAAACAGTTAAGTTGCCATATGCTGCTATCCTTTCATCGATTTGTGCTTCTACACCTATGTTCCCAAACAATCATACACTCATACTGTTTTCACTTTGCCAAGTTATCGGACAACCTGGCCCCAAAATTATGGATTATAAAAGGATAGCAGCATAAGGGAAAAATACACATTTTGAACCCAAAAACCCATTTGAGTTTTTAAGTTCAAAATACAGGCCTACCTCCTCCCCTACAGCCTGCCTGTCCATCTCCAAAAATACCCTTTTTAATAATTATACGCTCCTCCTTTGCATTGAAAAAAAGCAAACAGTAAAGTTGCCAGATGCGGCCATCCTTTCATCCATTTCTCCTTCTGCATCTATTTTCCCAAACCATGCACTCATACTGTTATTATGTCGCCAAGTAATTAGACTACCTGGCCCAAAAATTATGGATTATAAAAGGGTAGCAGCATAAGGGAACATTACCGTATTTATCGGGGTGTACCACGCATCCGCCTATAACACACACCCTCATTTTATCAAGGATATTTGGGTAAAAGAATTTTTTTACCCAAATATCCTTCATAAAATGAGGGTGCGTGTGTGTGCATGTGTATACCCCGATACACTGCTTCTCACCCTACAGAGACCCCAGGAAAGGCAGGGGGAGAGAGGCCGTCGCTGCCTGCTTCTCTCCCCCTGCCTTTCCTGGGGTCTAGAGCCCTGCTACCACCGCTTCTCTCCCCCTGCTATCGGCGCCGCTGCCCCTTCTCTCCCCCTGGCTATCGGTGCCGCTGTCCCATTGCCAGCGCCGATAGCCAGGGGGAGAGAAGCAGTGTCGGCAATGGGGCAGCTGCACCGATAGCCAGGGGGAGATAAGGGGCAGCGGCACCCATTGCCGTCGCCGCTGCCCCGTTGCCTCCCCCATCCCTAGTTGTATAATTACCTGTTGCCGGGGTCGGGTCCGCGCTGCTTCAGGCCTCCGGTGTGCGTCCCCTACATCATTGCTATGCGTTGCGAGACGCAATGACGAGTGATGTCACTCGTCATTGCGCCGCGCCATGCAGCGCATAGCAACGACGCAGGGGATGCACCCCGGAGGCCTGAAGCAGCGCTGACCCGACCCCAGCAACAGGTAATTATACAACCGGGGATGGGGGAGGCAACGGGGCAATGGGTGCCGCTACCCCTTCTTTCCCTCTGTCTGTCGACGTCGCTGCCCCATTGCCGGCGCCGTTTCTCTCCCCCTGGCTATCGGCGCCGGCAATGGGGCAGCGGCACTGATAGCCAGGGGGAGAGAAGGGGATGCAGCGCCGATAGCAGGGGTAACCATCATACACTCATACTGTTTTCACTTTGCCAAGTTATCGGACAACCTGGCCCAAAAATTATGGATTATAAAAGGATAGCAGCATAATGGAAAAATACACATTTTGAACCCAAAAACCCATTTGAGTTTTTAAGTTCAAAATACAGGCCTACCTCCTCCCTATCAGCCTGCCTGTCCATCTCCAAAAATACCCTTTTTTAATAATTATGCACTCTTCATTTGCTTTGGAAAAACAAACAGTTAAGTTGCCATATGCTGCTATCCTTTCATCGATTTGTGCTTCTACACCTATGTTCCCAAACCATCATACACTCATACTGTTTTCACTTTGCCAAGTTATCGGACAACCTGGCCCCAAAATTATGGATTATAAAAGGATAGCAGCATAAGGGAAAAATACACATTTTGAACCCAAAAATCCATTTGACTTTTTAAGTTCAAAACACAGGCCTACCTCCTCCCCTACAGCCTGCCTGTCCATCTCCAAAAATACCCTTTTTAATAATTATACGCTCCTCCTTTGCATTGAAAAAAAGCAAATAGTAAAGTTGCCAGATGCGGCCATCCTTTCATCCATTTGTCCATCTGCATCTATTTTCCCAAACCATGCACTCATACTGTTATTATGTCGCCAAGTAATTAGACTACCAGGCCCAAAAATTATGGATTATAAAAGGATAGCAGCATTAGTGAAAAATACACATTTTGAACCCAAAAACCCATTTGAGTTTTTAAGTTCAAAATACAGGCCTACCTCCTCCCCTTCAGCCTGCCTGTCCATCTCCAAAAATACCTTTTTAATAATTATACACTCTTCGTTTGCTTTGGAAAACAAACAGTTAAGTTGCCATATGCTGCTATCCTTTCATCGATTTGTGCTTCTACACCTGTGTTCCCAAACCATCATGCACTTATAATGTTTTCACTTTGCCAAGTTATCGGACAACCTGGCCCCAAAATTATGGATTATAAAAGGATAGCAGCATAAGGGAAAAATACACATTTTGAACCCAAAAACCCATTTGAGTTTTTAAGTTCAAAATACAGGCCTACCTCCTCCCCTACAGCCTGCCTGTCCATCTCCAAAAATACCCTTTTTAATAATTATACGCTCCTCCTTTGCATTGAAAAAAAGCAAACAGTAAAGTTGCCAGATGAGGCCATCCTTTCATCCATTTGTCCTTCTGCATCTATTTTCCCAAACCATGCACTCATACTGTTATTATGACGCCAAGTAATTAGACTACCTGGAACAAAAATTATGGATTATAAAAGGATAGCAGCATTAGTGAAAAATACACATTTTGAACCCAAAAACCCATTTGAGTTTTTAAGTTCAAAATACAGGCCTACCTCCTCCCCTACAGCCTGCCTGTCCATCTCCAAAAATACGATTTTTAATAATTATACGCTTCTCCTTTGCATTGAAAAAAAGCAAACAGTAAATTTACCAGATGCGGCCATCCTTTCATCCATTTGTCCTTCTGCATCTATTTTCCCAAACCATGCACTCATACTGTTATTATGTCGCCAAGTAATTAGACTACCTGGCCCAAACATTATGAATTATAAAAGGATAGCAGCATTAGTGAAAAAAACACATTTTGAACCCAAAAACCCATTTGAGTTTTTAAGTTCAAAATACAGGCCTACCTCCTCCCCTACAGCCTGCCTGTCCATCTCCAAAAATACCATTTTTAATAATTATACGCTCCTCCTTTGCATTGAAAAAAAGCAAACAGTAAAGTTGCCAGATGCGGCCATCCTTTCATACATTTGTCCTTCTGCATCTATTTTCCCAAACCATGCACTCATACTGTTATTATGTCGCCAAGTAATTAGACTACCTGGCCCAAAAATTATGGATTATAAAAGGATAGCAGCATTAGTGAAAAAAACACATTTTGAACCCAAAAACCCATTTGAGTTTTTAAGTTCAAAATACAGGCCTACCTCCTCCCCTACAGCCTGCCTGTCCATCTCCAAAAATACGATTTTTAATAATTATACGCTTCTCCTTTGCATTGAAAAAAAGCAAACAGTAAAAATGCCAGATGCGGCCATCCTTTCATCCATTTGTCCTTCTGCATCTATTTTCCCAAACCATGCACTCATACTGTTATTATGTCGCCAAGTAATTAGACTACCTGGCCCAAAAATTATGGATTATAAAAGGATAGCAGCATAAGGGAAAAATACACATTTTGAACCCAAAAACCCATTTGAGTTTTTAAGTTCAAAATACAGGCCTACCTCCTCCCCTACAGCCTGCCTGTCCATCTCCAAAAATACCCTTTTTAATAATTATACGCTCCTCCTTTGCATTGAAAAAAAGCAAACAGTAAAGTTGCCAGATGCGGCCATCCTTTCATCCATTTCTCCTTCTGCATCTATTTTCCCAAACCATGCACTCATACTGTTATTATGTCGCCAAGTAATTAGACTACCTGGCCCAAAAATTATGGATTATAAAAGGGTAGCAGCATAAGGGAACATTACCGTATTTATCGGGGTGTACCACGCATCCGCCTATAACACACACCCTCATTTTATCAAGGATATTTGGGTAAAAGAATTTTTTTACCCAAATATCCTTCATAAAATGAGGGTGCGTGTGTGTGCATGTGTATACCCCGATAGACTGCTTCTCACCCCACAGAGACCCCAGGAAAGGCAGGGGGAGAGAGGCCGTCGCTGCCTGCTTCTCTCCCCCTGCCTTTCCTGGGGTCTAGAGGCCTGCTACCACCGCTTCTCTCCCCCTGCTATCGGCGCCGCTGCCCCTTCTCTCCCCCTGGCTATCGGTGCTGCTGTCCCATTGCCAGCGCCGATAGCCAGGGGGAGAGAAGCGGTGTCGGCAATGGGGCAGCTGCACCGATAGCCAGGGGGAGATAAGGGGCAGCGGCACCCATTGCCGTCGCCGCTGCCCCTTTGCCTCCCCCATCCCTAGTTGTATAATTACCTGTTGCCGGGGTCGGGTCCGCGCTGCTTCAGGCCTCCGGTGTGCGTCCCCTACATCATTGCTATGCGTTGCGAGACGCAATGACGAGTGATGTCACTCGTCATTGCGCCGCGCCATGCAGCGCATAGCAACGACGCAGGGGATGCACCCCGGAGGCCTGAAGCAGCGCTGACCCGACCCCAGCAACAGGTAATTATACAACCGGGGATGGGGGAGGCAACGGAGCAATGGGTGCCGCTACCTCTTCTTTCCCTCTGTCTGTCGACGTCGCTGCCCCATTGCCGGCGCCGTTTCTCTCCCCCTGGCTATCGGCGCCAGCAATGGGGCAGCGGCACTGATAGCCAGGGGGAGAGAAGGGGATGCAGCGCCGATAGCAGGGGTAACCATCATACACTCATACTGTTTTCACTTTGCCAAGTTATCGGACAACCTGGCCCAAAAATTATGGATTATAAAAGGATAGCAGCATAATGGAAAAATACACATTTTGAACCCAAAAACCCATTTGAGTTTTTAAGTTCAAAATACAGGCCTACCTCCTCCCCATCAGCCTGCCTGTCCATCTCCAAAAATACCCTTTTTTAATAATTATGCACTCTTCATTTGCTTTGGAAAAACAAACAGTTAAGTTGCCATATGCTGCTATCCTTTCATCGATTTGTGCTTCTACACCTATGTTCCCAAACCATCATACACTCATACTGTTTTCACTTTGCCAAGTTATCGGACAACCTGGCCCCAAAATTATGGATTATAAAAGGATAGCAGCATAAGGGAAAAATACACATTTTGAACCCAAAAATCCATTTGACTTTTTAAGTTCAAAACACAGGCCTACCTCCTCCCCTACAGCCTGCCTGTCCATCTCCAAAAATACCCTTTTTAATAATTATACGCTCCTCCTTTGCATTGAAAAAAAGCAAATAGTAAAGTTGCCAGATGCGGCCATCCTTTCATCCATTTGTCCATCTGCATCTATTTTCCCAAACCATGCACTCATACTGTTATTATGTCGCCAAGTAATTAGACTACCAGGCCCAAAAATTATGGATTATAAAAGGATAGCAGCATTAGTGAAAAATACACATTTTGAACCCAAAAACCCATTTGAGTTTTTAAGTTCAAAATACAGGCCTACCTCCTCCCCTTCAGCCTGCCTGTCCATCTCCAAAAATACCTTTTTAATAATTATACACTCTTCGTTTGCTTTGGAAAACAAACAGTTAAGTTGCCATATGCTGCTATCCTTTCATCGATTTGTGCTTCTACACCTGTGTTCCCAAACCATCATGCACTTATAATGTTTTCACTTTGCCAAGTTATCGGACAACCTGGCCCCAAAATTATGGATTATAAAAGGATAGCAGCATAAGGGAAAAATACACATTTTGAACCCAAAAACCCATTTGAGTTTTTAAGTTCAAAATACAGGCCTACCTCCTCCCCTACAGCCTGCCTGTCCATCTCCAAAAATACCCTTTTTAATAATTATACGCTCCTCCTTTGCATTGAAAAAAAGCAAACAGTAAAGTTGCCAGATGAGGCCATCCTTTCATCCATTTGTCCTTCTGCATCTATTTTCCCAAACCATGCACTCATACTGTTATTATGACGCCAAGTAATTAGACTACCTGGAACAAAAATTATGGATTATAAAAGGATAGCAGCATTAGTGAAAAATACACATTTTGAACCCAAAAACCCATTTGAGTTTTTAAGTTCAAAATACAGGCCTACCTCCTCCCCTACAGCCTGCCTGTCCATCTCCAAAAATACGATTTTTAATAATTATACGCTTCTCCTTTGCATTGAAAAAAAGCAAACAGTAAATTTACCAGATGCGGCCATCCTTTCATCCATTTGTCCTTCTGCATCTATTTTCCCAAACCATGCACTCATACTGTTATTATGTCGCCAAGTAATTAGACTACCTGGCCCAAACATTATGAATTATAAAAGGATAGCAGCATTAGTGAAAAAAACACATTTTGAACCCAAAAACCCATTTGAGTTTTTAAGTTCAAAATACAGGCCTACCTCCTCCCCTACAGCCTGCCTGTCCATCTCCAAAAATACCATTTTTAATAATTATACGCTCCTCCTTTGCATTGAAAAAAAGCAAACAGTAAAGTTGCCAGATGCGGCCATCCTTTCATACATTTGTCCTTCTGCATCTATTTTCCCAAACCATGCACTCATACTGTTATTATGTCGCCAAGTAATTAGACTACCTGGCCCAAAAATTATGGATTATAAAAGGATAGCAGCATTAGTGAAAAAAACACATTTTGAACCCAAAAACCCATTTGAGTTTTTAAGTTCAAAATACAGGCCTACCTCCTCCCCTACAGCCTGCCTGTCCATCTCCAAAAATACGATTTTTAATAATTATACGCTTCTCCTTTGCATTGAAAAAAAGCAAACAGTAAAAATGCCAGATGCGGCCATCCTTTCATCCATTTGTCCTTCTGCATCTATTTTCCCAAACCATGCACTCATACTGTTATTATGTCGCCAAGTAATTAGACTACCTGGCCCAAAAATTATGGATTATAAAAGGATAGCAGCATAAGGGAACATTACCGTATTTATCGGGGTGTACCACGCATCCGCCTATAACACACACCCTCATTTTATCAAGGATATTTGGGTAAAAGAATTTTTTTACCCAAATATCCTTCATAAAATGAGGGTGCGTGTGTGTGCATGTGTATACCCCGATACACTGCTTCTCACCCCACAGAGACCCCAGGAAAGGCAGGGGGAGAGAGGCCGTCGCTGCCTGCTTCTCTCCCCCTGCCTTTCCTGGGGTCTAGAGCCCTGCTCCCACCGCTTCTCTCCCCCTGCTATCGGCGCCGCTGCCCCTTCTCTCCCCCTGGCTATCGGTGCCGCTGTCCCATTGCCAGCGCCGATAGCCAGGGGGAGAGAAGCGGTGTCGGCAATGGGGCAGCTGCACCGATAGCCAGGGGGAGATAAGGGGCAGCGGCACCCATTGCCGTCGCCGCTGCCCCGTTGCCTCCCCCATCCCTAGTTGTATAATTACCTGTTGCCGGGGTCGGGTCCGCGCTGCTTCAGGCCTCCGGTGTGCGTCCCCTACATCATTGCTATGCGTTGCGAGACGCAATGACGAGTGATGTCACTCGTCATTGCGCCGCGCCATGCAGCGCATAGCAACGACGCAGGGGATGCACCCCGGAGGCCTGAAGCAGCGCTGACCCGACCCCAGCAACAGGTAATTATACAACCGGGGATGGGGGAGGCAACGGGGCAATGGGTGCCGCTACCCCTTCTTTCCCTCTGTCTGTCGACGTCGCTGCCCCATTGCCGGCGCCGTTTCTCTCCCCCTGGCTATCGGCGCCGGCAATGGGGCAGCGGCACTGATAGCCAGGGGGAGAGAAGGGGATGCAGCGCCGATAGCAGGGGTAACCATCATACACTCATACTGTTTTCACTTTGCCAAGTTATCGGACAACCTGGCCCAAAAATTATGGATTATAAAAGGATAGCAGCATAATGGAAAAATACACATTTTGAACCCAAAAACCCATTTGAGTTTTTAAGTTCAAAATACAGGCCTACCTCCTCCCCATCAGCCTGCCTGTCCATCTCCAAAAATACCCTTTTTTAATAATTATGCACTCTTCATTTGCTTTGGAAAAACAAACAGTTAAGTTGCCATATGCTGCTATCCTTTCATCGATTTGTGCTTCTACACCTATGTTCCCAAACCATCATACACTCATACTGTTTTCACTTTGCCAAGTTATCGGACAACCTGGCCCCAAAATTATGGATTATAAAAGGATAGCAGCATAAGGGAAAAATACACATTTTGAACCCAAAAATCCATTTGACTTTTTAAGTTCAAAACACAGGCCTACCTCCTCCCCTACAGCCTGCCTGTCCATCTCCAAAAATACCCTTTTTAATAATTATACGCTCCTCCTTTGCATTGAAAAAAAGCAAATAGTAAAGTTGCCAGATGCGGCCATCCTTTCATCCATTTGTCCATCTGCATCTATTTTCCCAAACCATGCACTCATACTGTTATTATGTCGCCAAGTAATTAGACTACCAGGCCCAAAAATTATGGATTATAAAAGGATAGCAGCATTAGTGAAAAATACACATTTTGAACCCAAAAACCCATTTGAGTTTTTAAGTTCAAAATACAGGCCTACCTCCTCCCCTTCAGCCTGCCTGTCCATCTCCAAAAATACCTTTTTAATAATTATACACTCTTCGTTTGCTTTGGAAAACAAACAGTTAAGTTGCCATATGCTGCTATCCTTTCATCGATTTGTGCTTCTACACCTCTGTTCCCAAACCATCATGCACTTATAATGTTTTCACTTTGCCAAGTTATCGGACAACCTGGCCCCAAAATTATGGATTATAAAAGGATAGCAGCATAAGGGAAAAATACACATTTTGAACCCAAAAACCCATTTGAGTTTTTAAGTTCAAAATACAGGCCTACCTCCTCCCCTACAGCCTGCCTGTCCATCTCCAAAAATACCCTTTTTAATAATTATACGCTCCTCCTTTGCATTGAAAAAAAGCAAACAGTAAAGTTGCCAGATGAGGCCATCCTTTCATCCATTTGTCCTTCTGCATCTATTTTCCCAAACCATGCACTCATACTGTTATTATGACGCCAAGTAATTAGACTACCTGGAACAAAAATTATGGATTATAAAAGGATAGCAGCATTAGTGAAAAATACACATTTTGAACCCAAAAACCCATTTGAGTTTTTAAGTTCAAAATACAGGCCTACCTCCTCCCCTACAGCCTGCCTGTCCATCTCCAAAAATACGATTTTTAATAATTATACGCTTCTCCTTTGCATTGAAAAAAAGCAAACAGTAAATTTACCAGATGCGGCCATCCTTTCATCCATTTGTCCTTCTGCATCTATTTTCCCAAACCACGCACTCATACTGTTATTATGTCGCCAAGTAATTAGACTACCTGGCCCAAACATTATGAATTATAAAAGGATAGCAGCATTAGTGAAAAAAACACATTTTGAACCCAAAAACCCATTTGAGTTTTTAAGTTCAAAATACAGGCCTACCTCCTCCCCTACAGCCTGCCTGTCCATCTCCAAAAATACCATTTTTAATAATTATACGCTCCTCCTTTGCATTGAAAAAAAGCAAACAGTAAAGTTGCCAGATGCGGCCATCCTTTCATACATTTGTCCTTCTGCATCTATTTTCCCAAACCATGCACTCATACTGTTATTATGTCGCCAAGTAATTAGACTACCTGGCCCAAAAATTATGGATTATAAAAGGATAGCAGCATTAGTGAAAAAAACACATTTTGAACCCAAAAACCCATTTGAGTTTTTAAGTTCAAAATACAGGCCTACCTCCTCCCCTACAGCCTGCCTGTCCATCTCCAAAAATACGATTTTTAATAATTAGACGCTTCTCCTTTGCATTGAAAAAAAGCAAACAGTAAAAATGCCAGATGCGGCCATCCTTTCATCCATTTGTCCTTCTGCATCTATTTTCCCAAACCATGCACTCATACTGTTATTATGTCGCCAAGTAATTAGACTACCTGGCCCAAAAATTATGGATTATAAAAGGATAGCAGCATAAGGGAAAAATACACATTTTGAACCCAAAAACCCATTTGAGTTTTTAAGTTCAAAATACAGGCCTACCTCCTCCCCATCAGCCTGCCTGTCCATCTCCAAAAATACCCTTTTTTAATAATTATGCACTCTTCATTTGCTTTGGAAAAACAAACAGTTAAGTTGCCATATGCTGCTATCCTTTCATCGATTTGTGCTTCTACACCTATGTTCCCAAACAATCATACACTCATACTGTTTTCACTTTGCCAAGTTATCGGACAACCTGGCCCCAAAATTATGGATTATAAAAGGATAGCAGCATAAGGGAAAAATACACATTTTGAACCCAAAAACCCATTTGAGTTTTTAAGTTCAAAATACAGGCCTACCTCCTCCCCTACAGCCTGCCTGTCCATCTCCAAAAATACCCTTTTTAATAATTATACGCTCCTCCTTTGCATTGAAAAAAAAGCAAACAGTAAAGTTGCCAGATGCGGCCATCCTTTCATCCATTTCTCCTTCTGCATCTATTTTCCCAAACCATGCACTCATACTGTTATTATGTCGCCAAGTAATTAGACTACCTGGCCCAAAAATTATGGATTATAAAAGGATAGTTGCATAAGGGAACATTACCGTATTTATCGGGGTGTACCACGCATCCGCCTATAACACACACCCTCATTTTATCAAGGATATTTGGGTAAAAGAATTTTTTTACCCAAATATCCTTCATAAAATGAGGGTGCGTGTGTGTGCATGTGTATACCCCGATACACTGCTTCTCACCCCACAGAGACCCCAGGAAAGGCAGGGGGAGAGAGGCCGTCGCTGCCTGCTTCTCTCCCCCTGCCTTTCCTGGGGTCTAGAGCCCTGCTACCACCGCTTCTCTCCCCCTGCTATCGGCGCCGCTGCCCCTTCTCTCCCCCTGGCTATCGGTGCCGCTGTCCCATTGCCAGCGCCGATAGCCAGGGGGAGAGAAGCGGTGTCGGCAATGGGGCAGCTGCACCGATAGCCAGGGGGAGATAAGGGGCAGCGGCACCCATTGCCGTCGCCGCTGCCCCGTTGCCTCCCCCATCCCTAGTTGTATAATTACCTGTTGCCGGGGTCGGGTCCGCGCTGCTTCAGGCCTCCGGTGTGCGTCCCCTACATCATTGCTATGCGTTGCGAGACGCAATGACGAGTGATGTCACTCGTCATTGCGCCGCGCCATGCAGCGCATAGCAACGACGCAGGGGATGCACCCCGGAGGCCTGAAGCAGCGCTGACCCGACCCCAGCAACAGGTAATTATACAACCGGGGATGGGGGAGGCAACGGGGCAATGGGTGCCGCTACCCCTTCTTTCCCTCTGTCTGTCGACGTCGCTGCCCCATTGCCGGCGCCGTTTCTCTCCCCCTGGCTATCGGCGCCGGCAATGGGGCAGCGGCACTGATAGCCAGGGGGAGAGAAGGGGATGCAGCGCCGATAGCAGGGGTAACCATCATACACTCATACTGTTTTCACTTTGCCAAGTTATCGGACAACCTGGCCCAAAAATTGTGGATTATAAAAGGATAGCAGCATAATGGAAAAATACACATTTTGAACCCAAAAACCCATTTGAGTTTTTAAGTTCAAAATACAGGCCTACCTCCTCCCCATCAGCCTGCCTGTCCATCTCCAAAAATACCCTTTTTTAATAATTATGCACTCTTCATTTGCTTTGGAAAAACAAACAGTTAAGTTGCCATGTGCTGCTATCCTTTCATCGATTTGTGCTTCTACACCTATGTTCCCAAACCATCATACACTCATACTGTTTTCACTTTGCCAAGTTATCGGACAACCTGGCCCCAAAATTATGGATTATAAAAGGATAGCAGCATAAGGGAAAAATACACATTTTGAACCCAAAAATCCATTTGACTTTTTAAGTTCAAAACACAGGCCTACCTCCTCCCCTACAGCCTGCCTGTCCATCTCCAAAAATACCCTTTTTAATAATTATACGCTCCTCCTTTGCATTGAAAAAAAGCAAATAGTAAAGTTGCCAGATGCGGCCATCCTTTCATCCATTTGTCCATCTGCATCTATTTTCCCAAACCATGCACTCATACTGTTATTATGTCGCCAAGTAATTAGACTACCAGGCCCAAAAATTATGGATTATAAAAGGATAGCAGCATTAGTGAAAAATACACATTTTGAACCCAAAAACCCATTTGAGTTTTTAAGTTCAAAATACAGGCCTACCTCCTCCCCTTCAGCCTGCCTGTCCATCTCCAAAAATACCTTTTTAATAATTATACACTCTTCGTTTGCTTTGGAAAACAAACAGTTAAGTTGCCATATGCTGCTATCCTTTCATCGATTTGTGCTTCTACACCTATGTTCCCAAACCATCATACACTTATAATGTTTTCACTTTGCCAAGTTATCGGACAACCTGGCCCCAAAATTATGGATTATAAAAGGATAGCAGCATAAGGGAAAAATACACATTTTGAACCCAAAAACCCATTTGAGTTTTTAAGTTCAAAATACAGGCCTACCTCCTCCCCTACAGCCTGCCTGTCCATCTCCAAAAATACCCTTTTTAATAATTATACGCTCCTCCTTTGCATTGAAAAAAAGCAAACAGTAAAGTTGCCAGATGAGGCCATCCTTTCATCCATTTGTCCTTCTGCATCTATTTTCCCAAACCATGCACTCATACTGTTATTATGTCGCCAAGTAATTAGACTACCTGGCCCAAAAATTATGGATTATAAAAGGGTAGCAGCATAAGGGAACATTACCGTATTTATCGGGGTGTACAACGCACCGGCCTATAACACGCACCCTCATTTTACCAAGGATATTTGGGTTAAAAAAGTTTTTACCCAAAAATCCTTCTTAAAATGAGGGTGCGTGTGTGTGCATGTGTTTACCCCGATACACTGCTTCTCAACCCACAGAGCCCCCAGGAAAGGCAGGGGGAGAGAGGCCGTCGCTGCCTGCTTCTCTCCCCCTGCCTTTCCTGGGGTCTAGAGCCCTGCTACCGCCGCTTCTCTCCCCCTGCTATCGGCGCCGCTGCCCCTTCTCTCCCCCTGGCTATCGGTGCCGCTGTCCCATTGCCAGCGCGGATAGCCAGGAGGAGAGAAGCGGCGCCGGTAATGGGGCAACGGCACCGATAGCCAGGGGGGCTTAAGGGGCAGCGGCACCCATTGCTGTCGCCGCTGCCCCGTTGCCTCCCCCATCCCTAGTTGTATAATTACCTGTTGCCGGGGTCGGGTCCGCGCTGCTTCAGGCCTCCGCTGTGCATCCCCTACATCATTGCTATGCGTTGCGAGACGCAATGACGAGTGATGTCACTCGTCATTGCCCCGCGCCATGCAGCGCATAGCAACGACGCAGGGGATGCACCCCGGAGGCCTGAAGCAGCGCTGACCCGACCCCAGCAACAGGTAATTATACAACCGGGGATGGGGGAGGCAACGGGGCAATGGGTGCCGGCAATGGGTGCCGCTGCCCCTTCTTTCTTTCTTTCTACCTCCTCCCCTACAGCCTGCCTGTCCATTTCCAAAAATACCCTTTTTAATAATTATACGCTCCTCCTTTGCATTGAAAAAAAGCAAACAGTAAAGGTGCCAGATGCGGCCATCCTTTCATCCATTTGTCCTTCTGCATCTATTTTCCCAAACCATGCACTCATACTGTTATTATGTCGCCAAGTAATTAGACTACCTGGCCCAAAAATTATGGATTATAAAAGGATAGCAGCATAAGGGAAAAATACATATTTTAAACCCAAAAACCTATTTGAGTTTTTAAGTTCAAAATACAGGCCTACCTCCTCCCCATAAGCCTGCCTGTCCATCTCCAAAAATACCCTTTTTTAATAATTATGCACTCTTCATTTGCTTTGGAAAAACAAACAGTTAAGTTGCCATATGCTGCTATCCTTTCATCGATTTGTGCTTCTACACCTGTGTTCCCAAACCATCATACACTTATAATGTTTTCACTTTGCCAAGTTATCGGACAACCTGGCCCCAAAATTATGGATTATAAAAGGATAGCAGCATAAGGAAAAAATACACATTTTGAACCCAAAAACCCATTTGAGTTTTTAAGTTCAAAATACAGGCCTACCTCCTCCCCTACAGCCTGCCTGTCCATCTCCAAAAATACCCTTTTTAATAATTATACGCTCCTCCTTTGCATTGAAAAAAAGCAAACAGTAAAGTTGCCAGATGAGGCCATCCTTTCATCCATTTGTCCTTCTGCATCTATTTTCCCAAACCATGCACTCATACTGTTATTATGACGCCAAGTAATTAGACTACCTGGAACAAAAATTATGGATTATAAAAGGATAGCAGCATTAGTGAAAAATACACATTTTGAACCCAAAAACCCATTTGAGTTTTTAAGTTCAAAATACAGGCCTACCTCCTCCCCTACAGCCTGCCTGTCCATCTCCAAAAATACGATTTTTAATAATTATACGCTTCTCCTTTGCATTGAAAAAAAGCAAACAGTAAATTTACCAGATGCGGCCATCCTTTCATCCATTTGTCCTTCTGCATCTATTTTCCCAAACCATGCACTCATACTGTTATTATGTCGCCAACTAATTAGACTACCTGGCCCAAACATTATGAATTATAAAAGGATAGCAGCATTAGTGAAAAAAACACATTTTGAACCCAAAAACCCATTTGAGTTTTTAAGTTCAAAATACAGGCCTACCTCCTCCCCTACAGCCTGCCTGTCCATCTCCAAAAATACCATTTTTAATAATTATACGCTCCTCCTTTGCATTGAAAAAAAGCAAACAGTAAAGTTGCCAGATGCGGCCATCCTTTCATACATTTGTCCTTCTGCATCTATTTTCCCAAACCATGCACTCATACTGTTATTATGTCGCCAAGTAATTAGACTACCTGGCCCAAAAATTATGGATTATAAAAGGATAGCAGCATTAGTGAAAAAAACACATTTTGAACCCAAAAACCCATTTGAGTTTTTAAGTTCAAAATACAGGCCTACCTCCTCCCCTACAGCCTGCCTGTCCATCTCCAAAAATACGATTTTTAATAATTATACGCTTCTCCTTTGCATTGAAAAAAAGCAAACAGTAAAAATGCCAGATGCGGCCATCCTTTCATCCATTTGTCCTTCTGCATCTATTTTCCCAAACCATGCACTCATACTGTTATTATGTCGCCAAGTAATTAGACTACCTGGCCCCAAAATTATGGATTATAAAAGGATAGCAGCATAAGGGAAAAATACACATTTTGAACCCAAAAACCCATTTGAGTTTTTAAGTTCAAAATACAGGCCTACCTCCTCCCCTACAGCCTGCCTGTCCATCTCCAAAAATACCCTTTTTAATAATTATACGCTCCTCCTTTGCATTGAAAAAAAGCAAACAGTAAAGTTGCCAGATGCGGCCATCCTTTCATCCATTTCTCCTTCTGCATCTATTTTCCCAAACCATGCACTCATACTGTTATTATGTCGCCAAGTAATTAGACTACCTGGACCAAAAATTATGGATTATAAAAGGATAGCAGCATAAGGGAACATTACCGTATTTATCGGGGTGTACCACGCATCCGCCTATAACACACAACCTAATTTTATCAAGGATATTTGGGTAAAATAATTTTTTTACCCAAATATCCTTCATAAAATGAGGGTGCGTGTGTGTGCATGTGTATACCCCGATACACTGCTTCTCACCCCACAGAGACCCCAGGAAAGGCAGGGGGAGAGAGGCCGTCGCTGCCTGCTTCTCTCCCCCTGCCTTTCCTGGGGTCTAGAGCCCTGCTACCACCGCTTCTCTCCCCCTGCTATCGGCGCCGCTGCCCCTTCTCTCCCCCTGGCTATCGGTGCCGCTGTCCCATTGCCAGCGCCGATAGCCAGGGGGAGAGAAGCGGTGTCGGCAATGGGGCAGCTGCACCGATAGCCAGGGGGAGATAAGGGGCAGCGGCACCCATTGCCGTCGCCGCTGCCTCGTTGCCTCCCCCATCCCTAGTTGTATAATTACCTGTTGCCGGGGTCGGGTCCGCGCTGCTTCAGGCCTCCGGTGTGCGTCCCCTACATCATTGCTATGCGTTGCGAGACGCAATGACGAGTGATGTCACTCGTCATTGCGCCGCGCCATGCAGCGCATAGCAACGACGCAGGGGATGCACCCCGGAGGCCTGAAGCAGCGCTGAGCCGACCCCAGCAACAGGTAATTATACAACCGGGGATGGGGGAGGCAACGGGGCAATGGGTGCCGCTACCCCTTCTTTCCCTCTGTCTGTCGACGTCGCTGCCCCATTGCCGGCGCCGTTTCTCTCCCCCTGGCTATCGGCGCCGGCAATGGGGCAGCGGCACTGATAGCCAGGGGGAGAGAAGGGGATGCAGCGCCGATAGCAGGGGTAACCATCATACACTCATACTGTTTTCACTTTGCCAAGTTATCGGACAACCTGGCCCAAAAATTGTGGATTATAAAAGGATAGCAGCATAATGGAAAAATACACATTTTGAACCCAAAAACCCATTTGAGTTTTTAAGTTCAAAATACAGGCCTACCTCCTCCCCATCAGCCTGCCTGTCCATCTCCAAAAATACCCTTTTTTAATAATTATGCACTCTTCATTTGCTTTGGAAAAACAAACAGTTAAGTTGCCATATGCTGCTATCCTTTCATCGATTTGTGCTTCTACACCTATGTTCCCAAACCATCATACACTCATACTGTTTTCACTTTGCCAAGTTATCGGACAACCTGGCCCCAAAATTATGGATTATAAAAGGATAGCAGCATAAGGGAAAAATACACATTTTGAACCCAAAAATCCATTTGACTTTTTAAGTTCAAAACACAGGCCTACCTCCTCCCCTACAGCCTGCCTGTCCATCTCCAAAAATACCCTTTTTAATAATTATACGCTCCTCCTTTGCATTGAAAAAAAGCAAATAGTAAAGTTGCCAGATGCGGCCATCCTTTCATCCATTTGTCCATCTGCATCTATTTTCCCAAACCATGCACTCATACTGTTATTATGTCGCCAAGTAATTAGACTACCAGGCCCAAAAATTATGGATTATAAAAGGATAGCAGCATTAGTGAAAAATACACATTTTGAACCCAAAAACCCATTTGAGTTTTTAAGTTCAAAATACAGGCCTACCTCCTCCCCTTCAGCCTGCCTGTCCATCTCCAAAAATACCTTTTTAATAATTATACACTCTTCGTTTGCTTTGGAAAACAAACAGTTAAGTTGCCATATGCTGCTATCCTTTCATCGATTTGTGCTTCTACACCTATGTTCCCAAACCATCATACACTTATAATGTTTTCACTTTGCCAAGTTATCGGACAACCTGGCCCCAAAATTATGGATTATAAAAGGATAGCAGCATAAGGGAAAAATACACATTTTGAACCCAAAAACCCATTTGAGTTTTTAAGTTCAAAATACAGGCCTACCTCCTCCCCTACAGCCTGCCTGTCCATCTCCAAAAATACCCTTTTTAATAATTATACGCTCCTCCTTTGCATTGAAAAAAAGCAAACAGTAAAGTTGCCAGATGAGGCCATCCTTTCATCCATTTGTCCTTCTGCATCTATTTTCCCAAACCATGCACTCATACTGTTATTATGTCGCCAAGTAATTAGACTACCTGGCCCAAAAATTATGGATTATAAAAGGGTAGCAGCATAAGGGAACATTACCGTATTTATCGGGGTGTACAACGCACCGGCCTATAACACGCACCCTCATTTTATTAAGGATATTTGGGTTAAAAAAGTTTTTACCCAAATATCCTTCTTAAAATGAGGGTGCGTGTGTGTGCATGTGTGTACCCCGATACACTGCTTCTCAACCCACAGAGCCCCCAGGAAAGGCAGGGGGAGAGAGGCCGTCGCTGCCTGCTTCTCTCCCCCTGCCTTTCCTGGGGTCTAGAGCCCTGCTACCGCCGCTTCTCTCCCCCTGCTATCGGCGCCGCTGCCCCTTCTCTCCCCCTGGCTATCGGTGCCGCTGTCCCATTGCCAGCACGGATAGCCAGGGGGAGAGAAGCGGCGCCGGTAATGGGGCAACGGCACCGATAGCCAGGGGGGCTTAAGGGGCAGCGGCATCCATTGCTGTCGCCGCTGCCCCGTTGCCTCCCCCATCCCTAGTTGTATAATTACCTGTTGCCGGGGTCGGGTCCGCGCTGCTTCAGGCCTCCGCTGTGCGTCCCCTACATCATTGCTATGCGTTGCGAGACGCAATGACGAGTGATGTCACTCGTCATTGCCCCGCGCCATGCAGCGCATAGCAACGACGCAGGGGATGCACCCCGGAGGCCTGAAGCAGCGCTGACCCGACCCCAGCAACAGGTAATTATACAACCGGGGATGGGGGAGGCAACGGGGCAATGGGTGCCGGCAATGGGTGCCGCTGCCCCTTCTTTCTTTCTTTCTACCTCCTCCCCTACAGCCTGCCTGTCCATTTCCAAAAATACCCTTTTTAATAATTATACGCTCCTCCTTTGCATTGAAAAAAAGCAAACAGTAAAGGTGCCAGATGCGGTCATCCTTTCATCCATTTGTCCTTCTGCATCTATTTTCCCAAACCATGCACTCATACTGTTATTATGTCGCCAAGTAATTAGACTACCTGGCCCAAAAATTATGGATTATAAAAGGATAGCAGCATAAGGGAAAAATACATATTTTAAACCCAAAAACCTATTTGAGTTTTTAAGTTCAAAATACAGGCCTACCTCCTCCCCATAAGTCTGCCTGTCCATCTCCAAAAATACCCTTTTTTAATAATGATGCACTCTTCATTTGCTTTGGAAAAACAAACAGTTAAGTTGCCATATGCTGCTATCTTTTCATCGATTTGTGCTTCTACACCTATGTTCCCAAACCATCATACACTCATACTGTTTTCACTTTGCCAAGTTATCGGACAACCTGGCCCCAAAATTATGGATTATAAAAGGATAGCAGCATAAGGGAAAAATACACATTTTGAACCCAAAAACCCATTTGAGTTTTTAAGTTCAAAATACAGGCCTACCTCCTCCCCTACAGCCTGCCTGTCCATCTCCAAAAATAGCCTTTTAATAATTATACGCTCCTCCTTTGCATTGAAAAAAAGCAAACAGTAAAGTTGCCAGATGCGGCCATCCTTTCATCCATTTGTCCTTCTGCATTTATTTTCCCAAACCATGCACTCATACTGTTATTATGTCGCCAAGTAATTAGACTACCTGGCCCAAAAATTATGGTTTATAAAAGGATAGCAGCATTAGTGAAAAATACACATTTTGAACCCAAAAATCCATTTGAGTTTTTAAGTTCAAAATACAGGCCTACCTCCTCCCCTACAGCCTGCCTGTCCATCTCCAAAAATACCCTTTTTAATAATTATACGCTCCTCCTTTGCATTGAAAAAAAGCAAACAGTAAAGTTGCCAGATGCGGCCATCCTTTCATCCATTTGTCCTTTTGCATCTATTTTCCCAAACCATGCACTCATACTGTTATTATGTCGCCAAGTAATTAGACTACCTGGCCCCAAAATTATGGATTATAAAAGGGTAGCAGCATAAGGGAACATTACCGTATTTATCGGGGTGTACAACGCACCGGCCTATAACACGCACCCTCATTTTACCAAAGATATTTGGGTAAAAAAAGTTTTTACCCAAATATCCTTCATAAAATGAGGGTGCGTGTGTGTGCATGTGTGTACCCTGATACACTGCTTCTCAACCCACAGAGCCCCCAGGAAAGGCAGGGGGAGAGAGGCTGTCACTCCCTGCTTCTCTCCCCCTGCCTTTCCTGGGGTCTAGAGCCCCGCTACCGCCGCTTCTCTCCCCCTGCTATCAGCGCCGCTGCCCCTTCTCTCCCCCTGGCTATCGGTGCCGCTGTCCCATTGCCAGCGCCGATAGCCAGGGGGAGAGAAGCGGCGCCGGTAATGGGGCAACGGCACCAATAGCCAGGGGGGCATAAGGGGCAGCGGCACCCATTGTCGGCGCCGCTGCCCCGTTGCCTCCCCCATCCCTAGTTGTATAATTACCTGTTGCCGGGGTCGGGTCCGAGCTGCTTCAGGCCTCTGTTGTGCTTCCCCTGCATCATTGCTATGCGTTGCGAGACGCAATGACGAGTGAGGTCTCTCGTCATTGCGCCGCGCCATGCAAAGCATAGCAACGACGCAGGGAATGCACACCGGAGGCCTGAAGCAGCGCTGACCCGACCCCAGCAACAGGTAATTATACAACCGGGGATGGGGGAGGCAACGGGGCAGCGGCGCCGGCAATGGGTGCCGCTGCCCCTTCTTTCCCCCTGTCTGTCGACATTGCTGCCCCATTGCCGGCGCCGTTTCTCTCCCCCTGGCTATCGGCGCCGGCAATGGGGCAGCGGCACTGATAGCCAGGGGGAGAGAAGGGGCAGCAGCGCCGATAGCAGGGGTAACCATCATACACTCATACTGTTTTCACTTTGCCAAGTAATTAGACTACCTGGCCCAAAAATTATGGATTATAAAAGGATAGCAGCATAAGGGAAAAATACACATTTTGAACCCAAAAACCCATTTGAGTTTTTAAGTTCAAAATACAGGCCTACCTCCTCCCCTACAGCCTGCCTGTCCATCTCCAAAAATACCCTTTTTAATAATTATACGCTCCTCCTTTGCATTGAAAAAAAGCAAACAGTAAAGATGCCAGATGAGGCCATCCTTTCATCCATTTGTCCTTCTGCATCTATTTTCCCAAACCATGCACTCATACTGTTATTATGTCGCCAAGTAATTAGACTACCTGGAACATAAATTATGGATTATAAAAGGATAGCAGCATTAGTGAAAAATACACATTTTGAACCCAAAAACCCATTTGAGTTTTTAAGTTCAAAATACAGGCCTACCTCCTCCCCTACAGCCTGCCTGTCCATCTCCAAAAATACCCTTTTTAATAATGATACGCTCCTCCTTTGCATTGAAAAAAAGCAAACAGTAAAGTTGCCAGATGCGGCCATCCTTTCATCCATTTGTCCTTCTGCATCTATTTTCCCAAACCATGCACTCATACTGTTATTATGTCGCCAAGTAATTAGACTACCTGGCCCAAAAATTATGGTTTATAAAAGGATAGCAGCATTAGTGAAAAATACACATTTTGAACCCAAAAACCCATTTGAGTTTTTAAGTTCAAAATACAGGCCTACCTCCTCCCCTACAGCCTGCCTGTCCATCTCCAAAAATACCCTTTTTAATAATTATACGCTCCTCCTTTGCATTGAAAAAAAGCAAACAGTAAAGTTGCCAAATGCGGCCATCCTTTCATCCATTTGTCCTTCTGCATCTATTTTCCCAAACCATGCACTCATACTGTTATTATGTCGCCAAGTAATTAGACTACCTGGCCCAAACATTATGAATTATAAAAGGATAGCAGCATTAGTGAAAAAAACACATTTTGAACCCAAAAACCCATTTGAGTTTTTAAGTTCAAAATACAGGCCTACCTCCTCCCCTACAGCCTGCCTGTCCATCTCCAAAAATACCCTTTTTAATAATTATACGCTCCTCCTTTGCATTGAAAAAAGCAAACAGTAAAGTTGCCAGATGCGGCAATCCTTTCATCCATTTGTCCTTCTGCATCTATTTTCCCAAACCATGCACTCATACTGTTATTATGTCACCAAGTAATTAGACTACCTGGACCAAAAATTATGGATTATAAAAGGATAGCAGCATAAGGGAACATTACCGTATTTATCGGGGTGTACAACGCACCGGCCTATAACACGCACCCTCATTTTACCAAGGATATTTGTGTAAAAAAAGTTTTTACCCAAATATCCTTCATAAAATGAGGGTGCGTGTGTGTGCATGTGTGTACCCCGATACACTGCTTCTCAACACACAGAGCCCCCAGAAAAGGCAGGGGGAGAGAGGCCGTCGCTGCCTGCTTCTCTCCCCCTGCCTTTCCTGGGGTCTAGAGCCCTGCTATCGACGCTTCTCTCCCCCTTCCCCTTCTCTCCCCCTGGCTATCGGTGCCGCTGTCCCATTGCCAGCGCCGATAACCAGGGGGAGAGAAGCGGCGCCGGCAATGGGGCAGCGGCACCGATAGCCAGGGTGAGATAAGGGGCAGCGGCACCCATTGCCGGCGCCGCGGCCCCGTTGCCTCCCCCATCCCTAGTTGTATAATTACCTGTTGCCGGGGTCGGGTCCGCGCTGCTTCAGGCCTCCGGTGTGCGTCCCCTGCATCATTGCTATGCATTGCTGTGACGTCACTCGTCATTGCGCCGCGCCATACAGCGCATAGCAACGACGCAGGGGATGCACACCGGAGGCCTGAAGCAGCGCTGACCCGACCCCAGCAACAGGTAATTATACAACCGGGGATGGGGGAGGCAACGGGGCAGCGGCGCCGGCAATGGGTGCCGCTGCCCCTTCTTTATTTCTACCTCCTCCCTAACAGCCTGCCTGTCCATCTCCAAAAATACCCTTTTTAATAATTATACGCTTCTCCTTTGCATTGAAAAAAAGCAAACAGTAAAGTTGCCAGATGCGGCCATCCTTTCATCCATTTGTCCTTCTGCATCTATTTTCCCAAACCATGCACTCATACTGTTATTATGTCGCCAAGTAATTAGACTATCAGGCCCAAAAATTATGGATTATAAAAGGATAGCAGCATTAGTTAAAAATACACATTTTAAACCCAAAAACCCATTTGAGTTTTTAAGTTCAAAATACAGGCCTACCTCCTCCCCTTCAGCCTGCCTGTCAATCTCCAAAAATACTTTTTTTAAAATAATTATACACTCTTCGTTTGCTTAGGAAAACAAACAGTTAAGTTGCCATATGCTGCTATCCTTTCATCGATTTGTGCTTCTACACCTATGTTCCCAAACCATCATACACTCATACTGTTTTCACTTTGCCAAGTTATCGGACAACCTGGCCCCAAAATTATGGATTATAAAAGGATAGCAGCATAAGGGAAAAATACATATTTTGAACCAAAAAACACATTTGAGTTTTTAAGTTCAAAATACAGGCCTACCTTCTCCCCTACAGCCTGCCTGTCCATCTCCAAAAATACCCTTTTTAATAATTATACGCTTTTCCTTTGCATTGAAAAAAAGCAAACAGTAAAGTTGCCAGATGCGGCCATCCTTTCATCCATTTGTCCTTCTGCATCTATTTTCCCAAACCATGCACTCATACTGTTATTATGTCGCCAAGTAATTGGACTACCTGGAACAAAAATTATGGATTATAAAAGGATAGCAGCATTAGTGAAAAATACACATTTTGAACCCAAAAACCCATTTGAGTTTTTAAGTTCAAAATACAGGCCTACCTCCTCCCCATCAGCCTGCCTGTCCATCTCCAAAAATACCCTTTTTTAATAATTATGCACTCTTCATTTGCTTTGGAAAAACAAACAGTTAAGTTGCCATATGCTGCTATCCTTTCATCGATTTGTGCTTCTACACCTGTGTTCCCAAACCATCATACACTCATACTGTTTTCACTTTGCCAAGTTATCGGACAACCTGGCCCCAAAATTATGGATTATAAAAGGATAGCAGCATGAGGGAAAAATACACATTTTGAACCCAAAAACCCATTTGAGTTTTTAAGTTCAAAATACAGGCCTACCTCCTCCCCTACAGCCTGCCTGTCCATCTCCAAAAATACCCTTTTTAATAATTATAAGCTCCTCCACTGCATTGAAAAAAATCAAACAGTAAACTTGCCATATGCGGCCATCCTTTCATCGAATTGTGCTTCAACACCTATGTTCCAAAACCATCATACACTCATACTGTTCTCACTGTAGCAAGTTATCGGAGTACCTAGCCCCAAAATTATGGATTTTAAAAGGATAGCAGCATAAGGGAAAAATACACATTTTGAACCCAAAGACCCATTCAAAATACAGGCCTATGTCCTTCCCTTCAGCCTGCCTGTCCATCTCCAAAAATACACTTTTTAATAATTATACGCTCCTCCTTTGCATTGAAAAAAAGCAAACAGTAAAGTTCCCAGATGCGGCCATCCTTTCATCCATTTGTCCTTCTGCACCTATTTTCCAAAACCATGCACTCATACTGTTATCATGTCGCCAAGTTATTAGACTACCTGGCCCAAAAATTATGGATTATAAAAGGGTAGCAGCATAAGGGAAAATTACCGTATTTATCAGGGTGTACCACGCACCGGCCTTTAACACGCACCCTCATTTTACCAAGGATATTTGGGTAAAAAAAGTTTTTTACCCAAATATCCTTCATAAAATGAGGGTGCGTGTGTGTGCATGTGTATACCCCGATACACTGCTTCTCACCCCACAGAGCCCCCAGGAAAGGCAGGGGGAGAGAGGCCGTTGCTGCCTGATTCTCTCCCCCTGCCTTTTCTGGGGTCTAGAGCTCTGCTACTGCTGCTTCTCTCCCCCTACTATCAGCGCCGCTGCCCCTTCTCTCCCCCTGGCTATCGGTGCCGCTGTCCCATTGCCAGCGCCGATAGCCAGGGGGAGAGAAGCGGCGCCGGCAATGGGGCAGCGGCATGATGCAGGGGATGCACACCGGAGGCCTGAAGCAGCGCTGACCGACCCCAGCAACAGGTAATTATACAACCGGGGATGGGGGAGGCAACAGGGCAGCGGCGGCGGCAATGGGTGCCGCTGTCCCTTCTTTCCCCCTGTCTGTCGGCGCCGCTGCCCCATTGCCGGCGCCGTTTCTCTCCCCCTGGCTATCGGCGCCGGCAATGGGGCAGCGGCACTGACAGCAAGGGGGAGAGAAGGGGCAGCAGCGCCGACAGCAGGAGTAGAGAAGCCGTCAGAGACGGCAGGTCTCTGCACCTGCAAAAGCCACTGCAGTTCATTGATTTAAAGCGCCCGCTTTAAATCACTGAACTGCAGCGGCTTATCGGCGTATAACACGCAGATAGACTTTAGGCTAAAAAATTTTGCCTAAAAAATGCGTGTTATACGCCGATAAATACGGTGCACATTTTGAACCAAAAAACTCATTTGAGTTATTACGTTCAAAATACAGGCCTACCTCCTTCACTTCAGCCTGCCTGTCCATCTCCAAAAATACCTTTTTTAACAATTATACGCTCTTCTTTTTCTTTGGAAAAACTAACAAACAGTTAAGTTGCCATATGCTGCTATCCTTTCATCGATTTGTGCTTCTACACCTATGGTCCTAAACCATCATACACTCATACTGTTTTCACTTTGCCAAGTTATCGGATGACCTGGCCCCAAAATTATGGATTATAAAAGGATAGCAGTATAAGGGAAAAATACGCATTTTGAACTCAAAAACCCATTTGAGTTTTTAAGTTCAAAATACAGGCCTACCTCCTACCCTACATCCTGCCTGTCCATCTCCAAAAATACCCTTTTTAATAAATATACGCTCCTCCTTTGCATTGAAAAAAGCAAACAGTAAAGTTGCCAGATGCGGCCATCCTTTCATCCATTTGTCCTTCTGCATCTATTTTCCCAAACCATGCACTCATACTGTTATAATGTCGCCAAGTAATTAGACTACCTGGCCCAAAAATTATGATTATAAAATAGATTATAAAAGGATAGCAGCATTAGGAAAAAATACACCTTTTGAATCCAAAAACCCATTTGAGTTTTTAAGTTCAAAATACAGGCCTACCTCCTCCCCTTCAGCCTGCCTGTCCATCTCTAAAAATAGCCTTTTCCGAAATCATCCTATACTCATACTGTGCTCTTGCCGCAAAGTTTTCGTTCTACCTTGCCCAAAAATTATGGATTATATAAGGGTAGCAGCATATGGGAAAATTACACATTTTGAACCCAAAAACCCATGAGAGTGTTCAAGTTCAAAATGTAGGCCTCCTCCTCCCCTTCAGCTTTCCTCTCCATCACCAAAATTGGACTTTTTACCAATTTTACACTCCTTTGCTTTGAAAAAAGTATCCATATGTTGCCATCCTTTCATTCATTTGTCCTTCTACACAGATTTTCCCAAACCATCCTACACTCATACTCTTCTCATTTCATCAAATTATCAGAATACCTGGCCCCAAAAATTATGGATTATGAAAGGGTAGAAGCATAATGGGAAATTACATATTTTGAACCCAAAAACCCATTTGAGTTTTTAAGTTCAAAATAAAGGTCTACTTTCTCCCCTGCAGCCTGCCTGCCCATCTCCAAAAATAGACTTTTCCCAAATCATCCTACACTCATACTGTTTTCGTTTCATCAAATTATCAGAATACCTGGCCCAAAAATTATGGATTATAAAAGGGTAGCAGCCTATGGGTAAATAACTCATTTTGAACTCAAAAACCATGAGGGTTTTAAGATTTAAAATGTAGGCCTCCTCCTCCTCCCCTTCAGCCTTCCTATCCATCTCCAAAATTGGCCTTTCTACCAATTTACACTCTTTTGCTTTTAAAAAAATACAGTACAGTTTCCATATGTTGCCATCATTTCATCCATTTGTCTTTCTACACTGATTTTCCCAAACCATCCTATACTCATACTGTTCTTATGTCGCCAAGTTATCAAAATACCTTGCCCAAAATTATGGATTATGAAAGGGTAGAAGCATAATGGAAAATTAAATATTTTGAACCAAAAAACCCATTTGAATTTTTAAGTTCAAAATACAGGCCTACCTCCTCCCCTTCAGCCTGCCTGTCCATTTCTAAAATTAGCCTTTTTCCAAATCATCCAACACTCATACTGTGCTCATGTCACCAAGTTTTCGGTCTATCTTGCCAAAAATTATGGATTATAAAATGGTAGAAGCATACCGGAAAATTACATATTTTGAACCCAAAAACCCATTTGAGTTTTTAAATTCAAAATACAGGCCTAGCTACTCCCCTTCACCCTGCCTGTCCATCTTTAAAGGGGTACTCCGGTGAAAAACTTTTTTTTTTTAATCAACTGGTGCCAGAAAGTTAAACAGATTTGTAAATGACTTCTATTAAAAAATATTAATCCTTCCTGTACTTATTAGCTGCTGAATACTACAGCAAAAATTATTTTCTTTTTGAAACACAGAACTGTCTGCTGACATCACAAGCACAGTGCTCTCTGCTGACATATCTGTCCATTTTATGAACTGTCCAGAACAGCATATGTTTGCTATGGGGATTTCCTTTTACCCTGGACAGTTCCTAAAATGGAAAGAGATGTCAGCAGAGACCACTGTGCTCATGATGTCAGCAGAATTTCCACTGTAGTATTCAGCAGTTGTCAGCAGAATTTCCACTGTAGTATTCAGCAGAAAAAAGTTTTTCACCGGAGCACCCCTTTAACTCCTTGGGGACAGAGCCCATTATAACCCTAAGGACAGGAGCATTTTTTGCAATTCTGACCACTGTCACTTTAAGCATTAATAACTCTGGGATGCCTTTACTTTTCATTCTGATTCTGAGATAGTTTTTTCGGGACATATTCTACTTTATGTTAGTGGTAATTTTTTGTCGATTCTTGCATCATTTCTTGGTGAAAAATTCCAAAATTTGATGAAAAAATTGAAAATGTAGCATTTTTCTAACTTTGAAGCTCTCTGCTTGTAAGGAAAACAGACATTCCAAATAAATTATATATTGATTTACAAATACAATATGTCTACTTTATGTTTGCATCATAAAGTTGACATGTTTTTACTTTTGGAAAAAAATCAGAGGGCTTAAAAGTTCAGAAGCAATTTTTCAGGGGCCAGTTCAGTTTTGAAGTGGATTTGAAGGGCCTTCATATTAGAAATACCCCATAAATTACCCCATTATAAAAACTGCACCCCTCAAAGTATTCAAAATGACATTCAGTAAGTTTGTTAACCCTTTAGGTGTTTCACAGGAATAGCAGCAAAGTGAAGGAGAAAATTCAAAATCTTCATTTTTTACACTCGCATGTTCTTGTAGACCCAGTTTTTGAAATTTTACAAGGGGGAATAGGAGAAAAAGCCCCCCAAAATGTGTAACCCAATTTCTCTCAAGTATGGAAATGCCTTATATGTGTATGTCAAGTGTTCGGCGGGCGCATTAGAGGGCTCAGAATGGAAGGAGCGACAATGGGATTTTGGAGAGTGAATTTTGCTGAAATGGTTTTTGGGGGCATGTCACATTTAGGAAGCCCCTATGGTGCCAGAACAGCAAAAAAACAAACACATGGCATACTATTTAGGAAACTACACCCCTCAAGGCACGTAACAAGGGGTCCGGTGAGCCTTAACACCACACAGGTGTTTGACGACTTATTTGTTAAATTCAGATGTGTAAATGAAAAAAAAAATTCACTAAAGTGCAGTTTTTTTTCCCAAATGTACCATTTCTACAAAGGGTAATGGGAGAAAAATCCCCCCAAAATGTGTAACACAATTTCTCCCGAGTACGGAGATACCCCATATGTGGCCCTAAACTGTTGCCTTGAAATAAGACAGGGCTCTGAAGTGCGCATTTGAGGCCTGAATAAGGAATTTTCAATAGGGGCGGACCCGGTTACAAGGACGGGGCTTGTCTCCACCAAAACCCTACAGCAGTGTTTCCCAAACAGGGTGCCTCCAGCTGTTGCAAGACTCCCAGCCTGTCAGGACAGCCTATGGCTGTCCGGCAACACTGGGAGCTGTGGTTTTGCAACAGCTGGAGGCGCCGTTTAGGAAACACTGCCGTATGAGACGTTTTTCATTTTTATTGGGGGGGGGGGGGGGGGGGGGCGAAGTGTAAGGGGGTGTATATGTAGTGTTTTATTTTTTATTATTTGTTAGTGTAGTGTTTTTAGGGTATATTCACACAGGCAGGGGTTCACAATAAGTTTCCTTGAAGAAAACCCACTGCAGATCCGCCTGTGTGAATGTACCCTGTACATTCACATGGGGGGGGGGGGGCGCCCCAAACCTTCAGCGGTGGCAAAATGACAACTCCCAGAATGCACTGACAGACCGTACATGGAGGGAGTTGTAGTTTTACAACAGCTGTAGGCACACTGGTGGGGAATCACTGAGTTAGAAAACAGACTCTAGCTCAGTGATTCCAACCCATGTGCCTCCAGCTGTTGCAAGACTACAACTCCCAGCATGTACGGTCTGTCAGTGCACTCGGAGTTGTAGTTTTGCAACAGCTGGAGGCACACGGGTTGGAATCACTGAGTTAGGAAACAGACTCCAGTTCAGTGTTTCCCAACCAGTGTGCCTACAGCTGTTGCAAAACTACAATTCCCAGCGTGGCCATACAGTCAGGGATGCTGGGCATGTAGTTCTGCAATATCTGGCCCTTCAGATGTTGCAGAACTACAACTCCCAGCATGCCTGGACAGTCTGGGCATGCTAGGAGTTGTAGTTCTGCAACAACTGGGGAAGAACAGTTTGGAGACCGCTAAGTAGTGGCCTCCAAACTGTAGCCCTCCAGATGTTGCAAAACTACAACTCCAAGCATGCCCAGACTGTCCAGGCATGTTGGGAGTTGTAGTTCTGCAACATCTGAAGGGCCAGATATTGCAGAACTACATGCCCAGCATCCCTGACTGTCTGGGCATACTGGGAGTTGTAGTTTTGCAACATCTGGAGGGCTACAGTTTGGAGACCACCATATCGTGGTCTCCAAACTGTGCCACTTCAGATGTTGCAAAACTACAACTCCCAGCTTGCCCAGACAGTCAGTGAATGCTGAAATTTGTAGTTTTGCAACATCTGGAGGACCACAGTTTAGAGACCACTACACAGTGGTCTCCAAACTGTGACCCTCCAGATGCTGCAAAACTACAACTCCCAGCATGCCCAGACAGCCTTTGGCTGTGTGGGCATGCTGGGAGTTGTAGTTTTGCAGCTTATAGTGGGCACCATGGTTACACTACACAGGTGCAATCTCCTGCACTCATCAAGAGCAGCTGGGGAGTTTGAATTTTACACAGTTTGAAGTCTGAACTGTGCCGGAAGTATTTCACCTGCACTATAACCTGATGTATTTTCCAGTTGAATCAGGTTAGACTGCGGGTGAAGGGGTGATCATAAGTGGTTTATAATCATTACATTTTTTTTAAAAGGTACATGAAAAAGATTTTAAGTATCACAGAGATAATCTGACTGGCGACAAAAGCATAGTAATCTCCGCAATCCAAATGGAAAATTAAATGCATGATTTAGAGCATCTTGCTAAGTGCAGTCCAAGATGTCTTTAAAAATATGGTCATCCCGCAAGATTTCTGTCGGTAAATGAAATGTACGCAGTTAATAAATTTGTGTGTACTAAATATGTCACTCCAAGGTACACCAAAACTTACACATCTGGAGGAAATGCTCCACCAGAATGTGCGCAAAAAAACAGCTTGCGCAAAACTTTGCGCAAAAAATTAAACACAATGTGTGTAAGCACTCCCTTCTCCAATTTCCCCAAATAGCAGGGGGGTGAAAGATATTGTAGGGAAAGTGTATAAAGAAAAAAGGGGGAGGTGTAGAATGCATTTGACTGATTTCACATTGGGGTGACCAAAACTAGGCAACCAGTACTACTCGCCAAGTTCGCACAAAAAAAGTCCCCTCCAGGAGCTCACAATTTATCAAAACCTGTGCAGAGGAAATGTTGCCCAGTTGCCCATAGCAACCAATCAGCTTGCTTATTTTATTTTTAACAAGGCCTCTGCAAAATTAATTTTAATCTGACAATGAAAATTAATCTGATTGGTTGCTATTGGCAACTGGTCAACTTTTCCTTTGCACAGATTTTGATAAATCTCACCAAAAATCTCTAAAGGATGAAAGATGATACTCTTCTTGTACATAGGTTTTGATAAATATCCCATGTGTCTAGAAGTTCAGCACTGAGGCCATTGAAATGATTGTGTTAGTTACATGAATCTGGTGTTAATAGTGAGAAATGTATAGAAAAACATGTAGTGTCCTACCTGTGCCGTCCATCAGATGAATGTTGCTGCATCCTAGGAGTTTGTTAAAAGGGAATAGAAAACAGAGCTATTTGTTTCCAAAAACAGCACCATATCTGTCCTCATGTTGTATGTAATATTACAAGTTTTCTCCATTCACTTTTGAAGAATTGAGCAGCGATATCACACACAACATTAGGACAGAGGTGGTGCAGTTTTCAGAAGAAATCAGCTCTGATTTTCTCATCCTGGATTACCCCCTTCAACTTCTCTTTGCTGAATGTTTTCTTTATCCTGTCCTAGGCATTTTGAAGGCATGCTAGGAACCAATCTTCTTGGTTTGTTGGTTGTATTTGGCTGCTCCTGGCCATCCTCCCTCTGATCCTTGAAATGTCTTGTCTTCTTTGTTGCCTGATTATAAGAAAGGCAAAGATATAGCTAATCTCTTGTGAGGTCACATGTGTGATGTCACCAACCTTGTCTCACAGTTCTATAAGCGAGGGAAGAAATGTAAAAAACACACACATATAATATATATATATAGATAGATACTTGTCTCTATTGCTATGGAAAAGGGTAATTTTTGAATTTTTCTGCCATTTTCTTCTACATAGTAGTTCTATTCTGCATGCTTTAATATATATATATATATATATATATATATATATATATATATATATAACTCAATCGGGGAGATTTATCAAAACCTGTGCAGAGGAAAAGTTGCCCAGTTGCCCATAGCAACCAATCAGATCACTTATTTCATTTTGCAGAGGCCTTCCTAAAAATGAAAGAAGCGATCCGATTGGTTGCTATGGGCAACTCAGCAACTTTTCCTCTGGACAGGTTTTGATAAATCTCCCCCAATGTGTGTATGTGTGTACGTTCCGGCATCACGTCCAAATGGCTAAAGATATTAACATGAAACTTGGTACACATGTTACTTATATGTCAACAACAAACATAGGATAGGTGATTTAACCCTTACTCACCCCCATTTGCCAGGGGCGGGGTTTATGCTTAAAGTCCCATACAAGTCAATGGGAAATGTGTGTTCCCACATAACTTCAAGAGATATTTCAATACCTGGTACACATATTACTGGTCGGGATAGGAGGTCGGGATATGAGGACGGGATAGGAGGTCGGGATAGGAGGTCGAGATAGGAGGACGGGATAGGAGGACGGGATATGAGGACGGGATAGGAGGATGGGATATGAGGTCGAGATAGGAGGACGGGATAGGAGGACGGGATATGAGGACGGGATAGGAGGATGGGATATGAGAACGTGATAGGAGGAAGGGATAGGGGACGGGATAGGAGGTCGAGATAGATGGACTGGATAGGAGGTCAGGATAGGAAGTCGGGATAGGAGGTCGAGATAGGAGGACGGGATAGGAGGACAAGATAGGAGGACGAGATAGGAGGACGGGATAGGAGGTTGGGATATGAGGATGGGATATGGGGTTGGGATATGACAACAATATATGAGGAGGGGATATGAAATCAAAAGCTTCCTCCTTTGTTTATTTTCCTCCCCAACAAGGATTAGAAAGGAAAAACCGGGAAATGCCGGGTATTCAGCTAGTATATATATATATATATATATATATAAAACTCAATGGGAGAGATTTAACAAAACTTGTGCAGAGCAAGAGTGGTGCAGTTGCCCTTGGCAACCAATCAGATTGCTTCTTTCATTTTACAGAGGCCTTTTTAAAAAAGGAAAGAAGCAAGCTGATTGGTTGCTATGGGCAACTGGGCAACTTTTCCTGTGGACAGGTTTTGATAAATCTCCCCCAATGTGTGTGTGTGTGTATGTATGTGTGTATGTTCCAGCATCACGTCCAAACGGCAAAAGATATTAACATGAAACTTGGCACACATGTTACTTATATGTCAACAACAAAGATAGGATAGGTGATTTAACCCTTACTCAACCCCATTTGCCAGGGTCAGGGTTTTTGTTTAAAGTCCCATACAAGTCTATGGAAAATATATGTTACTGCATAACTTTTGAAATGGCTGGAGATATTTCGATAATACCCTTAACTACCCCATTTGTGAGGGTCAGGGTTTTTGTTTAACCCCCTCACGACGAGTGACGTACATGTACGGCGCCACGAAGTGTCACTTGGCATGCAGCGACGTACATGTACGTTGCGGGGTTCCGGGAGCGCCGAGTCACCGGTAGCGGTGATCGGGCCGGGATGACTGCTGTTATCCACCAGCAGGCATCCCGGCACATCGCCGAGGGGGTACTGAGACCCCCCCATGACCGCGATGGGCGCCAATCGCGATCTGAGCGATTCCGGGTCATACGGGTCACTGGTGACCCGGTGACCTGGAAAATAAGAGGGTTCGGGGGTGTCCGAGACACTCTTGATCCCCCTGAAGGGATAGGTGCCACCCCTCCTATCCCTGCTATTGGTCGGCCGAGCAACCGACCAATAGCAGACCGGGGGAAGGGGGGGGGGTAAAGTTCGGTTTCCCCGCTTTGCCCACCTATCGGTGTCCGGGCAAAATGGGGGAACTGTCCAGGGACCGGTGCCGAAGGTCCCTTACCTGGATCCCGGAGCGCGATCCTCCATGCCGGGATCCACCACGTGCGGTGGCAGCAGCAATTCATCCGGGTTCTGCCAGGTGAGTTGTTGCCTAGCAACATCCGGAGGACCACAGTTTACAGAGGGGTTCAGGTTGTAGATCACTATGCAGTGGTCTCAAACTGTAGACCTCCAGATGTTGCAAAACTACAACTCTCAGAATGCCCAGACAGCAGTTTGCTGTCTGGGCATGCTGCGAGTTGTAGTTTTGCAACATCTGGAGGGCCACAGTTTAGAGACCACTGGACAGTGATTTACAACCTGAACCCCTCTAAATCTTGCAAAACTACAACTCCCAGCATTCAGGAACAGCATAAGGCTGTCTTGGCATGCTGGGAGTTGTACTTGCGTGCCTCCAGCCGTTGCATAACTTCATCTCCCAGCATGCCCTTCTGCAATCGGTACATGCTGGGAGTTGTAGTTTTACAACAGCTGGAGGCACACTGGTTGGAAAATACTGAGTTAGGTCATAGAACCTAATTCAAGGTTTTCCAACCAGTGTGCCTCCAGCTGTTGCAAAACTACAACTCCCTGCATGCATGGTCTATCAGTGCATGCTGGGAGTTGTAGTTTTGCTCCCCCCCCTCCCATGTGAATGTACAGGCTACATTCACACTGGCAGCAGATTACAGTGAGTTCCCCGCTTCAACTTTGAGCTGCGGCAAATTTTCTGCCACAGCTCAAACTCCTAGCGGGAGACTCGGTGTAATCTGCCTCCAGTGTGAATGTAGCCTGTACATTCACATGGGAGGGGGGTCAAAACTACAACTCCCAGCATGCACAGACAGATCATGCATGCTGGGAGTTGTAGTTTTGCAACAGCTGGAGGCACACTGGTTGGAAAATACTGAGTTAGGTCATAGAACCTAATTCAAGATTTTTCAACCAGTGTGCCCCCAGCTGTTGCAAAATTACAACTCCCAGCATGCATGGTCTGTCAGTGTATGCTGGGAGTTGTAGTTTTGACCCCCCCTCCCATGTGAATGTACAGGCTACATTCACACTGGCGGCAGATTACAGTGAGTTCCCCGCTTCAAGTTTGAGCTGCAGCAAATTTTCTGCCGCAGCTCAAACTCCTAGCGGGAGACTCAGTGTAATCTGCCTCCAGTGTGAATGCAACCTAAAAACACTACACTACACTAACATAAAATAAAGAGTAAAACACTACATATACACACATACACTGCCCCCCCTACCACCCCCCTTCCCCAATGAAAATGAAAAACTTATTGTACGGCAGTGTTTCTAAGATGGAGCCTCCAGCTGTTGCAAAACGAAAACTTCCAGCATTTCTGGACAGCAATTGACTGTCCAAGCATGCTGGGAGTTTTACAACAGCTGGAGGCACCCTGTTTGGGAATCACTGGCATAAAATACCCCTATGTCCCTAATTCAGGCCTCAAATGCGCATGGCGCTCTCATTTTGAAGCCCTGTTGTATTTCAAGGCAACAGTATAGGGTCACATATGGGGTATCCCTGTACTCGGGAGAAACTGCCTAACAAATTTTGGGGGGCTTTTTCTCCTTTTACCCCTTATGAAAAGGAACAGTTGGGGTCTACACCAGCATGTTAGTGTAAAACAAATAAACCCACATGTGACCCCATTTTGAAAACTACACCCCTCACAGATTTTCCTTACAAGCAGAGAGCTTCAAAGTTAGAAAAATGCAAAATTTTTATTTTTTTCATCAAATTTGGGGATTTTTCACCAAGAAAGGATGCAAGTTACCACAAAAATTTACCACTATGCTAAAGTAGAATATGTCACGAAAATACAATCTCAGAATCAGAATGATAAGTAAAAGCATTCCAGAGTTATTAATGTTTAAAGTGACAGTGGTCAGATTTGCAAAAAAGGGCTTCGTCCCAGAGGTGAAAATGGGCTGCGTCCTTAAGGGGTTAAAGTCCCATGCAAATCATTGGGAAATGTATGTTCCCACTAGTGTTGAGCGGCATAGGCCATAATCGAATTCGCGAATATTCGCGAATATATGGACGAATATTCATCATATTCGCGAATATTCGCAATAGCCTCGTTTTATTTTCGCATATGCGAAAATTCGCACAGCAGTCTCACACAGTAGTATTAGAACCTTCTTACACCACATAAGCTGGCAGCAGAGAGGGATGATCACTGTGATGTGTACTGTGAAAAAAAAAAAAAATACGAATATTCGCAATTACGAATATATAGCGCTATATTCGCGAATATTCGCGGATTCGCGAATATGCGATATTCGCGAATAAAATTCGAATTGCGAATATTCGCGAGCAACACTAGTTCCCACATAACTTCCGTACAGGTGGAGATATTTCAATAATACCTGGTACACATATTACTTATATGTCAAATAAAAAGATATGATAGTTAAATTAACCCTTACATACACCCTTATATAAAAGATGGGTTTTTGTTTCAAGTCCCATGCAAGTATATGGGACTTCCAGTACCTTACTCCACAAGCTCCGTTCTGCATTTCCTGGTGAATGTGTCAATCTGGCTTGCAAGCCACACCCCATCTCACATAGACAAGCCCACATTTTAAGCCCCACTCCTTATATTATCTACCCTTATTGTGCATCGGTCTGGCTTGCAAATCACGCCCAGTCCCATAAAGCCACGTCCCCTTCTATTTTCAGCTTACAATATCTTCACCACAAATCAGTCCCATCTGAGGACAGGATATGAGGATGGGACATAAAGAAGGGATATGAGGTCGGGATACAAAGACGGGATGTGGGGACAGGATATGAGGATGGGATATAAGGTCGGGATATGAGGATGGGATATGAGGTCAAGATAGGAGGTGGGAATATGAGGACAGGATATAAGGATGGGATATGAGGTTGAGATATGAAGACAGAATATGAGAATGGAATATGAGGACGGGATAGGAGGTCGAGATATGAGGACAGGATTTGAGGATGGGATATGAGGATGGGATATAAGGTCGGGATATGAGGACAGGATATGAAGTCGGGATATGAGGACGGGAGATGAGGTTGGGACATAAGGACGGGATATGAGGATAGCATATGGGGACAGGATATGAGGATGGGACAAAAGGATGGGATATGAGGATGTGATATGAGGATGGGATATGAGGACAGGATATGAGGATGGGATATGAGGACAGGATATGAGGATGGGATGTGAGGACGGGATAGGAGGATGGGATATTAGGTCTGGATAGGAGGACAGCATATGAGGATGGCATACGAGGTCGAGATATGAGAATGGGATATGAGGACAGGATAGGAGGTCGGGATATGAGGACAGGATAAGAGGATGGGATATAAGGTCGGGATATGAAGTAGGGATATGAGGACAAGATGTGAGGATGGGATGTGAGGTCGGGATATAAGGACAGGATATTAGGTCGTGATAAGAGGATGGATATGAGGACAGGATATGAGGTCGGGATATGAGGAAGGGATATGAGGATTGGATTGGAGGTCGAGATAGGAGGTCGGGATAGGAGGTCGAGATAGGAGGTCGAGATAGGAGGATGGGATATGAGGACGGGATATGAGGACGGGATAGGAGGACGGGATAGAAGGACGGAATAGGAGGTCGGGATAGGAGGTCGAGATATGATGACGGGATAGGAGATTGGGATATGAGGACGTGATATGGGGTTGGGATATGACAACAATATATGAGGACGGGATATGAAGTCAAAAGCTTCCTCCTTTGTTTATTTTCCTCCCCAACAAGCATTAGGAAGGAAAAACCGGGCAATGCTGGGTATTCAGCTAGTATATATATAAAACTCAATGAGGGAGATTTATCAAAATTTGTGCAGAGCAAGAGTGGTGCAGTTGCCCATGGCAACCAATCAGATTGCTTCTTTCATTTTACAGAGGCCTTATTAAAAACGGAAAGAAGCAAGCTGATTGGTTGCTATGGGCAACTGAACAACTGGACAACTTTTCCTGTGGACAGGTTTTGATAAATCTCCCCCAATGTGTGTGTGTGTGTGTGTGTATGTATGTGTGTGTATGTTCCAGCATCACGTCCAAAAGGCAAAAAATATAAACATGAAACTTGGCACACACGTTACTTATATGTCAACAACAAAGATATGATAGGTGATTTAACCCTTACTCCCCATTACACCCCATTTCCCAGGGTCAGGGTTTTTGTTTAAAGTCCCATACAAGTCTATGGAAAATATATGTTACTGCATAACTTTCCAAAATGGCTTGAGATATTTCGATAATGCTTGGTCACATGTTACTTATATGACCACTTAAACTATAGGATAATTAATTTAACCCTTAACTACCCCCATTTGTCAGGGTCGGGGTTTTTGTTTAAAGTCCCATGCAAATCATTGGGAAATGTATGTTCCGACATAACTTCCGTACAGCTGGAGATATTTCAATAATACCTGGTACACATATTACTTATATGTCAAATAAAAAGATATGATAGTTAAATTAACCTTATATAAAAGATGGGTTTTTGTTTCAAGTCCCATGCAAGTATATGGAACTTCCAGTACCTTACTCCACAAGCTCCGTTCTGCATCTCCTGGTGAATGTGTCAATCCGGCTTGTAAGCCATACCCCATCTCACATAGACAAGCCCACATTTTAAGCCCCACTCCTTATATTATCTACCCTTTTATGTGCATCGGTCTGGCTTGCAAATCATGCCCAGTCCCACAAAGCCACGTCCCCTTCTATTTTCAGCTTACAATATCTTCATCACAAATCAGTCCCATCTGAGGACAGGATATGAGGATGGGATATAAGGTCGGGATATGAGGATGGGTTATGAGGTCAAGATAGGAGGTGGGAATATGAGGACAGGATATAAGGATGGGATATGAGGTTGAGATATGAGGACAGAATATGAGAATGAAATATGAGGACGGGATAGGAGGATGGGAGATAAGGACGGGATATGAGGATGGGATATGAGGACAGGATATGAGGTCGGGATATGAGGATGGGATATGAGGACGGGATAGGAGTATGGGATATTAGGTCTGGATAGGAGGACAGCATATGAGGATGGCATACGAGGTCGGGATATGAGAATGGGATATAAGGACAGGATATGAGGACAAGATGTGAGGACAGGATGTGAGGTCGGGATATGAGGACAGGATATTAGGTCGTGATAAGAGGATGGATATGAGGACAGAATATGAGGTTGGGATACACTAATACTCTTCTCACTTTGCCAAGTTATCTGACAACCTGGCCCCAAAATTATGGATTATAGAAGGATAGCAGCATAAGGGAAAAATACACATTTTGAACCGAAAAACCCATTCAAAATACAGGCCTACGTCCTCCCCTTCAGCCTGCCTGTCCATCTCCAAAAATACCCTTTTTAATAATTATACGCTCCTCCTTTGCATTGAAAAAAAGCAAACAGTAAAGTTCCCAGATGCGGCCATCCTTTCATCCATTTGTCCTTCTGCACCTATATTCCCAAACCATGCACTCATACTGTTATTATGTCGCCAAGTTATTAGACTACCTGGCCCAAAAACTATGGATTATAAAAGGGTAGCAGCATAAGGAAAAATTACAGTATTTATCGGGGTATACCACGCACCGGCCTATAACACGCACCCTCATTTTACCAAAGATATTTGGGTAAAAAAAAGTTTTTTACCCCAATATCCTTCATTAAATGAGGGTGCGTGTGTGTGCATGTGTATACCCCGATACACTGTTTCTGACCCCACAGAAGCCCCAGGAAAGGCAGGGGGAGAGAGGCCGTTGCTGCCCGCTTCTCTCCCCCTGCCTTTCCTGGGGTCTAGAGCCCTGCTACCGCCGCTTCTCTCCCTCTGCTATCGACGCCGCTGCCCCTTCTCTCCCCCTGGCTATCGGTGATGCTGCCCCATTGCCAGCACCGATAGCCAGAGGGAGAGAAGCGGCGCCGGCAATGGGGCAGCGGCACCGATAGCCAGGGGGAGAGAAGGGGCAGCGGCACCCATTGCCGGCGCCGCTGCCCCGTTGCCTCCCCTATCCCTGGTTGTATAATTACCTGTTGCCAGGGTCGGGTCCGCGCTGCTAAAGGCCTCCGGTGTGCGTCCCCTGCGTCATTGCTATGTGCTGCGAGACGCAATGACGAGTGACGTCACTCGTCATTGCGCCGCGCCATGCAGCGCACAGCAACGACGCAGGGTATGCACACCGGAGGCCTGAAGCAGCCCTGACCCGAGCCAAGCAACAGGTAATTATACAACCGGGGATGGGGGAGGCAACGGGGCAGCGGCGCCGGCAATGGGTGCCGCTGCACCTTTTCTCCCCATGTCTGTCGGCACCGCTGCCCCATTGCCGGCGCCACTTCTCTCCCCCTGGCTATCAGTTCCGGCAATGGGGCAGCGGCACCGATAGCCAGGGGGAGAGAAGGGGCAGCGGCGCCGATAGCAGGGGTAGAGAAGCCGTCAGCGACGGCAGGTCTCTGCACCTACAAAAGCCGCTGCAGTTCATTGATGTAAAGCGCCCGTTTTAAATCACTGAACTGCAGCAGCTTATCGGCTTATAACACGCAGATAGACTTTAGGCTAAAAATTTTAGCCTAAAAAATGTGTGTTATACGCCGATAAATAAGGTACACATTTTGAACCGAAAAACCCATTTGAGTTATTATGTTCAAAATACAGGCCTACCTCCTCCCCTTCTGCCTGCCTGTCCATCTCCAAATATACTCTTTTTAATAATTTTACGCTCCTCCTTTGCATTGAAAAAAAGCAAACAGTAAAGTTGCCATATGCAGCCATCCTTTAATCCATTTGTCCTTCTGCACCTATTTTCCCAAACCATGCACTCATACTGTTATCATGTCGCCAAGTTATTAGACTACCTGGCTTAAAAATTATGGATTATAAAAGGGTAGCAGCATAAGGGAAAATTACCATATTTATATGGGTATACCACGTACATGCCTATAACACGCACCTTCATGTTACCAAGGATATTTGGGGAAAAATAAATTTTGACCAAATATCCTTGATAAAATGAGGGTGCTTTTGTGTGCATGTGTACACCCCCATACACTGTTTCTGACCCCACAAAAGCCTCCAGGAAAGGAAGGGGGAGAGAGGCCGTCGCTGCCCGCTTCTCTCCCTCTGCCTTTCCTGGGGTCTAGAACCCTGCTACCGCCGCTTCTCTCCCCCTGCTATAGGCGCCACTGCCCCTTCTCTCCCCCTGGCTATCGGTGTCGCTGCCCCATTGCCAGCGCCGATAGCCAGGGGAGAGAAGCGGCGTCGGCAATGGGGCAGCGGCGCCGATAGCCAGGGGGAGAGAAGGGGCAGCCGCAGCCATTGCCGGTGCCGGTGCGCTGCTTCAGGCCTCCGGCGTGCGTCCCCTGCGTCGTTGCTATGCGCTGCGAGACGCAATGACGAGTGACGTCACTCGTCATTGCGCCGCGCCGTGCAGTGCATAGCAACGACGCAGGGGATGCACACCGGAGGCCTGAAGCAGCGCTGACCCGACCCCGGCAACAGGTAATTATACAACATTATACAATGGCTGCAGCTGCCCCTTCTCTCCCCCTGTCTGTTGGCGCCGCTGCCCCATTGCCGGCGCCGCTTCTCTCCCCCTGGCTATTGGTGCCGGCAATGGGGCAGCGGCACCGATAGCCAGGGGGAGAGAAGGGGCAGCGGTGCCGATAGCAGGGGGAGAGAAGCCGTCAGCGACAGCAGGTCTCTGCACCTGCAAAAGCTGCTGCAGTTCATTGATTTAAAGCGCCCGCTTTAAATCACTGAACTGCATCGGCTTATCGGCGTATAACACGCAGATAGACTTTAGGCTAAAAATTTTAGCCTAAAAAATGTGTGTTATACGCCGATAAATACGGTACACATTTTGAGCCGAAAAACCCATTTGAGTTATTATGTTCAAAAAACAGGCCTACCTCCTCCCCTACAGCCTGCCTGTCCATCTCCAAAAATAAATTTTTTAACAATTATACGCTCTTCTTTTACTTAAGTAAAACTAATAAACAGTTGAGTAGCCATATGCTGCTATCCTTTCATCGATCTGTGCTTCTACACCTATTTTCCGAAACCATCATACACTCATACTGTTTTCACTTTGCCAAGTTATTGGACAACCTGGCCCCAAAATTATGGATTATAAAAGGATAGCAGCATAAGGGAAAAATACACATTTTGAACCCAAAAACCCATTTGAGTTTTTAAGTTCAAAATACAGGCCTACCTCCTCCCCTACAGCCTGCCTGTCCATCTCCAAAAATACCCTTTTTAATAAGTATACGCTCCTCCTTTGCATTGAAAAAAAGCAAACAGTAAAGTTGCCAGATGCGGCCATCCTTTCATCCATTTGTCCTTCTGCACCTATTTTCCCAAACCATGCACTCATACTGTTATTATGTCGCCAAGATATTAGACTACCTGGCCCCAAAATTATGGATTATAAAAGGATAGCAGCATAAGGGAAAAATACACATTTTGAACCCAAAAACCCATTTGAGTTTTTAAGTTCAAAATACAGGCCTACCTCCACCCCTTCAGCCTGCCTGTCCATCTCCAAAAATACCTTTTTTAATAATTATACACTCTTCGTTTGCTTTGGAAAACAAACAGTTAAGTTGCCATATGCTGCTATCCTTTCATCGATTTGTGCTTCTACACCTATGTTCCCAAACCATCATACACTCATACTGTTTTCACTTTGCCAAGTTATCGGCAACCTGGCCCCAAAATTATGGATTATAAAAGGATAGCAGCATGAGGGAAAAATACACATTTTGAACCCAAAAACCCATTTGAGTTTTTAAGTTCAAAATACAGGTCTACCTCCTCCCCTACAGCCTGCCTGTCCATCTCCAAAAATACCCTTTTCAATAATTATAAGCTCCTCCACTGCATTGAAAAAAATCAAACAGGAAACTTGCCATATGCGGCCATCCTTTCATCGAATTGTGCTTCAACACCTATGTTTCAAAACCATCATACACTCATACTGTTCTCACTTTAACAAGTTATCGGAGTACCTAGCCACAAAATTATGGATTTTAAAAGGATAGCAGCATAAGGGAAAAATACACATTTTTAACCCAAAAACCCATTCAAAATACAGGCCTACGTCCTCCCCTTCAGCCTGCCTGTCCATCTCCAAATATACCCTTTTTAATAATTTTACGCTCCTCCTTTGCATTGAAAAAAAGCAAACAGTAAAGTTGCCATATGCAGCCATCCTTTCATCCATTTGTCCTTCTGCACCTATTTTCCGAAACCATGCACTCATACTGTTTTCATGTCGCCAAGTTATTAGACTACCTGGCCCAAAAATTATGGATTATAAAAGGGTAGCAGCATAAGGGAAACTTACCGTATTTATCGGGGTGTACCACGCACCGGCCTATAACACACACCCTCATTTTACCAAGGATATTTGGGTAAAAAAAGTTTTTTACCCAAATATCCTTCATAAAATGAGGGTGCGTGTGTGTGCATGTGTATACCCCGATACACTGCTTCTCACCCCACAGAGCCCCCAGGAAAGGCAGAGGGAGAGAGGCCATCGCTGCCTGCTTCTCTCCCCCTGCCTTTCCTGGGGTCTAGAGTAGTGTTGCTCGCGAATATTCGCAATTCGAATATTATTCGCGAATATCGCATATTCGCGAATTCGCGAATTTCGCGAATATAGCGCTATATATTCGTAATTACGCATATTCGTTTTTTTTTTTTTTTTTCTTCACAATACACATCACAGTGATCACCCCTCTCTGCTTCCAGCTTGTGTGGTGTAAAGAAGGCTGTAATACTACTGTGTGAGACTGGCGTGCTAAAATTCGCATATGCGAAAATTCGCATATGCTGCTTTTCGCATATGCGAATTTTCACGTATGTTAAACTTGCATATGCTAATATTCACATATGTTAATTTTCGCATTCGCGAATATTCGCATATGCGAAAATAAAACGAGAATATAACGAATATGCGAATATTCGCGAATATAAGACGAATATTCGTCCATATATTCGCGAATATTCGCGAATTCGAATATGGCCTATGCCGCTCAACACTAGTCTAGAGCCCTGCTACCGCCTCTTCTCTCCCCCTGCTATCGGCGCCGCTGCCCCTTCTCTCCCCCTGGCTATCGGTGCTGCTGTCCCATTGCCAGCGCCGATAGCCAGGGGGAGAGAAGCGGCGCCGGCAATGGGGCAACAGCATCGATAGCCAGGGGGGATAAGGGGCAACGGCACCCATTGCCGGCGCCGCTGCCCCGTTGCCTCCCCCATCCCTAGTTGTATAATTAGCTGTTGCTGGGGTCGGGTCCGCGCTGCTTCAGGCCTCCGGTGTGCGTTCCCTGCATCATTGCTATGCGTTGCGAGACGCAATGACGAGTGACGTCTCTCGTCATTGCGCCGCGCCATGCAAAGCATAGCAACGACGCAGGGAATGCACACCGGAGGCCTGAAGCAGCGCTGACCCGACCCCAGCAACAGGTCATTATACAACCGGGGATGGGGGAGGCAACGGGGCAGCGGCGCCGGCAATGGGTGCCGCTGCCCCTTCTTTCCCCCTGTCTGTCGACGCCGCTGCCCCAATGCCGGCACCGTTTCTCTCCCCCTGGCTATCGGCGCCGGCAATGGGGCAGCGGCACTGATAGCCAGGGGGAGAGAAGGGGCAGCAGCGCCGATAGCAGGGGTAACCATCATACACTCATACTGTTTTCACTTTGCCAAGTTATCGGACAACCTGGCCCAAACATTATGAATTATAAAAGGATAGCAGCATTAGTGAAAAAAACACATTTTGAACCCAAAAACCCATTTGAGTTTTTAAGTTCAAAATACAGGCCTACCTCCTCCCCATCAGCCTGCCTGTCCATCTCCAAAAATACCCTTTTTTTTTAAATAATTATGCACTCTTCATTTGCTTTGGAAAAACAAACAGTTAAGTTGCCATATGCTGCTATCCTTTCATCGATTTGTGCTTCTACACCTATGTTCCCAAACCATCATACACTCATACTGTTTTCACTTTGCCAAGTTATCGGACAACCTGGCCCCAAAATTATGGATTATAAAAGGATAGCAGCATAAGGGAAAAATACACATTTTGAACCCAAAAACCCATTTGAGTTTTTAAGTTCAAAATACAGGCCTACCTCCTCCCCTTCAGCCTGCCTGTCCATCTCCAAATATACCCTTTTTAATAATTTTACGCTCCTCCTTTGCATTGAAAAAAAGCAAACAGTAAAGTTGCCATATGCAGCCATCCTTTCATCCATTTGTCCTTCTGCACCTATTTTCCGAAACCATGCACTCATACTGTTATCATGTCGCCAAGTTATTAGACTACCTGGCCCAAAAATTATGGATTATAAAAGGGTAGCAGCATAAGGGAAACTTACCGTATTTATCGGGGTGTACCATGCACCGGCCTATAACACGCACCCTCATTTTACCAAGGATATTTGGGTAAAAGAATTTTTTTACCCAAATATCCTTCATAAAATGAGGGTGCGTGTGTGTGCATGTGTATACCCCGATACACTGCTTCTCACCCCACAGAGCCCCCAGGAAAGGCAGGGGGAGAGAGGCCGTCGCTGCCTGCTTCTCTCCCCCTGCCTTTCCTGGGGTCTAGAGCCCTGCTACCGCCGCTTTTCTACCCCTGCTATCGGCGCCGCTGCCCCTTCTCTTCCCCTGGCTATCGGTGCCACTGTCCCATTGCCAGCGCCGATAGCCAGGGGGAGAGAAGCGGTGTCGGCAATGGGGCAGCTGCTCCGATAGCCAGGGGGAGATAAGGGGCAGCGGCACCCATTGCCGTCGCCGCTGCCCCGTTGCCTCCCCCATCCCTAGTTGTATAATTACCTGTTGCTGGGGTCGGGTCCGCGCTGCTTCAGGCCTCCGGTGTGCGTCCCCTACATCATTGCTATGCGTTGCGCGACGCAATGACGAGTGATGTCACTCGTCATTGCGCCGCGCCATGCAGCGCATAGCAACGACGCAGGGGATGCACCCCGGAGGCCTGAAGCAGCGCTGACCCGACCCCAGCAACAGGTAATTATACAACCGGGGATGGGGGAGGCAACGGCGCAGCGGCGCCGGCAATGGGTGCCGCTGCCCCTTCTTTCTTTCTTTCTACCTTCTCCCCTACAGCCTGCCTGTCCATCTCCAAAAATACCCTTTTTAATAATTATACGCTCCTCCTTTGCATTGAAAAAAAGCAAACAGTAAAGTTGCCAGATGCGGCCATCCTTTCATCCATTTGTCCTCCTGCATCTATTTTCCCAAACCATGCACTCATACTGTTATTATGTCGCCAAGTAATTAGACTACCATGCCCAAAAATTATGGATTATAAAAGGATAGCAGCATTAGAGAAAAATACACATTTTGAACCCAAAAATCCATTTGAGTTTTTAAGTTCAAAATACAGGCCTACCTCCTCCCCTACAGACTTCCTGTCCATCTCCAAAAATACCCTTTTTAATAATTATACGCTCCTCCTTTGCATTGAAAAAAAGCAAACAGTAAAGTTCCCAGATGCGGCCATCCTTTCATCCATTTGTCCTTCTGCATCTATTTTCCCAAACCATGCACTCATACTGTTATTATGTCGCCAAGTAATTAGACTACCTGGCCCAAAAATTATGGATTATAAAAGGGTAGCAGCATAAGGGAACATTACCGTATTTATCGTGGTGTACAACGCACCGGCCTATAACACGCACCCTCATTTTACCAAGGATATTTGGTTAAAAAAAGTTTTTACCCAAATATCCTTCATAAAATGAGGGTGCGTGTGTGTGCATGTGTATACCCCGATACACTACTTCTCACCCCACAGAGCCCCCAGGAAAGGCAGGGGGAGAGAGGGCGTCGCTGCCTGCTTCTCTCCCCCTGCCTTTCCTGGGGTCTAGAGCCCTGCTACCGCCGCTTCTCTCCCCCTGCTATCGGCGCCGCTGCCCCTTCTCTCCCCCTGGCTATCGGTGCCGCTGTCCCATTGCCAGCGCCGATAGCCAGGGGGAGAGAAGCGGCGCCGGCAATGGGGCAGCGGCACCGATAGCCAGGGGGAGATAAGGGGCAGCGGCACCCATTGCCGTCGCCGCTGCCCCGTTGCCTCCCCCATCCCTAGTTGTATAATTACCTGTTGCCGGGGTCGGGTCCGCGCTGCTTCAGGCCTCCGGTGTGCGTCCCCTGCATCATTGCTATGCGTTGCGAGACGCAATGACGAGTAAAGTCACTCGTCATTGCACCGCGCCATGCAGCGCATAGCAACGACGCAGGGGATGCACACCGGAGGCCTGAAGCAGCGCTGACCCGACCCCAGCAACCGGTCATTATACAACCGGGGATGGGGGAGGCAATGGGGCAGCGGCGCCGGCAATGGGTGCCGCTGCCCCTTCTTTCTTTCTTTCTTTCTACCTCCTCCCCTACAGCCTGCCTGTCCATCTCCAAAAATACCCTTTTTAATAATTATACGCTCCTCCTTTGCATTGAAAAAAAGCAAACAGTAAAGTTGCCAGATGCGGCCATCCTTTCATCCATTTGTCCTCCTGCATCTATTTTCCCAAACCATGCACTCATACTGTTATTATGTCGCCAAGTAATTAGACTACCATGCCCAAAAATTATGGATTATAAAAGGATAGCAGCATTAGTGAAAAATACACATTTTGAACCCAAAAACCCATTTGAGTTTTTAAGTTCAAAATACAGGCCTACCTCCTCCCCTACAGCCTGCCTGTCCATCTCCAAAAATACCCTTTTTAATAATTATACGCTCCTCCTTTGCATTGAGAAAAAGCAAACAGTAAAGTTCCCAGATGCGGCCATCCTTTCATCCATTTGTCCTTCTGCATTTATTTTCCCAAACCATGCACTCATACTGTTATTATGTCGCCAAGTAATTAGACTACCTGGCCCAAAAATTATGGATTATAAAAGGGTAGCAGAAAAGGGAACATTACCGTATTTATCGGGGTGTACCACGCATCCGCCTATAACACACACCCTCATTTTACCAAGGATATTTGGGTAAAAGAATTTTTTTACCCAAATATCCTTCATAAAATGAGGGTGCGTGTGTGTGCATGTGTATACCCCGATACACTGCTTCTCACCCCACAGAGCCCCCAGGAAAGGCAGGGGGAGAGAGGCCGTCGCTGCCTGCTTCTCTCCCCCTGCCTTTCCTGGGGTCTAGAGCCCTGCTACCGCCGCTTCTCTCCCCCTGCTATCGGCGCCGCTGCCCCTTCTCTCCCCCTGGCTATCGGTGCTGCTGTCCCATTGCCAGCGCCGATAGCCAGGGGGAGAGAAGCGGTGTCGGCAATGGGACAGCTGCACCGATAGCCAGGGGAAGATAAGGGGCAGCGGCACCCATTGCCGTCGCCGCTGCCCCGTTGCCTCCCCCATCCCTAGTTGTATAATTACCTGTTGCCGGGGTCGGGTCCGCGCTGCTTCAGGCCTCCGGTGTGCGTCCCCTACATCATTGCTATGCGTTGCGAGACGCAATGACGAGTGATGTCACTCGTCATTGCGCCGCGCCATGCAGCGCATAGCAACGTCGCCGGGGATGCACCCCGGAGTCCTGAAGCAGCGCTGACCCGGCCCCAGCAACAGGTAATTATACAACCGGGGATGGGGGAGGCAACAGGGAAGCGGCGCCGGCAATGGTTGCCGCTGCCCCTTCTTTCTTTCTTTCTACCTCGCCAAGTAATTAGACTACCTGGCCCAAAAATTATGGATTATAAAAGGATAGCAGCATAAGGGAAAAATACACATTTTGAACCCAAAAACCCATTTGAGTTTTTAAGTTCAAAATACAGGCCTACCTCCTCCCCTACAGCCTGCCTGTCCATCTCCAAAAATACCCTTTTTAATAATTATACGCTCTTCCTTTGCATTGAAAAAAAGCAAACAGTAAAGTTGCCAGATGTGGCCATCCTTTCATCCATTTGTCCTTCTGAATCTTTTTTCCCAAACCATGCACTCATACTGTTATTATGTCGCCAAGTAATTAGACTACCTGGCCCAAACATTATGAATTATAAAAGGATAGCAGCATTAGTGAAAAAAACACATTTTGAACCCAAAAACCCATTTGAGTTTTTAAGTTCAAAATACAGGCCTACCTCCTCCCCTACAGCCTGCCTGTCCATCTCCAAAAATACCCTTTTAATAATTATACGCTCCTCCTTTGCATTGAAAAAAAGCAAACAGTAAAGTTGCCAGATGCGGCCATCCTTTCATCCATTTGTCCTTCTGCATCTATTTTCCCAAACCATGCACTCATACTGTTATTATGTCGCCAAGTAATTAGACTACCTGGCCCAAAAATTATGGTTTATAAAAGGATAGCAGCATTAGTGAAAAATATACATTTTGAACCCAAAAACCCATTTGAGTTTTTAAGTTCAAAATACAGGCCTACCTCCTCCCCTAAAGCCTGCCTGTCCATCTCCAAAAATACCCTTTTTAATAATTATACGCTTCTCCTTTGCATTAAAAAAAAGCAAACAGTAAAGGTGCCAGATGCGGCCATCCTTTCATCCATTTGTCCTTCTGCATCTATTTTCCCAAACCATGCACTCATACTGTTATTATGTCGCCAAGTAATTAGACTACCTGGCCCAAAAATTATGGATTATAAAAGGATAGCAGCATAAGGGAAAATACATATTTTGAACCCAAAAACCCATTTGAGTTTTTAAGTTCAAAATACAGGCCTACCTCCTCCCCTACAGCCTGTCCGTCCATCTCCAAAAATACCCTTTTTAATAATTATACGCTCCTCCTTTGCATTGAGAAAAAGCAAACAGTAAAGTTCCCAGATGCGGCCATCCTTTCATCCATTTGTCCTTCTGCATTTATTTTCCCAAACCATGCACTCATACTGTTATTATGTCGCCAAGTAATTAGACTACCTGGCCCAAAAATTATGGATTATAAAAGGGTAGCAGAAAAGGGAACATTACCGTATTTATCGGGGTGTACCACGCATCTGCCTATAACACACACCCTCATTTTACCAAGGATATTTGGGTAAAAGAATTTTTTTACCCAAATATCCTTCATAAAATGAGGGTGCGTGTGTGTGCATGTGTATACCCCGATACACTGCTTCTCACCCCACAGAGCCCCCAGGAAAGGCAGGGGGAGAGAGGCCGTCGCTGCCTGCTTCTCTCCCCCTGCCTTTCCTGGGGTCTAGAGCCCTGCTACCGCCGCTTCTCTCCCCCTGCTATCGGCGCCGCTGCCCCTTCTCTCCCCCTGGTTATCGGTGCTGCTGTCCCATTGCCAGCGCCGATAGCCAGGGGGAGAGAAGCGGTGTCGGCAATGGGGCAGCTGCACCGATAGCCAGGGGAAGATAAGGGGCAGCGGCACCCATTGCCGTCGCCGCTGCCCCGTTGCCTCCCCCATCCCTAGTTGTATAATTACCTGTTGCCGGGGTCGGGTCCGCGCTGCTTCAGGCCTCCGGTGTGCGTCCCCTACATCATTGCTATGCGTTGCGAGACGCAATGACGAGTGATGTCACTCGTCATTGCGCCGCGCCATGCAGCGTATAGCAACGTCGCCGGGGATGCACCCCGGAGTCCTGAAGCAGCGCTGACCCGGCCCCAGCAACAGGTAATTATACAACCGGGGATGGGGGAGGCAACAGGGAATCGGCGCCGGCAATGGTTGCCGCTGCCCCTTCTTTCTTTCTTTCTACCTCCTCCCCTACAGCCTGCCTGTCCATCTTCAAAAATACCCTTTTTAATAATTATACGCTCCTCCTTTGCATTGAAAAAAGCAAACAGTAAAGGTGCCAGATGCGGCCATCCTTTCATCCATTTGTCCTTCTGCATCTATTTTCCCAAACCATGCACTCATACTGTTATTATGTCGCCAAGTAATTAGACTACCTGGCCCAAACATTATGGATTATAAAAGGATAGCAGCATAAGGGAAAAATACATATTTTGAACCCAAAAACCCATTTGAGTTTTAAAGTTCAAAATACAGGCCTACCTCCTCCCCATCAGCCTGCCTGTCCATCTCCAAAAATACCCTTTTTTAATAATTATGCACTCTTCATTTGCTTTGGAAAAACAAACAGTTAAGTTGCCATATGCTGCTATCCTTTCATCGATTTGTGCTTCTACACCTTTGTTCCCAAACCATCATACACTCATACTGTTTTCACTTTGCCAAGTTATCGGACAACCTGGCCCCAAAATTATGGATTATAAAAGGATAGCAGCATAAGGGAAAAATACACATTTTGAACCCAAAAACCCATTTGAGTTTTTAAGTTCAAAATACAGGCCTACCTCCTCCCCTACAGCCTGCCTGTCCATCTCCAAAAATACCCTTTTTAATAATTATACGCTCCTCCTTTGCATTGAAAAAAAGCAAACAGTAAAGTTCCCAGATGCGGCCATCCTTTCATCCATTTGTCCTTCTGCATCTATTTTCCCAAACCATGCACTCAAACTGTTATTATGTCGCCAAGTAATTAGACTACCTGGCCCAAAAATTACGGATTATAAAAGGGTAACAGCATAAGGGAACATTACCGTATTTATCGGGGTGTACCACGCATCCGCCTATAACACACACCCTCATTTTATCAAGGATATTTGGGTAAAAGAATTTTTTTACCCAAATATCCTTCATAAAATGAGGGTGCGTGTGTGTGCATGTGTATACCCCGATACACTGCTTCTCACCCCACAGAGCCCCCAGGAAAGGCAGGGGGAGAGAGGCCGTCGCTGCCTGCTTCTCTCCCCCTGCCTTTCCTGGGGTCTAGAGCCCTGCTACCGCCGCTTCTCTCCCCCTGCTATCGGCGCCGCTGCCCATTCTCTCCCCCTGGCTATCGGTGCCGCTGTCCCATTGCCAGCGCCGATAGCCAGGGGGAGAGAAGCGGTGTCGGCAATGGGGCAACGGCACCGATAGCCAGGGGGAGATAAGGGGCAGCGGCACCCATTGCCGTCGCCGCTGCCCTGTTGCCTCCCCCATCCCTAGTTGTATAATTACCTGTTGCCGGGGTCGGGTCCGCGCTGCTTAAGGCCTCCGGTGTGCGTCCCCTACATCATTGCTATGCGTTGCGAGACGCAATGACGAGTGATGTCACTCGTCATTGCGCCGTGCCATGCAGCGCATAGCAACGACGCAGGGGATGCACCCCGGAGTCCTGAAGCAGCGCTGACCCGGCCCCAGCAACAGGTAATTATACAACCGGGGATGGGGGAGGCAACAGGGAAGCGGCGCCGGCAATGGGTGCCGCTGCCCCTTCTTTCTTTCTTTCTACCTCCTCCCCTACAGCCTGCCTGTCCATCTCCAAAAATACCCTTTTAATAATTATACGCTCCTCCTTTGCATTGAAAAAAAGCAAACAGTAAAGTTGCCAGATGCGGCCATCCTTTCATCCATTTGTCCTTCTGCATCTATTTTCCCAAACCATGCACTCATACTGTTATTATGTCGCCAAGTAATTAGACTACCTGGCCCAAAAATTATGGTTTATAAAAGGATAGCAGCATTAGTGAAAAAAACACATTTTGAACCCAAAAACCCATTTGAGTTTTTAAGTTCAAAATACAGGCCTACCTCCTCCCCTACAGCCTGCCTGTCCATCTCCAAAAATACGATTTTTAATAATTATACGCTTCTCCTTTGCATTGAAAAAAAGCAAACAGTAAAAATGCCAGATGCAGCCATCCTTTCATCCATTTGTCCTTCTGCATCTATTTTCCCAAACCATGCACTCATACTGTTATTATGTCGCCAAGTAATTAGACTACCTGGCCCAAAAATTATGGATTATAAAAGGGTAGCAGCATAAGGGAACATTACCGTATTTATCGGGGTGTACAACGCACCGGCCTATAACACGCACCCTCATTTTACCAAGGATATTTGGGTAAAAAAAGTTTTTACCCAAATATCCTTCATAAAATGAGGGTGCGTGTGTGTGCATGTGTGTACCCCGATACACTGCTTCTCAACCCACAGAGCACCCAGGAAAGGCAGGGGGAGAGAGGCCGTCGCTGCCTGTTTCTCTCCCCCTGCCTTTTCTGGGGTCTAGAGCCCTGCTACCGCCGCTTCTCTCCCCCTGCTATCGGCGCCACTGCCCCTACTCTCCCCCTGGCTATCGGTGCCGCTGTCCCATTGCCAGCGCCGATAGCCAGGGGGAGAGAAGCGGCGCCGGTAATGGGGCAACGGCACCGATAGCCAGGGGGGCATAAGGGGCAGCGGCACCTATTGCCGGCGCCGTTGCCCCGTTGCCTCCCCCATCCCTAGTTGTATAATTACCTGTTGCCGGGGTCGGGTCCGAGCTGCTTCAGGCCTCTGTTGTGCGTCCCCTGCATCATTGCTATGCGTTGCGAGAAGCAATGACGAGTGACGTCTCTCGTCATTGCGCCGCGCCATGCAAAGCATAGCAACGACGCAGGGAATGCACACCGGAGGCCTGAAGCAGCGCTGACCCGACCCCAGCAACAGGTAATTATACAACCGGGGATGGGGGAGGCAACGGGGCAGCGGCGCCGGCAATGGGTGCCGCTGCCCCTTCTTTCCCCCTGTCTGTCGACATTGCTGCCCCATTGCCAGCGCCGTTTCTCTCCCCCTGGCTATCGGCGCCGGCAATGGGGCAGCGGCACTGATGGCCAGGGGGAGAGAAGTGGCAGCAGCGCCGATAGCAGGGGTAACCATCATACACTCATACTGTTTTCACTTTGCCAAGTTATCGGACAACCTGGCCCCAAAATTATGGATTATAAAAGGATAGCAGCATAAGGGAAAAATACACATTTTGAACCCAAAAACCCATTTGAGTTTTTAAGTTCAAAATACAGGCATACCTCCTCCCCTACAGCCTGCCTGTCCATCTCCAAAAATACGATTTTTAATAATTATACGCTTCTCCTTTGCATTGAAAAAAAGCAAACAGTAAAGTTCCCAGATGCGGCCATCCTTTCATCCATTTGTCCTTCTGCATCTATTTTCCCAAACCATGCACTCATACTGTTATTATGTCGCCAAGTAATTAGACTACCTGGCCCAAAAATTATGGATTATAAAAGGGTAGCAGCATAAGGGAACATTACCGTATTTATCGGGGTGTACAACGCATCGGCCTATAACACGCACCCTCATTTTACCAAGGATATTTGGGTAAAAAAAAGTTTTTACCCAAATATCCTTCATAAAATGAGGGTGCGTGTGTGTGCATGTGTGTACCCCGATACACTGCTTCTCAACCCACAGAGCCCCCAGGAAAGGCAGGGGGAGAGAGGTTATCGCTGCCTGCTTCTCTCCCCCTGCCTTTCCTGGGGTCTAGAGCCCTGCTACCGCCGCTTCTCTCCCCCTGCTATCGGCGCCGCTGCCCCTTCTCTCCCCCTGGCTATCGGTGCCGCTGTCCCATTGCCAGCGCGGATAGCCAGGGGGAGAGAAGCGGTGCCGGTAATGGGGCAACGGCACCGATAGCCGGGGGGGCTTAAGGGGCAGCGGCACCCATTGCCGTCGCCGCTGCACCGTTGCCTCCCCCATCCCTAGTTGTATAATTACCTGTTGCCGGGGTCGGGTCCGCGCTGCTTCAGGCCTCCGGTGTGCGTCCCCTACATCATTGCTATGCGTTGCGAGACGCAATGACGAGTGATGTCACTCGTCATTGCGCCGCGCCATGCAGCGCATAGCAACAACGCAGGGGATGCACCCCGGAGGCCTGAAGCAGCGCTGACCCGACCCCAGCAACAGGTAATTATACAACCGGGGATGGGGGAGGCAACAGGGAAGCGGCACCAGCAATGGGTGCCGCTGCCCCTTCTTTCTTTCTTTCTACCTCCTCCCCTACAGCCTGCCTGTCCATCTCCAAAAATACCCTTTTTAATAATTATACGCTCCTCCTTTGCATTGAAAAAAGCAAACAGTAAAGGTGCCAGATGCGGCCATCCTTTCATCCATTTGTCCTTCTGCATCTATTTTCCCAAACCATGCACTCATACTGTTATTATGTCGCCAAGTAATTAGACTACCTGGCCCAAAAATTATGGATTATAAAAGGATAGCAGCATAAGGGAAAAATACATATTTTGAACCCAAAAACCCATTTGAGTTTTTAAGTTCAAAATACAGGCCTACCTCCTCCCCATCAGCCTGCCTGTCCATCTCCAAAAATACCCTTTTTTAATAATTATGCACTCTTCATTTGCTTTGGAAAAACAAACAGTTAAGTTGCCATATGCTGCTATCCTTTCATCGATTTGTGCTTCTACACCTATGTTCCCAAACCATCATACACTCATACTGTTTTCACTTTGCCAAGTTATCGGACAACCTGGCCCCAAAATTATGGATTATAAAAGGATAGCAGCATAAGGGAAAAATACATATTTTGAACCCAAAAACCCATTTGAGTTTTTAAGTTCAAAATACAGGCCTACCTCCTCCCCTACAGCCTGCCTGTCCATCTCCAAAAATACCCTTTTTAATAATTATACGCTCCTCCTTTGCATTGAAAAAAAGCAAACAGTAAAGTTGCCAGATGTGGCCATCCTTTCATCCATTTGTCCTTCTGCATCTTTTTTCCCAAACCATGCACTCATACTGTTATTATGTCGCCAAGTAATTAGACTACCTGGCCCAAACATTATGAATTATAAAAGGATAGCAGCATTAGTGAAAAAAACACATTTTGAACCCAAAAACCCATTTGAGTTTTTAAGTTCAAAATACAGGCCTACCTCCTCCCCTACAGCCTGCCTGTCCATCTCCAAAAATACCCTTTTTAATAATTATACGCTTCTCCTTTGCATTGAAAAAAAGCAAACAGTAAAAATGCCAGATGCGGCCATCCTTTCATCCATTTGTCCTTCTGCATCTATTTTCCCAAACCATGCACTCATACTGTTATTATGTCGCCAAGTAATTAGACTACCTGGCCCAAAAATTATGGTTTATAAAAGGATAGCAGCATTAGTGAAAAATACACATTTTGAACCCAAAAACCCATTTGAGTTTTTAAGTTCAAAATACAGGCCTACCTCCTCCCCTACAGCCTGCCTGTCCATCTCCAAAAATACCCTTTTAATAATTATACGCTCCTCCTTTGCATTGAAAAAAAGCAAACAGTAAAGTTGCCAGATGCGGCCATCCTTTCATCCATTTGTCCTTCTGCATCTATTTTCCCAAACCATGCACTCATACTGTTATTATGTCGCCAAGTAATTAGACTACCTGGCCCAAAAATTATGGTTTATAAAAGGATAGCAGCATTAGTGAAAAATATACATTTTGAACCCAAAAACCCATTTGAGTTTTTAAGTTCAAAATACAGGCCTACCTCCTCCCCTAAATCCTGCCTGTCCATCTCCAAAAATACCCTTTTTAATAATTATACGCTTCTCCTTTGCATTAAAAAAAAGCAAACAGTAAAGGTGCCAGATGCGGCCATCCTTTCATCCATTTGTCCTTCTGCATCTATTTTCCCAAACCATGCACTCATACTGTTATTATGTCGCCAAGTAATTAGACTACCTGGCCCAAAAATTATGGATTATAAAAGGATAGCAGCATAAGGGAAAAATACATATTTTGAACCCAAAAACCCATTTGAGTTTTTAAGTTCAAAATGCAGGCCTACCTCCTCCCCATCAGCCTGCCTGTCCATTTCCAAAAATACCCTTTTTTAATAATTATGCACTCTTCATTTGCTTTGGAAAAACAAACAGTTAAGTTTCCATATGCTGCTATCCTTTCATCGATTTGTGCTTCTACACCTATGTTCCCAAACCATCATACACTCATACTGTTTTCACTTTGCCAAGTTATCGGCCAACCTGGCCCCAAAATTATGGATTATAAAAGGATAGCAGCATAAGGGAAAAATACACATTTTGAACCCAAAAACCCATTTGAGTTTTTAAGTTCAAAATACAGGCCTACCTCCTCCCCTACAGCCTGCCTGTCCATCTCCAAAAATACCCTTTTTAATAATTATACGCTCCTCCTTTGCATTGAAAAAAAGCAAACAGTAAAGTTGCCAGATGCGGCCATCCTTTCATCCATTTGTCCTTCTGCATCTATTTTCCCAAACCATGCACTCATACTGTTATTATGTCGCCAAGTAATTAGACTACCTGGCCCAAAAATTATGGATTATAAAAGGGTAGCAGCATAAGGGAACATTATCGTATTTATCGGGGTGTACAACGCACCGGCCTATAACACGCACCCTCATTTTACCAAGGATATTTGGGTAAAAAAAGTTTCTACCCAAATATCCTTCATAAAATGAGGGTGCGTGTGTGTGCATGTGTATACCCCGATACACTGCTTCTCAACCCACAGAGCCCCCAGGAAAGGCAGGGGGAGAGAGGCCGTCGCTGCCTGCTTCTCTCCCCCTGCCTTTCCTGGGGTCTAGAGCCCTGCTACCGCCGCTTCTCTCCCCCTGCTATCGGCGCCGCTGCCCCTTCTCTCCCCCTGGCTATCGGTGCCGCTGTCCCATTGCCAGCGCCGATAGCCAGGGGGAGAGAAGCGGTGCCGGCAATGGGGCAGCGGCACCGATAGCCAGGGGGAGATAAAGGGCAGCGGCACCCATTGCCGTCGCCGCTGCCCCGTTGCATCCCCCATCCCTAGTTGTATAATTACCTGTTGCCAGGGTCGGGTCCGCGCTGCTTCAGGCCTCCGGTGTGCGTCCCCTGCATCATTGCTATGCGTTGCGAGACGCAATGACGAGTGACGTCACTCGTCATTGCACCACGCCATGAAGCGCATAGCAACGACGCAGGGGATGCACACCGGAGGCCTGAAGCAGCGCTGACCCGACCCCAGCAACAGGTAATTATACAACCGGGGATGGGGGAGGCAACGGCGCAGCGGCGCCGGCAATGGGTGCCGCTGCCCCTTCTTTCTTTCTTTCTACCTCCTCCCCTACAGCCTGCCTGTCCATCTCCAAAAATACCCTTTTTAATAATTTTACGCTCCTCCTTTGCATTGAAAAAAAGCAAACAGTAAAGTGGCCAGTAGCGGCCATCCTTTCATCCATTTGTCCTCCTGCATCTATTTTCCCAAACCATGCACTCATACTGTTATTATGTCGCCAAGTAATTAGACTACCATGCCCAAAAATTGTGGATTATAAAAGGATAGCAGCATAAGGAAAAAAATACATATTTTGAACCCAAAAACCCATTTGAGTTTTTAAGTTCAAAATACAGGCCTACCTCCTCCCCATCAGCCTGCCTGTCCATCTCCAAAAATACCCTTTTTTAATAATTATGCACTCTTCATTTGCTTTGGAAAAACAAACAGTTAAGTTGCCATATGCTGCTATCCTTTCATCGATTTGTGCTTCTACACCTATGTTCCCAAACCATCATACACTCATACTGTTTTCACTTTGCCAAGTTATCGGACAACCTGGCCCCAAAATTATGGATTATAAAAGGATAGCAGCATAAGGGAAAAATACACATTTTGAACCCAAAAACCCATTTGAGTTTTTAAGTTCAAAATACAGGCCTACCTCCTCCCCTACAGCCTGCCTGTCCATCTCCAAAAATAGCCTTTTAATAATTATACGCTCCTCCTTTGCATTGAAAAAAAGCAAACAGTAAAGTTGCCAGATGCGGCCATCCTTTCATCCATTTGTCCTTCTGCATCTATTTTCCCAAACCACGCAATCATACTGTTATTATGTCGCCAAGTAATTAGACTACCTGGCCCAAAAATTATGAATTATAAAAGGATAGCAGCATAAGGGAAAAATACACATTTTGAACCCAAAAACCCATTTGAGTTTTTAAGTTCAAAATACAGGCCTACCTCCTCCCCTACAGCCTGCCTGTCCATCTCCAAAAATACCCTTTTTAATAATTATACGCTCCTCCTTTGCATTGAAAAAAAGCAAACAGTAAAGTTGCCAGATGCGGCCATCCTTTCATCCATTTGTCCTTCTGCATCTATTTTCCCAAACCATGCACTCATACTGTTATTATGTCGCCAAGTAATTAGACTACCTTGCCCAAAAATTATGGATTATAAAAGGATAGCAGCATTAGTGAAAAATACACATTTTGAACCCAAAAACCCATTTGAGTTTTTAAGTTCAAAATACAGGCCTACCTCCTCCCCTACAGCCTGCCTGTCCATCTCCAAAAATACCCTTTTTAATAATTATACGCTCCTCCTTTGCATTGAAAAAAAGCAAACAGTAAAGTTCCCAGATGCGGCCATCCTTTCATCCATTTGTCCTTCTGCATCTATTTCCCCAAACCATGCACTCATACTGTTATTATGTCGCCAAGTAATTAGACTACCTGGCCCAAACATTATGAATTATAAAAGGATAGCAGCATTAGTGAAAAAAAACACATTTTGAACCCAAAAACCCATTTGAGTTTTTAAGTTCAAAATACAGGCCTTCCTCCTCCCCATCAGCCTGCCTGTCCATCTCCAAAAATACCCTTTTTTAATAATTATGCACTCTTCATTTGCTTTGGAAAAACAAACAGTTAAGTTGCCATATGCTGCTATCCTTTCATCGATTTGTGCTTCTACACCTATGTTCCCAAACCATCATACACTCATACTGTTTTCACTTTGCCAAGTTATCGGACAACCTGGCCCCAAAATTATGGATTATAAAAGCATAGCAGCATAAGGGAAAAATACACATTTTGAACCCAAAAACCCATTTGAGTTTTTAAGTTCAAAATACAGGCCTACCTCCTCCCCTACAGCCTGCCTGTCCATCTCCAAAAATACCCTTTTTAATAATTATAAGCTTCTCCTTTGCATTGAAAAAAAGCAAACAGTAAAGTTGCCAGATGCGGCCATCCTTTCATCCATTTGTCCTTCTGCATCTATTTTCCCAAACCATGCACTCATACTGTTATTATGTCGCCAAGTAATTAGACTACCTTGCCCAAAAATTATGGATTATAAAAGGATAGCAGCATTAGTGAAAAATACACATTTTGAACCCAAAAACCCATTTGAGTTTTTAAGTTCAAAATACAGGCCTACCTCCTCCCCTACAGCCTGCCTGTCCATCTCCAAAAATACCCTTTTTAATAATTATACGCTCCTCCTTTGCATTGAAAAAAAGCAAACAGTAAAGTTCCCAGATGCGGCCATCCTTTCATCCATTTGTCCTTCTGCATCTATTTCCCCAAACCATGCACTCATACTGTTATTATGTCGCCAAGTAATTAGACTACCTGGCCCAAACATTATGAATTATAAAAGGATAGCAGCATTAGTGAAAAAAAACACATTTTGAACCCAAAAACCCATTTGAGTTTTTAAGTTCAAAATACAGGCCTACCTCCTCCCCATCAGCCTGCCTGTCCATCTCCAAAAATACCCTTTTTTTAATAATTATGCACTCTTCATTTGCTTTGGAAAAACAAACAGTTAAGTTGCCATATGCTGCTATCCTTTCATCGATTTGTGCTTCTACACCTATGTTCCCAAACCATCATACACTCATACTGTTTTCACTTTGCCAAGTTATCGGACAACCTGGCCCCAAAATTATGGATTATAAAAGCATAGCAGCATAAGGGAAAAATACACATTTTGAACCCAAAAACCCATTTGAGTTTTTAAGTTCAAAATACAGGCCTACCTCCTCCCCTACAGCCTGCCTGTCCATCTCCAAAAATACCCTTTTTAATAATTATAAGCTTCTCCTTTGCATTGAAAAAAAGCAAACAGTAAAGTTGCCAGATGCGGCCATCCTTTCATCCATTTGTCCCTCTGCATCTATTTTCCCAAACCATGCACTCATACTGTTATTATGTCGCCAAGTAATTAGACTACCTGGCCCAAAAATTATGGATTATAAAAGGGTAGCAGCATAAGGGAACATTACCGTATTTATCGGGGTGTACCACGCATCCGCCTATAACACACACCCTCATTTTATCAAGGATATTTGGGTAAAAGAATTTGTTTACCCAAATATCCTTCATAAAATGAGGGTGCGTGTGTGTGCATGTGTATACCCCGATACACTGCTTCTCACCCCACAGAGCCCCCAGGAAAGGCAGGGGGAAAGAGGCCGTCGCTGCCTGCTTCTCTCCCCCTGCCTTTCCTGGGGTCTAGAGCCCTGCTACCGCCGCTTCTCTCCCCCTGCTATCAGCGCCGCTGCCCCTTCTCTCCCCCTGGCTATCGGTGCCGCTGTCCCATTGCCAGCGCCGATAGCCAGGGGGAGAGAAGCGGTGTCGGCAATGGGGCAGCTGCACCGATAGCCAGGGGGAGATAAGGGGCAGCGGCACCCATTGCCGTCGCCGCTGCCCCGTAGCCTCCCCCATCCCTAGTTGTATAATTACCTGTTGCCGGGGTCGGGTCCGCGCTGCTTCAGGCCTCCGGTGTGTGTCCCCTACATCATTGCTATGCGTTGCGAGACGCAATGACGAGTGATGTCACTCGTCATTGCGCCGCGCCATGCAGCGCATAGCAACGACGCAGGGGATGCACCCCGGAGGCCTGAAGCAGCGCTGACCCGACCCCAGCAACAGGTAATTATACAATCGGGGATGGGGGAGGCAACGGCGCAGCGGCGCCAGCAATGGGTGCCGCTGCCCCTTCTTTCTTTCTTTCTACCTCCTCCCCTACAGCCTGCATGTCCATCTCCAAAAATACCCTTTTTAATAATTATACGCTCCTCCTTTGCATTGAAAAAAAGCAAACAGTAAAGTTGCCAGATGCGGCCATCCTTTCATCCATTTGTCCTCCTGCATCTATTTTCCCAAACCATGCACTCATACTGTTATTATGTCGCCAAGTAATTAGACTACCATGCCCAAAAATTATGGATTATAAAAGGATAGCAGCATAAGGGAAAAATACATATTTTGAACCCAAAAACCCATTTGAGTTTTTAAGTTCAAAATACAGGCCTACCTCCTCCCCTACAGCCTGCCTGTCCATCTCCAAAAATACCCTTTTTAATAATTATACGCTCCTCCTTTGCATTGAAAAAAAGCAAACAGTAAAGTTGCCAGATGCGGCCATCCTTTCATCCATTTGTCCTTCTGCATCTGTTTTCCCAAACCATGCACTCATACTGTTATTATGTCGCCAAGTAATTAGACTAACTGGCCCAAACATTATGAATTATAAAAGGATAGCAGCATTAGTGAAAAAAACACATTTTGAACCCAAAAACCCATTTGAGTTTTTAAGTTCAAAATACAGGCCTACCTCCTCCCCTACAGCCTGCCTGTCCATCTCCAAAAATAGCCTTTTAATAATTATACGCTTCTCCTTTGCATTGAAAAAAAGCAAACAGTAAAGTTGCCAGATGCGGCCATCCTTTCATCCATTTGTCCTTCTGCATCTATTTTCCCAAACCATGCACTCATACTGTTATTATGTCGCCAATTAATTAGACTACCTTGCCCAAAAATTATGGATTATAAAAGGATAGCGGCATTAGTGAAAATACACATTTTGAACCCAAAAACCCATTTGAGTTTTTAAGTTCAAAATACAGGCCTACCTCCTCCCCTACAGCCTGCCTGTCCATCTCCAAAAATACCCTTTTTAATAATTATACGCTCCTCCTTTGCATTGAAAAAAAGCAAACAGTAAAGTTGCCAGATGCAGCCATCCTTTCATCCATTTGTCCTTCTGCATCTATTTTCCCAAACCATGCACTCATACTGTTATTATGTCGCCAATTAATTAGACTACCTGGCCCAAAAATTATGGATTATAAAAGGGTAGCAGCATAAGGGAACATTACCGTATTTATCGGGTTGTACCACGCATCCGCCTATAACACACACCCTCATTTTATCAAGGATATTTGGGTAAAAGAATTTGTTTACCCAAATATCCTTCATAAAATGAGGGTGCGTGTGTGTGCATGTGTATACCCCGATACACTGCTTCTCACCCCACAGAGCCCCCAGGAAAGGCAGGGGGAAAGAGGCCGTCGCTGCCTGCTTCTCTCCCACTGCCTTTCCTGGGGTCTAGAGCCCTGCTACCGCCGCTTCTCTCCCCCTGCTATCAGCGCCGCTGCCCCTTCTCTCCCCCTGGCTATCAGTGCCGCTGTCCCATTGCCAGCGCCGATAGCCAGGGGGAGAGAAGCGGTGTCGGCAATGGGGCAGCTGCACCGATAGCCAGGGGGAGATAAGGGGCAGCGGCACCCATTGCCGTCGCCGCTGCCCCGTTGCCTCCCCCATCCCTAGTTGTATAATTACCTGTTGCCGGGGTCGGGTCCGCGCTGCTTCAGGCCTCCGGTGTGTGTCCCCTACATCATTGCTATGCGTTGCGAGACGCAATGAAGAGTGATGTCACTCGTCATTGCGCCGCGCCATGCAGCGCATAGCAACGACGCAGGGGATGCACCCCGGAGGCCTGAAGCAGCGCTGACCCGACCCCAGCAACAGGTAATTATACAACCGGGGATGGGGGAGGCAACGGCGCAGCGGCACCAGCAATGGGTGCCGCTGCCCCTTCTTTCTTTCTTTCTACCTCCTCCCCTACAGCCTGCATGTCCATCTCCAAAAATACCCTTTTTAATAATTATACGCTCCTCCTTTGCATTGAAAAAAAGCAAACAGTGAAGTTGCCAGATGCGGCCATCCTTTCATCCATTTGTCCTCCTGCATCTATTTTCCCAAACCATGCACTCATACTGTTATTATGTCGCCAAGTAATTAGACTAACTGGCCCAAACATTATGAATTATAAAAGGATAGCAGCATTAGTGAAAAAAACACATTTTGAACCCAAAAACCCATTTGAGTTTTTAAGTTCAAAATACAGGCCTACCTCCTCCCCTACAGCCTGCCTGTCCATCTCCAAAAATACAATTTTTAATAATTATACGCTCCTCCTTTGCATTGAAAAAAAGCAAACAGTAAAGTTGCCAGATGCGGCCGTCCTTTCATCCATTTGTCCTTCTGCATCTATTTTCCCAAACCATGCACTCATACTGTTATTATGTCGCCAAGTAATTAGACCACCTGGCCCAAAAATTATGGTTTATAAAAGGATAGCAGCATTAGTGAAAAATACACATTTTGAACCCAAAAACCCATTTGAGATTTTAAGTTCAAAATACAGGCCTACCTCCTCCCCTACAGCCTGCCTGTCCATCTCCAAAAATAGCTTTTTAATAATTATACGCTTCTCCTTTGCATTGAAAAAAAGCAAACAGTAAAGTTGCCAGATGCGGCCATCCTTTCATCCATTTGTCCTTCTGCATCTATTTTCCCAAACCATGCACTCATACTGTTATTATGTCGCCAATTAATTAGACTACCTTGCCCAAAAATTATGGATTATAAAAGGATAGCGGCATTAGTGAAAATACACATTTTGAACCCAAAAACCCATTTGAGTTTTTAAGTTCAAAATACAGGCCTACCTCCTCCCCTACAGCCTGCCTGTCCATCTCCAAAAATACCCTTTTTAATAATTATACGCTCCTCCTTTGCATTGAAAAAAAGCAAACAGTAAAGTTGCCAGATGCAGCCATCCTTTCATCCATTTGTCCTTCTGCATCTATTTTCCCAAACCATGCACTCATACTGTTATTATGTCGCCAAGTAATTAGACTACCTGGCCCAAACATTATGAATTATAAAAGGATAGCAGCATTAGTGAAAAAAACACATTTTGAACCCAAAAACCCATTTGAGTTTTTAAGTTCAAAATACAGGCCTACCTCCTCCCCTACAGCCTGCCTGTCCATCTCCAAAAATACCCTTTTTAATAATTATACGCTCCTCCTTTGCATTAAAAAAAAGCTAACAGTAAAGTTGCCAGATGCGGCCATCCTTTCATCCATTTGTCCTTCTGCATCTATTTTCCCAAACCATGCACTCATACTGTTATTATGTCGCCAAGTAATTAGACTACCTGGCCCAAAAATTATGGATTATAAAAGGATAGCAGCATAAGGGAAAAATACACATTTTGAACCCAAAAACCCATTTGAGTTTTTAAGTTCAAAATACAGGCCTACCTCCTCCCCTACAGCCTGCCTGTCCATCTCCAAAAATACCCTTTTTAATAATTATACGCTCCTCCTTTGCATTGAAAAAAAGCAAACAGTAAAGTTGCCAGATGTGGCCATCCTTTCATCCATTTGTCCTTCTGCATCTATTTTCCCAAACCATGCACTCATAATGTTATTATGTCGCCAAGTAATTAGACTACCTGGCCCAAACATTATGAATTATAAAAGGATAGCAGCATTAGTGAAAAAAACACATTTTGAACCCAATAACCCATTTGAGTTTTTAAGTTCAAAATACAGGCCTACCTCCTCCCCTACAGCCTGCCTGTCCATCTCCAAAAATACGATTTTTAATAATTATACGCTTCTCCTTTGCATTGAAAAAAAGCAAACAGTAAAAATGCCAGATGCGGCCATGCTTTCATCCATTTGTCCTTCTGCATCTATTTTCCCAAACCATGCACTCATACTGTTATTATGTCGCCAAGTAATTAGACTACCTGGCCCAAAAATTATGGTTTATAAAAGGATAGCAGCATTAGTGAAAAATACACATTTTGAACCCAAAAACCCATTTGAGTTTTTAAGTTCAAAATACAGGCCTACCTCCTCCCCTACAGCCTGCCTGTCCATCTCCAAAAATAGCCTTTTAATAATTATACGCTCCTCCTTTGCATTGAAAAAAAGCAAACAGTAAAGTTGCCAGATGCGGCCATTCTTTCATCCATTTGTCCTTCTGCATCTATTTTCCCAAACCATGCACTCATACTGTTATAATGTCGCCAAGTAATTAGACTACCTTGCCCAAAAATTATGGATTATAAAAGGATAGCAGCATTAGTGAAAAATACACATTTTGAACCCAAAAACCCATTTGAGTTTTTAAGTTCAAAATACAGGCCTACCTCCTCCCCTACAGCCTGCCTGTCCATCTCCAAAAATACCATTTTTAATAATTATACGCTCCTCCTTTGCATTGAAAAAAAGCAAACAGTAAAGTTGCCAGATGCGGCCATCCTTTCATCCATTTGTCCTTCTGCATCTATTTTCCCAAACCATGCACTCATACTGTTATTATGTCGCCAAGTAATTAGACTACCTGGCCCAAACATTATAAATTATAAAAGGATAGCAGCATTAGTGAAAAAAACACATTTTGAACCCAAAAACCCATTTGAGTTTTTAAGTTCAAAATACAGGCCTACCTCCTCCCCTACAGCCTGCCTGTCCATCTCCAAAAATACCATTTTTAATAATTATACGCTCCTCCTTTGCATTGAAAAAAAGCAAACAGTAAAGTTGCCAGATGCGGCCATCCTTTCATCCATTTGTCCTTCTGCATCTATTTTCCCAAACCATGCACTCATACTGTTATTATGTCGCCAAGTAATTAGACTACCTGGCCCAAAAATTATGGTTTATAAAAGGATAGCAGCATTAGTGAAAAAAAAACATTTTGAACCCAAAAACCCATTTGAGTTTTTAAGTTCAAAATACAGGCCTACCTCCTCCCCTACAGCCTGCCTGTCCATCTCCAAAAATACCCTTTTTAATAATTATACGCTCCTCCTTTGCATTGATAAAAAGCAAACAGTAAAGTTCCCAGATGCGGCCATCCTTTCATCCATTTCTCCTTCTGCATCTATTTTCCCAAACCATGCACTCATACTGTTATTATGTCGCCAAGTAATTAGACTACCTGGCCCAAAAATTATGGATTATAAAAGGGTAGCAGCATAAGGGAACATTACCGTATTTATCGGGGTGTACCACGCATCCGCCTATAACACACACCCTCATTTTATCAAGGATATTTGGGTAAAAGAATTTTTTTACCCAAATATCCTTCATAAAATGAGGGTGCGTGTGTGTGCATGTGTATACCCCGATACACTGCTTCTCACCCCACAGAGCCCCCAGGAAAGGCAGGGGGAGAGAGGCCGTCGCTGCCTGCTTCTCTCCCCCTGCCTTTCCTGGGGTCTAGAGCCCTGCTACCGCCGCTTCTCTCCCCCTGCTATCGGCGCCGCTGCCCCTTCTCTCCCCCTGGCTATCGGTGCCGCTGTCCCATTGCCAGCGCCGATAGCCAGGGGGAGAGAAGCGGTGTCGGCAATGGGGCAGCTGCACCGATAGCCAGGGGGAGATAAGGGGCAGCGGCACCCATTGCCGTCGCCGCTGCCCCGTTGCCTCCCCCATCCCTAGTTGTATAATTACCTGTTGCCGGGGTCGGGTCCGCGCTGCTTCAGGCCTTCGGTGTGCTTCCCCTACATCATTGCTATGCGTTGCGAGACGCAATGACGAGTGATGTCACTCGTCATTGCGCCGCGCCATGCAGCGCATAGCAACGACGCAGGGGATGCACCCCGGAGTCCTGAAGCAGCGCTGACCCGGCCCCAGCAACAGGTAATTATACAACCGGGGATGGGGGAGGCAACAGGGAAGCGGCGCCGGCAATGGGTGCCGCTGCCCCTTCTTTCTTTCTTTCTACCTCCTCCCCTACAGCCTGCCTGTCCATCTCCAAAAATACCCTTTTTAATAATTATACGCTCCTCCTTTGCATTGAAAAAAAGCAAACAGTAAAGGTGCCAGATGCGGCCATCCTTTCATCCATTCGTCCTTCTGCATCTATTTTCCCAAACCATGCACTCATACTGTTATTATGTCGCCAAGTAATTAGAATACCTGGCCCAAAAATTATGGATTATAAAAGGATAGCAGCATAAGGGAAAAATACATATTTTGAACCCAAAAACCCATTCGAGTTTTTAAGTTCAAAATACAGCCCTACCTCCTCCCCATCAGCCTGCCTGTCCATCTCCAAAAATACCCTTTTTTTAATAATTATGCACTCTTCATTTGCTTTGGAAAAACAAACTGTTAAGTTGCCATATGCTGCTATCCTTTCATCGATTTGTGCTTCTACACCTATGTTCCAAAACCATCATACACTCATACTGTTTTCACTTTGCCAAGTTATCGGACAACCTGGCCCCAAAATTATGGATTATAAAAGGATAGCAGCATAAGGGAAAAATACACATTTTGAACCCAAAAACCCATTTGAGTTTTTAAGTTCAAAATACAGGCCTACCTCCTCCCCTACAGCCTGCCTTTCCATCTCCAAAAATAGCCTTTTAATAATTATACGCTCCTCCTTTGCATTGAAAAAAAGCAAACAGTAAAGTTGCCAGATGCGGCCATCCTTTCATCCATTTGTCCTTCTGCATCTATTTTCCCAAACCACGCACTCATACTGTTATTATGTCGCCAAGTAATTAGACTACCTGGCCCAAAAATTATGGATTATAAAAGGATAGCAGCATAAGGGAAAAATACACATTTTGAACCCAAAAACCCATTTGAGTTTTTAAGTTCAAAATACAGGCCTACCTCCTCCCCTACAGCCTGCCTGTCCATCTCCAAAAATACCCTTTTTAATAATTATACGCTCCTCCTTTGCATTGAAAAAAAGCAAACAGTAAAGTTCCCAGATGCGGCCATCCTTTTATCCATTTCTCCTTCTGCATCTATTTTCCCAAACCATGCACTCATACTGTTATTATGTCGCCAAGTAATTAGACTACCTGGCCCAAAAATTATGGATTATAAAAGGGTAGCAGCATAAGGGAACATTACCGTATTTATCGGGGTGTACCACGCATCCGCCTATAACACACACCCTCATTTTATCAAGGATATTTGGGTAAAATAATTTTTTTACCCAAATATCCTTCATAAAATGAGGGTGCGTGTGTGTGCATGTGTATACCCCGATACACTGCTTCTCACCCCACAGAGCCCCCAGGAAAGGCAGGGGGAGAGAGGCCGTCGCTGCGTGCTTCTCTCCCCCTGCCTTTCCTGGGGTCTAGAGCCCTGCTACCGCCGCTTCTCTCCCCCTGCTATCGGCGCCGCTGCCCCTTCTCTCCCCCTGGCTATCGGTGCCGCTGTCTCATTGCCATCGCCGATAGCCAGGGGGAGAGAAGCGGTGTCGGCAATGGGGCAGCTGCACCGATAGCCAGGGGGAGATAAGGGGCAGCGGCACCCATTGCCGTCGCCGCTGCCCCGTTGCCTCCCCCATCCCTAGTTGTATAATTACCTGTTGCCGGGGTCGGGTCCGCGCTGCTTCAGGCCTCCGGTGTGCATCCCCTACATCATTGCTATGCGTTGCGAGACGCAATGACGAGTGATGTCACTCGTCATTGCGCCGCGCCATGCAGCGCATAGCAATGACGCAGGGGATGCACCCCGGAGTCCTGAAGCAGCGCTGACCCGGCCCCAGCAACAGGTAATTATACAACCGGGGATGGGGGAGGCAACAGGGAAGCGGCGCCGGCAATGGGTGCCGCTGCCCCTTCATTCTTTCTTTCTACCTCCTCCCCTACAGCCTGCCTGTCCATCTCCAAAAATACCCTTTTTAATAATTATACGCTCCTCCTTTGCATTGAAAAAAAGCAAACAGTAAAGGTGCCAGATGCGGCCATCCTTTCATCCATTTGTCCTTCTGCATCTATTTTCCCAAACCATGCACTCATACTGTTATTATGTCGCCAAGTAATTAGACTACCTGGCCCAAAAATTATGGATTATAAAAGGATAGCAGCATAAGGGAAAAATACACATTTTGAACCCAAAAACCCATTTGAGTTTTTAAGTTCAAAATACAGGCCTACCTCCTCCCCTACAGCCTGCCTGTCCATCTCCAAAAATACCCTTTTAATAATTATACGCTCCTCCTTTGCATTGAAAAAAGCAAACAGTAAAGTTGCCAGATGCGGCCATCCTTTCATCCATTTGTCCTTCTGCATCTATTTTCCCAAACCACGCACTCATACTGTTATTATGTCGCCAAGTAATTAGACTACCTGGCCCAAAAATTATGGATTATAAAAGGATAGCAGCATAAGGGAAAAATACACATTTTGAACCCAAAAACCCATTTGAGTTTTTAAGTTCAAAATACAGGCCTACCTCCTCCCCTACAGCCTGCCTGTCCATCTCCAAAAATACCCTTTTTAATAATTATACGCTCCTCCTTTGCATTGAAAAAAAGCAAACAGTAAAGTTGCCAGATGCGGCCATCCTTTCATCCATTTGTCCTTCTGCATCTATTTTCCCAAACCATGCACTCATAATGTTATTATGTCGCCAAGTAATTAGACTACCTGGCCCAAACATCATGAATTATAAAAGGATAGCAGCATTAGTGAAAAAAACACATTTTGAACCCAAAAACCCATTTGAGTTTTTAAGTTCAAAATACAGGCCTACCTCCTCCCCTACAGCCTGCCTGTCCATCTCCAAAAATACCCTTTTTAATAATTATACGCTCCTCCTTTGCATTGAAAAAAAGCAAACAGTAAAGTTGCCAGATGCGGCCATCCTTTCATCCATTTGTCCTTCTGCATCTATTTTCCCAAACCATGCACTCATACTGTTATTATGTCGCCAAGTAATTAGACTAACTGGCCCAAACATTATGAATTATAAAAGGATAGCAGCATTAGTGAAAAAAACACATTTTGAACCCAAAAACCCATTTGAGTTTTTAAGTTCAAAATACAGGCCTACCTCCTCCCCTACAGCCTGCCTGTCCATCTCCAAAAATACCCTTTTTAATAATTATACGCTCCTCCTTTGCATTGAAAAAAAGCAAACAGTAAAGTTCCCAGATGCGGCCATCCTTTCATCCATTTGTCCTTCTGCATCTATTTCCCCAAACCATGCACTCATACTGTTATTATGTCGCCAAGTAATTAGACTACCTGGCCCAAACATTATGAATTATAAAAGGATAGCAGCATTAGTGAAAAAAAACACATTTTGAACCCAAAAACCCATTTGAGTTTTTAAGTTCAAAATACAGGCCTACCTCCTCCCCATCAGCCTGCCTGTCCATCTCCAAAAATACCCTTTTTTAATAATTATGCACTCTTCATTTGCTTTGGAAAAACAAACAGTTAAGTTGCCATATGCTGCTATCCTTTCATCGATTTGTGCTTCTACACCTATGTTCCCAAACCATCATACACTCATACTGTTTTCACTTTGCCAAGTTATCGGACAACCTGGCCCCAAAATTATGGATTATAAAAGCATAGCAGCATAAGGGAAAAATACACATTTTGAACCCAAAAACCCATTTGAGTTTTTAAGTTCAAAATACAGGCCTACCTCCTCCCCTACAGCCTGCCTGTCCATCTCCAAAAATACCCTTTTTAATAATTATAAGCTTCTCCTTTGCATTGAAAAAAAGCAAACAGTAAAGTTGCCAGATGCGGCCATCCTTTCATACATTTGTCCTTCTGCATCTATTTTCCCAAACCATGCACTCATACTGTTATTATGTCGCCAAGTAATTAGACTACCTGGCCCAAAAATTATGGATTATAAAAGGGTAGCAGCATAAGGGAACATTACCGTATTTATCGGGGTGTACCACGCATCCGCCTATAACACACACCCTCATTTTATCAAGGATATTTGGGTAAAAGAATTTGTTTACCCAAATATCCTTCATAAAATGAGGGTGCGTGTGTGTGCATGTGTATACCCCGATACACTGCTTCTCACCCCACAGAGCCCCCAGGAAAGGCAGGGGGAAAGAGGCCGTCGCTGCCTGCTTCTCTCCCCCTGCCTTTCCTGGGGTCTAGAGCCCTGCTACCGCCGCTTCTCTCCCCCTGCTATCAGCGCCGCTGCCCCTTCTCTCCCCCTGGCTATCGGTGCCGCTGTCCCATTGCCAGCGCCGATAGCCAGGGGGAGAGAAGCGGTGTCGGCAATGGGGCAGCTGCACCGATAGCCAGGGGGAGATAAGGGGCAGCGGCACCCATTGCCGTCGCCGCTGCCCCGTTGCCTCCCCCATCCCTAGTTGTATAATTACCTGTTGCCGGGGTCGGGTCCGCGCTGCTTCAGGCCTCCGGTGTGTGTCCCCTACATCATTGCTATGCGTTGCGAGACGCAATGACGAGTGATGTCACTCGTCATTGCGCCGCGCCATGCAGCGCATAGCAACGACGCAGGGGATGCACCCCGGAGGCCTGAAGCAGCGCTGACCCGACCCCAGCAACAGGTAATTATACAACCGGGGATGGGGGAGGCAACGGCGCAGCGGCGCCAGCAATGGGTGCCGCTGCCCCTTCTTTCTTTCTTTCTACCTCCTCCCCTACAGCCTGCATGTCCATCTCCAAAAATACCCTTTTTAATAATTATACGCTCCTCCTTTGCATTGAAAAAAAGCAAACAGTAAAGTTGCCAGATGCGGCCATCCTTTCATCCATTTGTCCTCCTGCATCTATTTTCCCAAACCATGCACTCATACTGTTATTATGTCGCCAAGTAATTAGACTACCATGCCCAAAAATTATGGATTATAAAAGGATAGCAGCATAAGGGAAAAATACATATTTTGAACCCAAAAACCCATTTCAGTTTTTAAGTTCAAAATACAGGCCTACCTCCTCCCCTACAGCCTGCCTGTCCATCTCCAAAAATACAATTTTTAATAATTATACGCTCCTCCTTTGCATTGAAAAAAAGCAAACAGTAAAGTTGCCAGATGCGGCCGTCCTTTCATCCATTTGTCCTTCTGCATCTATTTTCCCAAACCATGCACTCATACTGTTATTATGTCGCCAAGTAATTAGACTACCTGGCCCAAAAATTATGGTTTATAAAAGGATAGCAGCATTAGTGAAAAATACACATTTTGAACCCAAAAACCCATTTGAGATTTTAAGTTCAAAATACAGGCCTACCTCCTCCCCTACAGCCTGCCTGTCCATCTCCAAAAATAGCCTTTTAATAATTATACGCTTCTCCTTTGCATTGAAAAAAAGCAAACAGTAAAGTTGCCAGATGCGGCCATCCTTTCATCCATTTGTCCTTCTGCATCTATTTTCCCAAACCATGCACTCATACTGTTATTATGTCGCCAATTAATTAGACTACCTTGCCCAAAAATTATGGATTATAAAAGGATAGCGGCATTAGTGAAAATACACATTTTGAACCCAAAAACCCATTTGAGATTTTAAGTTCAAAATACAGGCCTACCTCCTCCCCTACAGCCTGCCTGTCCATCTCCAAAAATAGCCTTTTAATAATTATACGCTTCTCCGTTGCATTGAAAAAAAGCAAACAGTAAAGTTGCCAGATGCGGCCATCCTTTCATCCATTTGTCCTTCTGCATCTATTTTCCCAAACCATGCACTCATACTGTTATTATGTCGCCAATTAATTAGACTACCTGGCCCAAAAATTATGGATTATAAAAGGGTAGCAGCATAAGGGAACATTACCGTATTTATCGGGTTGTACCACGCATCCGCCTATAACACACACCCTCATTTTATCAAGGATATTTGGGTAAAAGAATTTGTTTACCCAAATATCCTTCATAAAATGAGGGTGCGTGTGTGTGCATGTGTATACCCCGATACACTGCTTCTCACCCCACAGAGCCGCCAGGAAAGGCAGGGGGAAAGAGGCCGTCGCTGCCTGCTTCTCTCCCACTGCCTTTCCTGGGGTCTAGAGCCCTGCTACCGCCGCTTCTCTCCCCCTGCTATCAGCGCCGCTGCCCCTTCTCTCCCCCTGGCTATCGGTGCCGCTGTCCCATTGCCAGCGCCGATAGCCAGGGGGAGAGAAGCGGTGTCGGCAATGGGGCAGCTGCACCGATAGCCAGGGGGAGATAAGGGGCAGCGGCACCCATTGCCGTCGCCGCTGCCCTGTTGCCTCCCCCATCCCTAGTTGTATAATTACCTGTTGCCGGGGTCGGGTCCGCGCTGCTTCAGGCCTCCGGTGTGTGTCCCCTACATCATTGCTATGCGTTGCGAGACGCAATGACGAGTGATGTCACTCGTCATTGCGCCGCGCCATGCAGCGCATAGCAACGACGCAGGGGATGCACCCCGGAGGCCTGAAGCAGCGCTGACCCGACCCCAGCAACAGGTAATTATACAACCGGGGATGGGGGAGGCAACGGCGCAGCGGCACCAGCAATGGGTGCCGCTGCCCCTTCTTTCTTTCTTTCTACCTCCTCCCCTACAGCCTGCATGTCCATCTCCAAAAATACCCTTTTTAATAATTATACGCTCCTCCTTTGCATTGAAAAAAAGCAAACAGTAAAGTTGCCAGATGCGGCCATCCTTTCATCCATTTGTCCTCCTGCATCTATTTTCCCAAACCATGCACTCATACTGTTATTATGTCGCCAAGTAATTAGACTACCATGCCCAAAAATTATGGATTATAAAAGGATAGCAGCATAAGGGAAAAATACATATTTTGAACCCAAAAACCCATTTGAGTTTTTAAGTTCAAAATACAGGCCTACCTCCTCCCCTACAGCCTGCCTGTCCATCTCCAAAAATACCCTTTTTAATAATTATACGCTCCTCCTTTGCATTGAAAAAAAGCAAACAGTAAAGTTGCCAGATGCGGCCATCCTTTCATCCATTTGTCCTTCTGCATCTATTTTCCCAAACCATGCACTCATACTGTTATTATGTCGCCAAGTAATTAGACTAACTGGCCCAAACATTATGAATTATAAAAGGATAGCAGCATTAGTGAAAAAAACACATTTTGAACCCAAAAACCCATTTGAGTTTTTAAGTTCAAAATACAGGCCTACCTCCTCCCCTACAGCCTGCCTGTCCATCTCCAAATATACAATTTTTAATAATTATACGCTCCTCCTTTGCATTGAAAAAAAGCAAACAGTAAAGTTGCCAGATGCGGCCGTCCTTTCATCCATTTGTCCTTCTGCATCTATTTTCCCAAACCATGCACTCATACTGTTATTATGTCGCCAAGTAATTAGACCACCTGGCCCAAAAATTATGGTTTATAAAAGGATAGCAGCATTAGTGAAAAATACACATTTTGAACCCAAAAACCCATTTGAGATTTTAAGTTCAAAATACAGGCCTACCTCCTCCCCTACAGCCTGCCTGTCCATCTCCAAAAATACCCTTTTTAATAATTATACGCTTCTCCTTTGCATTGAAAAAAAGCAAACAGTAAAGTTGCCAGATGCGGCCATCCTTTCATCCATTTGTCCTTCTGCATCTATTTTCCCAAACCATGCACTCATACTGTTATTATGTCGCCAATTAATTAGACTACCTTGCCCAAAAATTATGGATTATAAAAGGATAGCGGCATTAGTGAAAATACACATTTTGAACCCAAAAACCCATTTGAGTTTTTAAGTTCAAAATACAGGCCTACCTCCTCCCCTACAGCCTGCCTGTCCATCTCCAAAAATACCCTTTTTAATAATTATACGCTCCTCCTTTGCATTGAAAAAAAGCAAACAGTAAAGTTGCCAGATGCAGCCATCCTTTCATCCATTTGTCCTTCTGCATCTATTCTCCCAAACCATGCACTCATACTGTTATTATGTCGCCAAGTAATTAGACTACCTGGCCCAAACATTATGAATTATAAAAGGATAGCAGCATTAGTGAAAAAAACACATTTTGAACCCAAAAACCCATTTGAGTTTTTAAGTTCAAAATACAGGCCTACCTCCTCCCCTACAGCCTGCCTGTCCATCTCCAAAAATACCCTTTTTAATAATTATACGCTCCTCCTTTGCATTAAAAAAAAGCTAACAGTAAAGTTGCCAGATGCGGCCATCCTTTCATCCATTTGTCCTTCTGCATCTATTTTCCCAAACCATGCACTCATACTGTTATTATGTCGCCAAGTAATTAGACTACCTGGCCCAAAAATTATGGATTATAAAAGGGTAGCAGCATAAGGGAACATTATCGTATTTATCGGGGTGTACAACGCACCGGCCTATAACACGCACCCTCATTTTACCAAGAATATTTGGGTAAAAAAAGTTTCTACCCAAATATCCTTCATAAAATGAGGGTGCGTGTGTGTGCATGTGTATACCCCGATACACTGCTTCTCAACCCACAGAGCCCCCAGGAAAGGCAGGGGGAGAGAGGCCGTCGCTGCCTGCTTCTCTCCCCCTGCCTTTCCTGGGGTCTAGAGCCCTGCTACCGCCGCTTCTCTCCCCCTGCTATCGGCGCCGCTGCCCCTTCTCTCCCCCTGGCTATCGGTGCCGCTGTCCCATTGCCGGCGCCGATAGCCAGGGGGAGAGAAGCGGTGCCGGCAATGGGGCAGCGGCACCGATAGCCAGGGGGAGATAAAGGGCAGCGGCACCCATTGCCGTCGCCGCTGCCCCGTTGCATCCCCCATCCCTAGTTGTATAATTACCTGTTGCCAGGGTCGGGTCCGCGCTGCTTCAGGCCTCCGGTGTGCGTCCCCTGCATCATTGCTATGCGTTGCGAGACGCAATGACGAGTGACGTCCCTCGTCATTGCACCACGCCATGAAGCGCATAGCAACGACGCAGGGGATGCACACCGGAGGCCTGAAGCAGCGCTGACCCGACCCCAGCAACAGGTAATTATACAACCGGGGATGGGGGAGGCAATGGCACAGCGGCGCTGGCAATGGGTGCCGGTGCCCCTTCTTTCTTTCTTTCTACCTCCTCCCCTACAGCCTGCCTGTCCATCTCCAAAAATACCCTTTTTAATAATTATACGCTCCTCCTTTGCATTGAAAAAAAGCAAACAGTAAAGTGGCCAGTAGCGGCCATCCTTTCATCCATTTGTCCTCCTGCATCTATTTTCCCAAACCATGCACTCATACTGTTATTATGTCGCCAAGTAATTAGACTACCATGCCCAAAAATTGTGGATTATAAAAGGATAGCAGCATAAGGGAAAAATACATATTTTGAACCCAAAAACCCATTTGAGTTTTTAAGTTCAAAATACAGGCCTACCTCCTCCCCATCAGCCTGCCTGTCCATCTCCAAAAATACCCTTTTTTAATAATTATGCACTCTTCATTTGCTTTGGAAAAACAAACAGTTAAGTTGCCATATGCTGCTATCCTTTCATCGATTTGTGCTTCTACACCTATGTTCCCAAACCATCATACACTCATACTGTTTTCACTTTGCCAAGTTATCGGACAACCTGGCCCCAAAATTATGGATTATAAAAGGATAGCAGCATAAGGGAAAAATACACATTTTGAACCCAAAAACCCATTTGAGTTTTTAAGTTCAAAATACAGGCCTACCTCCTCCCCTACAGCCTGCCTGTCCATCTCCAAAAATAGCCTTTTAATAATTATACGCTCCTCCTTTGCATTGAAAAAAAGCAAACAGTAAAGTTGCCAGATGCGGCCATCCTTTCATCCATTTGTCCTTCTGCATCTATTTTCCCAAACCACGCAATCATACTGTTATTATGTCGCCAAGTAATTAGACTACCTGGCCCAAAAATTATGGATTATAAAAGGATAGCAGCATAAGGGAAAAATACACATTTTGAACCCAAAAACCCATTTGAGTTTTTAAGTTCAAAATACAGGCCTACCTCCTCCCCTACAGCCTGCCTGTCCATCTCCAAAAATACGATTTTTAATAATTATACGCTTCTCCTTTGCATTGAAAAAAAGCAAACAGTAAAAATGCCAGATGCGGCCATCCTTTCATCCATTTGTCCTTCTGCATCTATTTTCCCAAACCATGCACTCATACTGTTATTATGTCGCCAAGTAATTAGACTACCTGGCCCAAAAATTATGGTTTATAAAAGGATAGCAGCATTAGTGAAAAATACACATTTTGAACCCAAAAACCCATTTGAGTTTTTAAGTTCAAAATACAGGCCTACCTCCTCCCCTACAGCCTGCCTGTCCATCTCCAAAAATAGCCTTTTAATAATTATACGCTCCTCCTTTGCATTGAAAAAAAGCAAACAGTAAAGTTGCCAGATGCGGCCATCCTTTCATCCATTTGTCCTTCTGCATCTATTTTCCCAAACCATGCACTCATACTGTTATTATGTCGCCAAGTAATTAGACTACCTTGCCCAAAAATTATGGATTATAAAAGGATAGCAGCATTAGTGAAAAATACACATTTTGAACCCAAAAACCCATTTGAGTTTTTAAGTTCAAAATACAGGCCTACCTCCTCCCCTACAGCCTGCCTATCCATCTCCAAAAATACCATTTTTAATAATTATACGCTCCTCCTTTGCATTGAAAAAAAGCAAACAGTAAAGTTGCCAGATGCGGCCATCCTTTCATCCATTTGTCCTTCTGCATCTATTTTCCCAAACCATGCACTCATACAGTTATTATGTCGCCAAGTAATTAGACTACCTGGCCCAAACATTATGAATTATAAAAGGATAGCAGCATTAGTGAAAAAAACACATTTTGAACCCAAAAACCCATTTGAGTTTTTAAGTTCAAAATACAGGCCTACCTCCTCCCCTACAGCCTGCCTGTCCATCTCCAAAAATACCATTTTTAATAATTATACGCTCCTCCTTTGCATTGAAAAAAAGCAAACAGTAAAGTTGCCAGATGCGGCCATCCTTTCATCCATTTGTCCTTCTGCATCTATTTTCCCAAACCATGCACTCATACTGTTATTATGTCGCCAAGTAATTAGACTACCTGGCCCAAAAATTATGGTTATAAAAGGATAGCAGCATTAGTGAAAAAAAAAACATTTTGAACCCAAAAACCCATTTGAGTTTTTAAGTTCAAAATACAGGCCTACCTCCTCCCCTATAGCCTGCCTGTCCATCTCCAAAAATACCCTTTTTAATAATTATACGCTCCTCCTTTGCATTGAAAAAAAGCAAACAGTAAAGTTCCCAGATGCGGCCATCCTTTCATCCATTTCTCCTTCTGCATCTATTTTCCCAAACCATGCACTCATACTGTTATTATGTCGCCAAGTAATTAGACTACCTGGCCCAAAAATTATGGATTATAAAAGGATAGCAGCATAAGGGAAAAATACACATTTTGAACCCAAAAACCCATTTGAGTTTTTAAGTTCAAAATACAGGCCTACCTCCTCCCCTACAGCCTGCCTGTCCATCTCCAAAAATAGCCTTTTAATAATTATACGCTCCTCCTTTGCATTGAAAAAAAGCAAACAGTAAAGTTGCCAGATGCGGCCATCCTTTCATCCATTTGTCCTTCTGCATCTATTTTCCCAAACCACGCAATCATACTGTTATTATGTCGCCAAGTAATTAGACTACCTGGCCCAAAAATTATGGATTATAAAAGGATAGCAGCATAAGGGAAAAATACACATTTTGAACCCAAAAACCCATTTGAGTTTTTAAGTTCAAAATACAGGCCTACCTCCTCCCCTACAGCCTGCCTGTCCATCTCCAAAAATACCCTTTTTAATAATTATACGCTCCTCCTTTGCATTGAAAAAAAGCAAACAGTAAAGTTGCCAGATGCGGCCATCCTTTCATCCATTTGTCCTTCTGCATCTATTTTCCCAAACCATGCACTCATAATGTTATTATGTCGCCAAGTAATTAGACTACCTGGCCCAAACATTATGAATTATAAAAGGATAGCAGCATTAGTGAAAAAAACACATTTTGAACCCAAAAACCCATTTGAGTTTTTAAGTTCAAAATACAGGCCTACCTCCTCCCCTACAGCCTGCCTGTCCATCTCCAAAAATACGATTTTTAATAATTATACGCTTCTCCTTTGCATTGAAAAAAAGCAAACAGTAAAAATGCCAGATGCGGCCATGCTTTCATCCATTTGTCCTTCTGCATCTATTTTCCCAAACCATGCACTCATACTGTTATTATGTCGCCAAGTAATTAGACTACCTGGCCCAAAAATTATGGTTTATAAAAGGATAGCAGCATTAGTGAAAAATACACATTTTGAACCCAAAAACCCATTTGAGTTTTTAAGTTCAAAATACAGGCCTACCTCCTCCCCTACAGCCTGCCTGTCCATCTCCAAAAATAGCCTTTTAATAATTATACGCTCCTCCTTTGCATTGAAAAAAAGCAAACAGTAAAGTTGCCAGATGCGGCCATCCTTTCATCCATTTGTCCTTCTGCATCTATTTTCCCAAACCATGCACTCATACTGTTATAATGTCGCCAAGTAATTAGACTACCTTGCCCAAAAATTATGGATTATAAAAGGATAGCAGCATTAGTGAAAAATACACATTTTGAACCCAAAAACCCATTTGAGTTTTTAAGTTCAAAATACAGGCCTACCTCCTCCCCTACAGCCTGCCTGTCCATCTCCAAAAATACAATTTTTAATAATTATACGCTCCTCCTTTGCATTGAAAAAAAGCAAACAGTAAAGTTGCCAGATGCGGCCATCCTTTCATCCATTTGTCCTTCTGCATCTATTTTCCCAAACCATGCACTCATACTGTTATTATGTCGCCAAGTAATTAGACTACCTGGCCCAAACATTATAAATTATAAAAGGATAGCAGCATTAGTGAAAAAAACACATTTTGAACCCAAAAACCCATTTGAGTTTTTAAGTTCAAAATACAGGCCTACCTCCTCCCCTACAGCCTGCCTGTCCATCTCCAAAAATACCATTTTTAATAATTATACGCTCCTCCTTTGCATTGAAAAAAAGCAAACAGTAAAGTTGCCAGATGCGGCCATCCTTTCATCCATTTGTCCTTCTGCATCTATTTTCCCAAACCATGCACTCATACTGTTATTATGTCGCCAAGTAATTAGACTACCTGGCCCAAAAATTATGGTTTATAAAAGGATAGCAGCATTAGTGAAAAAAAAAACATTTTGAACCCAAAAACCCATTTGAGTTTTTAAGTTCAAAATACAGGCCTACCTCCTCCCCTACAGCCTACCTGTCCATCTCCAAAAATACCCTTTTTAATAATTATACGCTCCTCCTTTGCATTGAAAAAAAGCAAACAGTAAAGTTCCCAGATGCGGCCATCCTTTCATCCATTTCTCCTTCTGCATCTATTTTCCCAAACCATGCACTCATACTGTTATTATGTCGCCAAGTAATTAGACTACCTGGCCCAAAAATTATGGATTATAAAAGGGTAGCAGCATAAGGGAACATTACCGTATTTATCGGGGTGTACCACGCATCCGCCTATAACACACACCCTCATTTTATCAAGGATATTTGGGTAAAATAATTTTTTTACCCAAATATCCTTCATAAAATGAGGGTGCGTGTGTGTGCATGTGTATACCCCGATACACTGCTTCTCACCCCACAGAGCCCCCAGGAAAGGCAGGGGGAGAGAGGCCGTCGCTGCCTGCTTCTCTCCCCCTGCCTTTCCTGGGGTCTAGAGCCCTGCTACCGCCGCTTCTCTCCCCCTGCTATCGGCGCCGCTGCCCCTTCTCTCCCCCTGGCTATCGGTGCCGCTGTCCCATTGCCAGCGCCGATAGCCAGGGGGAGAGAAGCGGTGTCGGCAATGGGGCAGCTGCACCGATAGCCAGGGGGAGATAAGGGGCAGCGGCACCCATTGCCGTCGCCGCTGCCCCGTTGCCTCCCCCATCCCTAGTTGTATAATTACCTGTTGCCGGGGTCGGGTCCGCGCTGCTTCAGGCCTCCGGTGTGCTTCCCCTACATCATTGCTATGCGTTGCGAGACGCAATGACGAGTGATGTCACTCGTCATTGCGCCGCGCCATGCAGCGCATAGCAACGACGCAGGGGATGCACCCCGGAGTCCTGAAGCAGCGCTGACCCGGCCCCAGCAACAGGTAATTATACAACCGGGGATGGGGGAGGCAACAGGGAAGCGGCGCCGGCAATGGGTGCCGCTGCCCCTTCTTTCTTTCTTTCTACCTCCTCCCCTACAGCCTGCCTGTCCATCTCCAAAAATACCCTTTTTAATAATTATACGCTCCTCCTTTGCATTGAAAAAAAGCAAACAGTAAAGGTGCCAGATGCGGCCATCCTTTCATCCATTCGTCCTTCTGCATCTATTTTCCCAAACCATGCACTCATACTGTTATTATGTCGCCAAGTAATTAGACTACCTGGCCCAAAAATTATGGATTATAAAAGGATAGCAGCATAAGGGAAAAATACATATTTTGAACCCAAAAACCCATTCTAGTTTTTAAGTTCAAAATACAGCCCTACCTCCTCCCCATCAGCCTGCCTGTCCATCTCCAAAAATACCCTTTTTTTAATAATTATGCACTCTTCATTTGCTTTGGAAAAACAAACTGTTAAGTTGCCATATGCTGCTATCCTTTCATCGATTTGTGCTTCTACACCTATGTTCCCAAACCATCATACACTCATACTGTTTTCACTTTGCCAAGTTATCGGACAACCTGGCCCCAAAATTATGGATTATAAAAGGATAGCAGCATAAGGGAAAAATACACATTTTGAACCCAAAAACCCATTTGAGTTTTTAAGTTCAAAATACAGGCCTACCTCCTCCCCTACAGCCTGCCTTTCCATCTCCAAAAATAGCCTTTTAATAATTATACGCTCCTCCTTTGCATTGAAAAAAAGCAAACAGTAAAGTTGCCAGATGCGGCCATCCTTTCATCCATTTGTCCTTCTGCATCTATTTTCCCAAACCACGCACTCATACTGTTATTATGTCGCCAAGTAATTAGACTACCTGGCCCAAAAATTATGGATTATAAAAGGATAGCAGCATAAGGGAAAAATACACATTTTGAACCCAAAAACCCATTTGAGTTTTTAAGTTCAAAATACAGGACTACCTCCTCCCCTACAGCCTGCCTGTCCATCTCCAAAAATACCCTTTTTAATAATTATACGCTCCTCTTTTGCATTGAAAAAAAGCAAACAGTAAAGTTGCCAGATGCGGCCATCCTTTCATCCATTTGTCCTTCTGCATCTATTTTCCCAAACCATGCACTCATAATGTTATTATGTCGCCAAGTAATTAGACTACCTGGCCCAAACATTATGAATTATAAAAGGATGGCAGCATTAGTGAAAAAAACACATTTTGAACCCAAAAACCCATTTGAGCTTTTAAGTCCAAAATACAGGCCTACCTCCTCCCCTAGAGCCTGCCTGTCCATCTCCAAAAATACGATTTTTAATAATTATACGCTTCTCCTTTGCATTGAAAAAAAGCAAACAGTAAAAATGCCAGATGCGGCCATCCTTTCATCCATTTGTCCTTCTGCATCTATTTTCCCAAACCATGCACTCATACTGTTATTATGTCGCCAAGTAATTAGACTACCTGGCCCAAAAATTATGGTTTATAAAAGGATAGCAGCATTAGTGAAAAATACACATTTTGAACCCAAAAACCCATTTGAGTTTTTAAGTTCAAAATACAGGCCTACCTCCTCCCCTACAGCCTGCCTGTCCATCTCCAAAAATACCATTTTTAATAATTATACGCTCCTCCTTTGCATTGAAAAAAAGCAAACAGTAAAGTTGCCAGATGCGGCCATCCTTTCATCCATTTGTCCTTCTGCATCTATTTTCCCAAACCATGCACTCATACTGTTATTATGTCGCCAAGTAATTAGACTACCTGGCCCAAACATTATGAATTATAAAAGGATAGCAGCATTAGTGAAAAAAACACATTTTGAACCCAAAAACCCATTTGAGTTTTTAAGTTCAAAATACAGGCCTACCTCCTCCCCTACAGCCTGCCTGTCCATCTCCAAAAATACAATTTTTAATAATTATACGCTCCTCCTTTGCATTGAAAAAAAGCAAACAGTAAAGTTGCCAGATGCGGCCATCCTTTCATCCATTTGTCCTTCTGCATCTATTTTCCCAAACCATGCACTCATACTGTTATTATGTCGCCAAGTAATTAGACTACCTGGCCCAAAAATTATGGTTTATAAAAGGATAGCAGCATTAGTGAAAAAAAAAACATTTTGAACCCAAAAACCCATTTGAGTTTTTAAGTTCAAAATACAGGCCTACCTCCTCCCCTACAGCCTGCCTGTCCATCTCCAAAAATACCCTTTTTAATAATTATACGCTCCTCCTTTGCATTGAAAAAAAGCAAACAGTAAAGTTCCCAGATGCGGCCATCCTTTTATCCATTTCTCCTTCTGCATCTATTTTCCCAAACCATGCACTCATACTGTTATTATGTCGCCAAGTAATTAGACTACCTGGCCCAAAAATTATGGATTATAAAAGGGTAGCAGCATAAGGGAACATTACCGTATTTATCGGGGTGTACCACGCATCCGCCTATAACACACACCCTCATTTTATAAAGGATATTTGGGTAAAAGAATTTTTTTACCCAAATATCCTTCATAAAATGAGGGTGCGTGTGTGTGCATGTGTATACCCCGATACATTGCTTCTCACCCCACAGAGCCCCCAGGAAAGGCAGGGGGAGAGAGGCCGTCGCTGCCTGCTTCTCTCCCCCTGCCTTTCCTGGGGTCTAGAGCCCTGCTACCGCCGCTTCTCTCCCCCTGCTATCGGCGCCGCTGCCCCTTCTCTCCCCCTGGCTATCGGTGCCGCTGTCCCATTGCCAGAGCCGATAGCCAGGGGGAGAGAAGCGGTGTCGGCAATGGGGCAGCTGCACCGATAGCCAGGGGGAGATAAGGGGCAGCGGCACCCATTGCCGTCGCCGCTGCCCCGTTGCCTCCCCCATCCCTAGTTTTATAATTACCTGTTGCCGGGGTCGGGTCCGCGCTGCTTCAGGCCTCCGGTGTGCTTCCCCTACATCATTGCTATGCGTTGCGAGACGCAATGACGAGTGATGTCACTCGTCATTGCGCAGCGCCATGCAGCGCATAGCAACGACGCAGGGGATGCACCCCGGAGTCCTGAAGCAGCGCTGACCCGGCCCCAGCAACAGGTAATTATACAACCGGGGATGGGGGAGGCAACAGGGAAGCGGCGCCGGCAATGGGTGCCGCTGCCCCTTCTTTCTTTCTTTCTACCTCCTCCCCTACAGCCTGCCTGTCCATCTCCAAAAATACCCTTTTTAATAATTATACGCTCCTCCTTTGCATTGAAAAAAAGCAAACAGTAAAGGTGCCAGATGCGGCCATCCTTTCATCCATTTGTCCTTCTGCATCTATTTTCCCAAACCATGCACTCATACTGTTATTATGTCGCCAAGTAATTAGACTACCTGGCCCAAAAATTATGGATTATAAAAGGATAGCAGCATAAGGGAAAAATACATATTTTGAACCCAAAAACCCATTTGAGTTTTTAAGTTCAAAATACAGGCCTACCTCCTCCCCATCAGCCTGCCTGTCCATCTCCAAAAATACCCTTTTTTAATAATTATGCACTCTTCATTTGCTTTGGAAAAACAAACAGTTAAGTTGCCATATGCTGCTATCCTTTCATCGATTTGTGCTTCTACACCTATGTTCCCAAACCATCATACACTCATACTGTTTTCACTTTGCCAAGTTATCGGACAACCTGGCCCCAAAATTATGGATTATAAAAGGATAGCAGCATAAGGGAAAAATACACATTTTGAACCCAAAAACCCATTTGAGTTTTTAAGTTCAAAATACAGGCCTACCTCCTCCCCTAAAGCCTGCCTGTCCATCTCCAAATATAGCCTTTTAATAATTATACGCTCCTCCTTTGCATTGATAAAAAGCAAACAGTAAAGTTGCCAGATGCGGCCATCCTTTCATCCATTTGTCCTTCTGCATCTATTTTCCCAAACCACGCACTCATACTGTTATTATGTCGCCAAGTAATTAGACTACCTGGCCCAAAAATTATGGATTATAAAAGGATAGCAGCATAAGGGAAAAATACACATTTTGAACCCAAAAACCCATTTAAGTTTTTAAGTTCAAAATACAGGCCTACCTCCTCCCCTACAGCCTGCCTGTCCATCTCCAAAAATACCCTTTTTAATAATTATACGCTCCTCCTTTGCATTGAAAAAAAGCAAACAGTAAAGTTGCCAGATGCGGCCATCCTTTCATCCATTTCTCCTTCTGCATCTATTTTCCCAAACCATGCACTCATACTGTTATTATGTCGCCAAGTAATTAGACTACCTGGCCCAAAAATTATGGATTATAAAAGGGTAGCAGCATAAGGGAACATTACCGCATTTATCGGGATGTACCACGCATCCGCCTATAACACACACCCTCATTTTATCAAGGATATTTGGGTAAAAGATTTTTTTTACCCAAATATCCTTCATAAAATGAGGGTGCGTGTGTGTGCATGTGTATACCCCGATACACTGCTTCTCACCCCACAGAGCCCCCAGGAAAGGCAGGGGGAGAGAGGCCGTCGCTGCCTGCTTCTCTCCCCCTGCCTTTCCTGGGGTCTAGAGCCCTGCTACCGCCGCTTCTCTCCCCCTGCTATCGGCGCCGCTGCCCCTTCTCTCCCCCTGGCTATCGGTGCCGCTGTCCCATTGCCAGCGCCGATAGCCAGGGGGAGAGAAGCGGTGTCGGCAATGGGGCAGCTGCACCGATAGCCAGGGGAGATAAGGGGCAGCGGCACCCATTGCCGTCGCCGCTGCCCCGTTGCCTCCCCCATCCCTAGTTGTATAATTACCTGTTGCCGGGGTCGGGTCCGCGCTGCTTCAGACCTCCGGTGTGCTTCCCCTACATCATTGCTATGCGTTGCGAGACGCAATGACGAGTGATGTCACTCGTCATTGCGCCGCGCCATGCAGCGCATAGCAACGACGCAGGGGATGCACCCCGGAGTCCTGAAGCAGCGCTGACCCGGCCCCAGCAACAGGTAATTATACAACCGGGGATGGGGGAGGCAACAGGGAAGCGGCACCGGCAATGGGTGCCGCTGCCCCTTCTTTCTTTCTTTCTACCTCCTCCCCTACAGCCTGCCTGTCCATCTCCAAAAATACTCTTTTTAATAATTATACGCTCCTCCTTTGCATTGAAAAAAAGCAAACAGTAAAGGTGCCAGATGCGGCCATCCATTCATTCATTTGTCCTTCTGCATCTATTTTCCCAAACCATGCACTCATACTGTTATTATGTCGCCAAGTATTTAGACTACCTGGCCCAAAAATTATGGATTATAAAAGGATAGCAGCATAAGGGAAAAATACATATTTTGAACCCAAAAACCCATTTGAGTTTTTAAGTTCAAAATACAGGCCTACCTTCTCCCCATCAGCCTGCCTGTCCATCTCCAAAAATACCCTTTTTTAATAATTATGCACTCTTCATTTGCTTTGGAAAAACAAACAGTTAAGTTGCCATATGCTGCTATCCTTTCATCGATTTGTGCTTCTACACCTATGTTCCCAAACAATCATACACTCATACTGTTTTCACTTTGCCAAGTTATCGGACAACCTGGCCCCAAAATTATGGATTATAAAAGGATAGCAGCATAAGGGAAAAATACACATTTTGAACCCAAAAACCCATTTGAGTTTTTAAGTTCAAAATACAGGCCTACCTCCTCCCCTACAGCCTGCCTGTCCATCTCCAAAAATAGCCTTTTAATAATTATACGCTCCTTCTTTGCATTGAAAAAAAGCAAACTGTAAAGTTGCCAGATGCGGCCATCCTTTCATCCATTTGTCCTTCTGCATCTATTTTCCCAAACCACGCACTCATACTGTTATTATGTCGCCAAGTAATTAGACTACCTTGCCCAAAAATTATGGATTATAAAAGGATAGCAGCATTAGTGAAAAATACACATTTTGAACCCAAAAACCCATTTGAGTTTTTAAGTTCAAAATACAGGCCTACCTCCTCCCCTACAGCCTGCCTGTCCATCTCCAAAAATACGATTTTTAATAATTATACGCTTCTCCTTTGCATTGAAAAAAAGCAAACAGTAAAGTTCCCAGATGCGGCCATCCTTTCATCCATTTGTCCTCCTGCATCTATTTTCCCAAACCATGCACTCATACTGTTATTATGTCGCCAAGTAATTAGACTACCTGGCCCAAAAATTATGGATTATAAAAGGGTAGCAGCATAAGGGAACATTACCGTATTTATCGGGGTGTACAACGCATCGGCCTATAACACGCACCCTCATTTTACCAAGGATATTAGGGTAAAAAAAGTTTTTACCCAAATATCCTTCATAAAATGAGGGTGCGTGTGTGTGCATGTGTGTACCCCGATACACTGCTTCTCACCCCACAGAGCCCCCAGGAAAGGCAGGGGGAGAGAGGCCGTCGCTGCCTGCTTCTCTCCCCCTGCCTTTCCTGGGGTCTAGAGCCCTGCTACCGCCGCTTCTCTCCCCCTGCTATCGGCGCCGCTAACCCTTCTCTCCCCCTGGCTATCGGTGCCGCTGTCCCATTGCCAGCGCGGATAGCCAGGGGGAGAGAAGCGGCGCCGGTAATGGGGCAACGGCACCGATAGCCAGGGGGGCTTAAGGGGCAGCGGAACCCATTGGCATCGCCGCTGCCCCGTTGCCTCCCCTATCCCTAGTTGTATAATTACCTGTTGCCTTGGTCGGGTCCGCGCTGCTTCAGGCCTCCGGTGTGCGTCCCCTACATCATTGCTATGCGTTGCGAGACGCAATGACGAGTGATGTCACTCGTCATTGCGCCGCGCCATGCAGCGCATAGCAACGACGCAGGGGATGCACCCCGGAGGCCTGAAGCAGCGCTGACCCGACCCCAGCAAAAGGTAATTATACAACCGGGGATGGGGGAGGCAACAGGGAAGCGGCACCGGCAATGGGTGCCGCTGCCCCTTCTTTCTTTCTTTCTACCTCCTCCCCTACAGCCTGCCTGTCCATCTCCAAAAATACCCTTTTTAATAATTATACGCTCCTCCTTTGCATTGAAAAAAAGCAAACAGTAAAGGTGCCAGATGCGGCCATCCTTTCATCCATTTGTCCTTCTGCATCTATTTTCCCAAACCACGCACTCATACTGTTATTATGTCGCCAAGTAATTAGACTACCTGGCCCAAAAATTATGGATTATAAAAGGATAGCAGCATAAGGGAAAAATACACATTTTGAACCCAAAAACCCATTTGAGTATTTAAGTTCAAAATACAGGCCTACCTCCTCCCCTACAGCCTGCCTGTCCATCTCCAAAAATACCCTTTTTAATAATTATACACTCCTCCTTTGCATTGAAAAAAAGCAAACAGTAAAGTTGCCAGATGCTGCCATCCTTTCATCCATTTGTCCTTCTGCATCTATTTTCCGAAACCATCATACACTCATACTGTTTTCACTTTGCCAAGTTATCGGACAACCTGGCCCCAAAATTATGGATTATAAAAGGATAGCAGCATAAGGGAAAAATACACATTTTGAACCCAAAAACCCATTTGAGTTTTTAAGTTCAAAATACAGGCCTACCTCCTCCCCTACAGCCTGCCTGTCCATCTCCAAAAATAGCCTTTTAATAATTATACGCTCCTCCTTTGCATTGAAAAAAAGCAAACAGTAAAGTTGCCAGATGCGGCCATCCTTTCATCCATTTGTCCTTCTGCATCTATTTTCCCAAACCACGCACTCATACTGTTATTATGTCGCCAAGTAATTAGACTACCTTGCCCAAAAATTATGGATTATAAAAGGATAGCAGCATTAGTGAAAAATACACATTTTGAACCCAAAAACCCATTTGAGTTTTTAAGTTCAAAATACAGGCCTAACTCCTCCCCTACAGCCTGCCTGTCCATCTCCAAAAATACCCTTTTTAATAATTATACGCTCCTCCTTTGCATTGAAAAAAAGCAAACAGTAAAGTTGCCAGATGAGGCCATCCTTTCATCCATTTGTCCTTCTGCATCTATTTTCCCAAACCATGCACTCATACTGTTATTATGTCGCCAAGTAATTAGACTACTTGGAACAAAAATTATGGATTATAAAAGGATGGCAGCATTAGTGAAAAATACACATTTTGAACCCAAAAACCCATTTGAGTTTTTAAGTTCAAAATACAGGCCTACCTCCTCCCCTACAGCCTGCCTGTCCATCTCCAAAAATACCATTTTTAATAATTATACGCTCCTCCTTTGCATTAAAAAAAGCAAACAGTAAAGTTGCCAGATGCGGCCATCCTTTCATCCATTTGTCCTTCTGCATCTATTTTCCCAAACCATGCACTCATACTGTTATTATGTCGCCAAGTAATTAGACTACCTGGCCCAAAAATTATGGATTATAAAAGGGTAGCAGCATAAGGGAACATTACCGTATTTATCAAGGTGTACAACGCACCGGCCTATAACACGCACCCTCATTTTACCAAGGATATTTGGGTAAAAAAAGTTTTTACCCAAATATCCTTCATAAAATGAGGGTGCGTGTGTGTGCATGTGTGTACCCCGATACACTGCTTCTCACCCCACAGAGCCTCCAGGAAAGGCAGGGGGAGAGAGGCCGTCGCTGCCTGCTTCTCTCCCCCTGCCATTCCTGGGGTCTAGAGCCCTGCTACCGCCGCTTCTCTCCCCCTGCTATCGGCGCCGCTGCCCCTTCTCTCCCCCTGGCTATCGGTGCCGCTGTCCCATTGCCAGCGCCGATAGCCAGGGGGAGAGAAGCGGCGCCGGTAATGGGGCAACGGCACCGATAGCCAGGGGGGCATAAGGGGCAGCAGCACCCATTGCCGGCGCCGCTACCCCGTTGCCTCCCCCATCCCTAGTTGTATAATTACCTGTTGCCGGGGTCGGGTCCGAGCTGCTTCAGGCCTCTGTTGTGCGTCCCCTGCATCATTGCTATGCGTTGCGAGACGCAATGACGAGTGACGTCTCTCGTCATTGCGCCGCGCCATGCAAAGCATAGCAACGACGCAGGGAATGCACACCGGAGGCCTGAAGCAGCGCTGACCTGACCCCAGCAACAGGTAATTATACAACCGGGGATGGGGGAGGCAACGGGGCAGCGGCGCCGGCAATGGGTGCCGCTGCCCCTTCTTTCCCCCTGTCTGTCGACATTGCTGCCCCATTGCCGGCGCCGTTTCTCTCCCCCTGGCTATCGGCGCCGGCAATGGGGCAACGGCACTGATAGCCGGGGGGAGAGAAGGGGCAGCAGCGCCGATAGCAGGGGTAACCATCATACACTCATACTGTTTTCACTTTGCCAAGTTATCGGACAACCTGGCCCCAAAATTATGGATTATAAAAGGATAGCAGCATAAGGGAAAAATACACATTTTGAACCCAAAAACCCATTTGAGTTTTTAAGTTCAAAATACAGGCCTACCTCCTCCCCTACAGCCTGCCTGTCCATCTCCAAAAATAGCCTTTTAATAATTATACGCTCCTCCTTTGCATTGAAAAAAAGCAAACAGTAAAGTTGCCAGATGCGGCCATCCTTTCATCCATTTGTCCTTCTGCATCTATTTTCCCAATCCACGCACTCATACTGTTATTATGTCGCCAAGTAATTAGACTACCTGGCCCAAAAATTATGGATTATAAAAGGATAGCAGCATAAGGGAAAAATACACATTTTGAACCCAAAAATCCATTTGAGTTTTTAAGTTCAAAATACAGGCCTACCTCCTCCCCTACAGCCTGCCTGTCCATCTCCAAAAATACCCTTTTAATAATTATACGCTCCTCCTTTGCATTGAAAAAAAGCAAACAGTAAAGTTGCCAGATGCGGCCATCCTTTCATCCATTTGTCCTTCTGCATCTTTTTTCCCAAACCATGCACTCATACTGTTATTATGTCGCCAAGTAATTAGACTACCTTGCCCAAAAATTATGGATTTTAAAAGGATAGCAGCATTAGTGAAAAATACACATTTTGAACCCAAAAATCCATTTGAGTTTTTAAGTTCAAAATACAGGCCTACCTCCTCCCCTACAGCCTGCCTGTCCATCTCCAAAAATACCCTTTTTAATAATTATACGCTCCTCCTTTGCATTGAAAAAAAGCAAACAGTAAAGTTGCCAGATGCGGCCATCCTTTCATCCATTTGTCCTTCTGCATCTATTTTCCCAAACCATGCACTCATACTGTTATTATGTCGCCAAGTAATTAGACTACCTGGCCCAAACAATATGAATTATAAAAGGATAGCAGCATTAGTGAAAAAAACACATTTTGAACCCAAAAACCCATTTGAGTTTTTAAGTTCAAAATACAGGCCTACCTCCTCCCCTACAGCCTGCCTGTCCATCTCCAAAAATACGATTTTTAATAATTATACGCTTCTCCTTTGCATTGAAAAAAAGCAAACAGTAAAAATGCCAGATGCGGCCATCCTTTCATCCATTTGTCCTTCTGCATCTATTTTCCCAAACCATGCACTCATACTGTTATTATGTCGCCAAGTAATTAGACTACCTGGCCCAAAAATTATGGTTTATAAAAGGATAGCAGCATTAGTGAAAAATACACATTTTGAACCCAAAAACCCATTTGAGTTTTTGAGTTCAAAATACAAGCCTACCTCCTCCCCTACAGCCTGCCTGTCCATCTCCAAAAATACCCTTTTAATAATTATACGCTCCTCCTTTGCATTGAAAAAAAGCAAACAGTAAAGTTGCCAGATGCGGCCATCCTTTCATCCATTTGTCCTTCTGCATCTATTTTCCCAAACCATGCACTCATACTGTTATTATGTCGCCAAGTAATTAGACTACCTTGCCCAAAAATTATGGTTTATAAAAGGATAGCAGCATTAGTGAAAAATACACATTTTGAACCCAAAAACCCATTTGAGTTTTTAAGTTCAAAATACAGGCCTACCTCCTCCCCTACAGCCTGCCTGTCCATCTCCAAAAATAGCCTTTTAATAATTATACGCTCCTCCTTTGCATTGAAAAAAAGCAAACAGTAAAGTTGCCAGATGCGGCCATCCTTTCATCCATTTGTCCTTCTGCATCTATTTTCCCAAACCATGCACTCATACTGTTATTATGTCGCCAAGTAATTAGACTACCTTGCCCAAAAATTATGGATTATAAAAGGATAGCAGCATTAGTGAAAAATACACATTTTGAACCCAAAAACCCATTTGAGTTTTTAAGTTCAAAATACAGGCCTACCTCCTCCCCTACAGCCTGCCTATCCATCTCCAAAAATACCATTTTTAATAATTATACGCTCCTCCTTTGCATTGAAAAAAAGCAAACAGTAAAGTTGCCAGATGCGGCCATCCTTTCATCCATTTGTCCTTCTGCATCTATTTTCCCAAACCATGCACTCATACAGTTATTATGTCGCCAAGTAATTAGACTACCTGGCCCAAACATTATGAATTATAAAAGGATAGCAGCATTAGTGAAAAAAACACATTTTGAACCCAAAAACCCATTTGAGTTTTTAAGTTCAAAATACAGGCCTACCTCCTCCCCTACAGCCTGCCTGTCCATCTCCAAAAATACCATTTTTAATAATTATACGCTCCTCCTTTGCATTGAAAAAAAGCAAACAGTAAAGTTGCCAGATGCGGCCATCCTTTCATCCATTTGTCCTTCTGCATCTATTTTCCCAAACCATGCACTCATACTGTTATTATGTCGCCAAGTAATTAGACTACCTGGCCCAAAAATTATGGTTATAAAAGGATAGCAGCATTAGTGAAAAAAAAAACATTTTGAACCCAAAAACCCATTTGAGTTTTTAAGTTCAAAATACAGGCCTACCTCCTCCCCTATAGCCTGCCTGTCCATCTCCAAAAATACCCTTTTTAATAATTATACGCTCCTCCTTTGCATTGAAAAAAAGCAAACAGTAAAGTTCCCAGATGCGGCCATCCTTTCATCCATTTCTCCTTCTGCATCTATTTTCCCAAACCATGCACTCATACTGTTATTATGTCGCCAAGTAATTAGACTACCTGGCCCAAAAATTATGGATTATAAAAGGATAGCAGCATAAGGGAAAAATACACATTTTGAACCCAAAAACCCATTTGAGTTTTTAAGTTCAAAATACAGGCCTACCTCCTCCCCTACAGCCTGCCTGTCCATCTCCAAAAATAGCCTTTTAATAATTATACGCTCCTCCTTTGCATTGAAAAAAAGCAAACAGTAAAGTTGCCAGATGCGGCCATCCTTTCATCCATTTGTCCTTCTGCATCTATTTTCCCAAACCACGCAATCATACTGTTATTATGTCGCCAAGTAATTAGACTACCTGGCCCAAAAATTATGGATTATAAAAGGATAGCAGCATAAGGGAAAAATACACATTTTGAACCCAAAAACCCATTTGAGTTTTTAAGTTCAAAATACAGGCCTACCTCCTCCCCTACAGCCTGCCTGTCCATCTCCAAAAATACCCTTTTTAATAATTATACGCTCCTCCTTTGCATTGAAAAAAAGCAAACAGTAAAGTTGCCAGATGCGGCCATCCTTTCATCCATTTGTCCTTCTGCATCTATTTTCCCAAACCATGCACTCATAATGTTATTATGTCGCCAAGTAATTAGACTACCTGGCCCAAACATTATGAATTATAAAAGGATAGCAGCATTAGTGAAAAAAACACATTTTGAACCCAAAAACCCATTTGAGTTTTTAAGTTCAAAATACAGGCCTACCTCCTCCCCTACAGCCTGCCTGTCCATCTCCAAAAATACGATTTTTAATAATTATACGCTTCTCCTTTGCATTGAAAAAAAGCAAACAGTAAAAATGCCAGATGCGGCCATGCTTTCATCCATTTGTCCTTCTGCATCTATTTTCCCAAACCATGCACTCATACTGTTATTATGTCGCCAAGTAATTAGACTACCTGGCCCAAAAATTATGGTTTATAAAAGGATAGCAGCATTAGTGAAAAATACACATTTTGAACCCAAAAACCCATTTGAGTTTTTAAGTTCAAAATACAGGCCTACCTCCTCCCCTACAGCCTGCCTGTCCATCTCCAAAAATAGCCTTTTAATAATTATACGCTCCTCCTTTGCATTGAAAAAAAGCAAACAGTAAAGTTGCCAGATGCGGCCATCCTTTCATCCATTTGTCCTTCTGCATCTATTTTCCCAAACCATGCACTCATACTGTTATAATGTCGCCAAGTAATTAGACTACCTTGCCCATAAATTATGGATTATAAAAGGATAGCAGCATTAGTGAAAAATACACATTTTGAACCCAAAAACCCATTTGAGTTTTTAAGTTCAAAATACAGGCCTACCTCCTCCCCTACAGCCTGCCTGTCCATCTCCAAAAATACAATTTTTAATAATTATACGCTCCTCCTTTGCATTGAAAAAAAGCAAACAGTAAAGTTGCCAGATGCGGCCATCCTTTCATCCATTTGTCCTTCTGCATCTATTTTCCCAAACCATGCACTCATACTGTTATTATGTCGCCAAGTAATTAGACTACCTGGCCCAAACATTATAAATTATAAAAGGATAGCAGCATTAGTGAAAAAAACACATTTTGAACCCAAAAACCCATTTGAGTTTTTAAGTTCAAAATACAGGCCTACCTCCTCCCCTACAGCCTGCCTGTCCATCTCCAAAAATACCATTTTTAATAATTATACGCTCCTCCTTTGCATTGAAAAAAAGCAAACAGTAAAGTTGCCAGATGCGGCCATCCTTTCATCCATTTGTCCTTCTGCATCTATTTTCCCAAACCATGCACTCATACTGTTATTATGTCGCCAAGTAATTAGACTACCTGGCCCAAAAATTATGGTTTATAAAAGGATAGCAGCATTAGTGAAAAAAAAAACATTTTGAACCCAAAAACCCATTTGAGTTTTTAAGTTCAAAATACAGGCCTACCTCCTCCCCTACAGCCTACCTGTCCATCTCCAAAAATACCCTTTTTAATAATTATACGCTCCTCCTTTGCATTGAAAAAAAGCAAACAGTAAAGTTCCCAGATGCGGCCATCCTTTCATCCATTTCTCCTTCTGCATCTATTTTCCCAAACCATGCACTCATACTGTTATTATGTCGCCAAGTAATTAGACTACCTGGCCCAAAAATTATGGATTATAAAAGGGTAGCAGCATAAGGGAACATTACCGTATTTATCGGGGTGTACCACGCATCCGCCTATAACACACACCCTCATTTTATCAAGGATATTTGGGTAAAATAATTTTTTTACCCAAATATCCTTCATAAAATGAGGGTGCGTGTGTGTGCATGTGTATACCCCGATACACTGCTTCTCACCCCACAGAGCCCCCAGGAAAGGCAGGGGGAGAGAGGCCGTCGCTGCCTGCTTCTCTCCCCCTGCCTTTCCTGGGGTCTAGAGCCCTGCTACCGCCGCTTCTCTCCCCCTGCTATCGGCGCCGCTGCCCCTTCTCTCCCCCTGGCTATCGGTGCCGCTGTCCCATTGCCAGCGCCGATAGCCAGGGGGAGAGAAGCGGTGTCGGCAATGGGGCAGCTGCACCGATAGCCAGGGGGAGATAAGGGGCAGCGGCACCCATTGCTGTCGCCGCTGCCCCGTTGCCTCCCCCATCCCTAGTTGTATAATTACCTGTTGCCGGGGTCGGGTCCGCGCTGCTTCAGGCCTCCGGTGTGCTTCCCCTACATCATTGCTATGCGTTGCGAGACGCAATGACGAGTGATGTCACTCGTCATTGCGCCGCGCCATGCAGCGCATAGCAACGACGCAGGGGATGCACCCCGGAGTCCTGAAGCAGCGCTGACCCGGCCCCAGCAACAGGTAATTATACAACCGGGGATGGGGGAGGCAACAGGGAAGCGGCGCCGGCAATGGGTGCCGCTGCCCCTTCTTTCTTTCTTTCTACCTCCTCCCCTACAGCCTGCCTGTCCATCTCCAAAAATACCCTTTTTAATAATTATACGCTCCTCCTTTGCATTGAAAAAAAGCAAACAGTAAAGGTGCCAGATGCGGCCATCCTTTCATCCATTCGTCCTTCTGCATCTATTTTCCCAAACCATGCACTCATACTGTTATTATGTCGCCAAGTAATTAGACTACCTGGCCCAAAAATTATGGATTATAAAAGGATAGCAGCATAAGGGAAAAATACATATTTTGAACCCAAAAACCCATTCTAGTTTTTAAGTTCAAAATACAGCCCTACCTCCTCCCCATCAGCCTGCCTGTCCATCTCCAAAAATACCCTTTTTTTAATAATTATGCACTCTTCATTTGCTTTGGAAAAACAAACTGTTAAGTTGCCATATGCTGCTATCCTTTCATCGATTTGTGCTTCTACACCTATGTTCCCAAACCATCATACACTCATACTGTTTTCACTTTGCCAAGTTATCGGACAACCTGGCCCCAAAATTATGGATTATAAAAGGATAGCAGCATAAGGGAAAAGTACACATTTTGAACCCAAAAACCCATTTGAGTTTTTAAGTTCAAAATACAGGCCTACCTCCTCCCCTACAGCCTGCCTTTCCATCTCCAAAAATAGCCTTTTAATAATTATACGCTCCTCCTTTGCATTGAAAAAAAGCAAACAGTAAAGTTGCCAGATGCGGCCATCCTTTCATCCATTTGTCCTTCTGCATCTATTTTCCCAAACCACGCACTCATACTGTTATTATGTCGCCAAGTAATTAGACTACCTGGCCCAAAAATTATGGATTATAAAAGGATAGCAGCATAAGGGAAAAATACACATTTTGAACCCAAAAACCCATTTGAGTTTTTAAGTTCAAAATACAGGACTACCTCCTCCCCTACAGCCTGCCTGTCCATCTCCAAAAATACCCTTTTTAATAATTATACGCTCCTCTTTTGCATTGAAAAAAAGCAAACAGTAAAGTTGCCAGATGCGGCCATCCTTTCATCCATTTGTCCTTCTGCATCTATTTTCCCAAACCATGCACTCATAATGTTATTATGTCGCCAAGTAATTAGACTACCTGGCCCAAACATTATGAATTATAAAAGGATGGCAGCATTAGTGAAAAAAACACATTTTGAACCCAAAAACCCATTTGAGCTTTTAAGTCCAAAATACAGGCCTACCTCCTCCCCTAGAGCCTGCCTGTCCATCTCCAAAAATACGATTTTTAATAATTATACGCTTCTCCTTTGCATTGAAAAAAAGCAAACAGTAAAAATGCCAGATGCGGCCATCCTTTCATCCATTTGTCCTTCTGCATCTATTTTCCCAAACCATGCACTCATACTGTTATTATGTCGCCAAGTAATTAGACTACCTGGCCCAAAAATTATGGTTTATAAAAGGATAGCAGCATTAGTGAAAAATACACATTTTGAACCCAAAAACCCATTTGAGTTTTTAAGTTCAAAATACAGGCCTACCTCCTCCCCTACAGCCTGCCTGTCCATCTCCAAAAATAGCCTTTTAATAATTATACGCTCCTCCTTTGCATTGAAAAAAAGCAAACAGTAAAGTTGCCAGATGCGGCCATCCTTTCATCCATTTGTCCTTCTGCATCTATTTTCCCAAACCATGCACTCATACTGTTATTATGTCGCCAAGTAATTAGACTACCTTGCCCAAAAATTATGGATTATAAAAGGATAGCAGCATTAGTGAAAAATACACATTTTGAACCCAAAAACCCATTTGAGTTTTTAAGTTCAAAATACAGGCCTACCTCCTCCCCTACAGCCTGCCTGTCCATCTCCAAAAATACCATTTTTAATAATTATACGCTCCTCCTTTGCATTGAAAAAAAGCAAACAGTAAAGTTGCCAGATGCGGCCATCCTTTCATCCATTTGTCCTTCTGCATCTATTTTCCCAAACCATGCACTCATACTGTTATTATGTCGCCAAGTAATTAGACTACCTGGCCCAAACATTATGAATTATAAAAGGATAGCAGCATTAGTGAAAAAAACACATTTTGAACCCAAAAACCCATTTGAGTTTTTAAGTTCAAAATACAGGCCTACCTCCTCCCCTACAGCCTGCCTGTCCATCTCCAAAAATACAATTTTTAATAATTATACGCTCCTCCTTTGCATTGAAAAAAAGCAAACAGTAAAGTTGCCAGATGCGGCCATCCTTTCATCCATTTGTCCTTCTGCATCTATTTTCCCAAACCATGCACTCATACTGTTATTATGTCGCCAAGTAATTAGACTACCTGGCCCAAAAATTATGGTTTATAAAAGGATAGCAGCATTAGTGAAAAAAAAAACATTTTGAACCCAAAAACCCATTTGAGTTTTTAAGTTCAAAATACAGGCCTACCTCCTCCCCTACAGCCTGCCTGTCCATCTCCAAAAATACCCTTTTTAATAATTATACGCTCCTCCTTTGCATTGAAAAAAAGCAAACAGTAAAGTTCCCAGATGCGGCCATCCTTTTATCCATTTCTCCTTCTGCATCTATTTTCCCAAACCATGCACTCATACTGTTATTATGTCGCCAAGTAATTAGACTACCTGGCCCAAAAATTATGGATTATAAAAGGGTAGCAGCATAAGGGAACATTACCGTATTTATCGGGGTGTACCACGCATCCGCCTATAACACACACCCTCATTTTATAAAGGATATTTGGGTAAAAGAATTTTTTTACCCAAATATCCTTCATAAAATGAGGGTGCGTGTGTGTGCATGTGTATACCCCGATACATTGCTTCTCACCCCACAGAGCCCCCAGGAAAGGCAGGGGGAGAGAGGCCGTCGCTGCCTGCTTCTCTCCCCCTGCCTTTCCTGGGGTCTAGAGCCCTGCTACCGCCGCTTCTCTCCCCCTGCTATCGGCGCCGCTGCCCCTTCTCTCCCCCTGGCTATCGGTGCCGCTGTCCCATTGCCAGAGCCGATAGCCAGGGGGAGAGAAGCGGTGTCGGCAATGGGGCAGCTGCACCGATAGCCAGGGGGAGATAAGGGGCAGCGGCACCCATTGCCGTCGCCGCTGCCCCGTTGCCTCCCCCATCCCTAGTTTTATAATTACCTGTTGCCGGGGTCGGGTCCGCGCTGCTTCAGGCCTCCGGTGTGCTTCCCCTACATCATTGCTATGCGTTGCGAGACGCAATGACGAGTGATGTCACTCGTCATTGCGCCGCGCCATGCAGCGCATAGCAACGACGCAGGGGATGCACCCCGGAGTCCTGAAGCAGCGCTGACCCGGCCCCAGCAACAGGTAATTATACAACCGGGGATGGGGGAGGCAACAGGGAAGCGGCGCCGGCAATGGGTGCCGCTGCCCCTTCTTTCTTTCTTTCTACCTCCTCCCCTACAGCCTGCCTGTCCATCTCCAAAAATACCCTTTTTAATAATTATACGCTCCTCCTTTGCATTGAAAAAAAGCAAACAGTAAAGGTGCCAGATGCGGCCATCCTTTCATCCATTTGTCCTTCTGCATCTATTTTCCCAAACCATGCACTCATACTGTTATTATGTCGCCAAGTAATTAGACTACCTGGCCCAAAAATTATGGATTATAAAAGGATAGCAGCATAAGGGAAAAATACATATTTTGAACCCAAAAACCCATTTGAGTTTTTAAGTTCAAAATACAGGCCTACCTCCTCCCCATCAGCCTGCCTGTCCATCTCCAAAAATACCCTTTTTTAATAATTATGCACTCTTCATTTGCTTTGGAAAAACAAACAGTTAAGTTGCCATATGCTGCTATCCTTTCATCGATTTGTGCTTCTACACCTATGTTCCCAAACCATCATACACTCATACTGTTTTCACTTTGCCAAGTTATCGGACAACCTGGCCCCAAAATTATGGATTATAAAAGGATAGCAGCATAAGGGAAAAATACACATTTTGAACCCAAAAACCCATTTGAGTTTTTAAGTTCAAAATACAGGCCTACCTCCTCCCCTAAAGCCTGCCTGTCCATCTCCAAATATAGCCTTTTAATAATTATACGCTCCTCCTTTGCATTGATAAAAAGCAAACAGTAAAGTTGCCAGATGCGGCCATCTTTTCATCCATTTGTCCTTCTGCATCTATTTTCCCAAACCACGCACTCATACTGTTATTATGTCGCCAAGTAATTAGACTACCTGGCCCAAAAATTATGGATTATAAAAGGATAGCAGCATAAGGGAAAAATACACATTTTGAACCCAAAAACCCATTTAAGTTTTTAAGTTCAAAATACAGGCCTACCTCCTCCCCTACAGCCTGCCTGTCCATCTCCAAAAATACCCTTTTTAATAATTATACGCTCCTCCTTTGCATTGAAAAAAAGCAAACAGTAAAGTTGCCAGATGCGGCCATCCTTTCATCCATTTCTCCTTCTGCATCTATTTTCCCAAACCATGCACTCATACTGTTATTATGTCGCCAAGTAATTAGACTACCTGGCCCAAAAATTATGGATTATAAAAGGGTAGCAGCATAAGGGAACATTACCGCATTTATCGGGATGTACCACGCATCCGCCTATAACACACACCCTCATTTTATCAAGGATATTTGGGTAAAAGATTTTTTTTACCCAAATATCCTTCATAAAATGAGGGTGCGTGTGTGTGCATGTGTATACCCCGATACACTGCTTCTCACCCCACAGAGCCCCCAGGAAAGGCAGGGGGAGAGAGGCCGTCGCTGCCTGCTTCTCTCCCCCTGCCTTTCCTGGGGTCTAGAGCCCTGCTACCGCCGCTTCTCTCCCCCTGCTATCGGCGCCGCTGCCCCTTCTCTCCCCCTGGCTATCGGTGCCGCTGTCCCATTGCCAGCGCCGATAGCCAGGGGGAGAGAAGCGGTGTCGGCAATGGGGCAGCTGCACCGATAGCCAGGGGAGATAAGGGGCAGCGGCACCCATTGCCGTCGCCGCTGCCCCGTTGCCTCCCCCATCCCTAGTTGTATAATTACCTGTTGCCGGGGTCGGGTCCGCGCTGCTTCAGACCTCCGGTGTGCTTCCCCTACATCATTGCTATGCGTTGCGAGACGCAATGACGAGTGATGTCACTCGTCATTGCGCCGCGCCATGCAGCGCATAGCAACGACGCAGGGGATGCACCCCGGAGTCCTGAAGCAGCGCTGACCCGGCCCCAGCAACAGGTAATTATACAACCGGGGATGGGGGAGGCAACAGGGAAGCGGCACCGGCAATGGGTGCCGCTGCCCCTTCTTTCTTTCTTTCTACCTCCTCCCCTACAGCCTGCCTGTCCATCTCCAAAAATACTCTTTTTAATAATTATACGCTCCTCCTTTGCATTGAAAAAAAGCAAACAGTAAAGGTGCCAGATGCGGCCATCCATTCATTCATTTGTCCTTCTGCATCTATTTTCCCAAACCATGCACTCATACTGTTATTATGTCGCCAAGTATTTAGACTACCTGGCCCAAAAATTATGGATTATAAAAGGATAGCAGCATAAGGGAAAAATACATATTTTGAACCCAAAAACCCATTTGAGTTTTTAAGTTCAAAATACAGGCCTACCTTCTCCCCATCAGCCTGCCTGTCCATCTCCAAAAATACCCTTTTTTAATAATTATGCACTCTTCATTTGCTTTGGAAAAACAAACAGTTAAGTTGCCATATGCTGCTATCCTTTCATCGATTTGTGCTTCTACACCTATGTTCCCAAACAATCATACACTCATACTGTTTTCACTTTGCCAAGTTATCGGACAACCTGGCCCCAAAATTATGGATTATAAAAGGATAGCAGCATAAGGGAAAAATACACATTTTGAACCCAAAAACCCATTTGAGTTTTTAAGTTCAAAATACAGGCCTACCTCCTCCCCTACAGCCTGCCTGTCCATCTCCAAAAATAGCCTTTTAATAATTATACGCTCCTTCTTTGCATTGAAAAAAAGCAAACTGTAAAGTTGCCAGATGCGGCCATCCTTTCATCCATTTGTCCTTCTGCATCTATTTTCCCAAACCACGCACTCATACTGTTATTATGTCGCCAAGTAATTAGACTACCTTGCCCAAAAATTATGGATTATAAAAGGATAGCAGCATTAGTGAAAAATACACATTTTGAACCCAAAAACCCATTTGAGTTTTTAAGTTCAAAATACAGGCCTACCTCCTCCCCTACAGCCTGCCTGTCCATCTCCAAAAATACCATTTTTAATAATTATACGCTCCTCCTTTGCATTAAAAAAAGCAAACAGTAAAGTTGCCAGATGCGGCCATCCTTTCATCCATTTGTCCTTCTGCATCTATTTTCCCAAACCATGCACTCATACTGTTATTATGTCGCCAAGTAATTAGACTACCTGGCCCAAAAATTATGGATTATAAAAGGGTAGCAGCATAAGGGAACATTACCGTATTTATCAAGGTGTACAACGCACCGGCCTATAACACGCACCCTCATTTTACCAAGGATATTTGGGTAAAAAAAGTTTTTACCCAAATATCCTTCATAAAATGAGGGTGCGTGTGTGTGCATGTGTGTACCCCGATACACTGCTTCTCACCCCACAGAGCCTCCAGGAAAGGCAGGGGGAGAGAGGCCGTCGCTGCCTGCTTCTCTCCCCCTGCCATTCCTGGGGTCTAGAGCCCTGCTACCGCCGCTTCTCTCCCCCTGCTATCGGCGCCGCTGCCCCTTCTCTCCCCCTGGCTATCGGTGCCGCTGTCCCATTGCCAGCGCCGATAGCCAGGGGGAGAGAAGCGGCGCCGGTAATGGGGCAACGGCACCGATAGCCAGGGGGGCATAAGGGGCAGCAGCACCCATTGCCGGCGCCGCTACCCCGTTGCCTCCCCCATCCCTAGTTGTATAATTACCTGTTGCCGGGGTCGGGTCCGAGCTGCTTCAGGCCTCTGTTGTGCGTCCCCTGCATCATTGCTATGCGTTGCGAGACGCAATGACGAGTGACGTCTCTCGTCATTGCGCCGCGCCATGCAAAGCATAGCAACGACGCAGGGAATGCACACCGGAGGCCTGAAGCAGCGCTGACCTGACCCCAGCAACAGGTAATTATACAACCGGGGATGGGGGAGGCAACGGGGCAGCGGCGCCGGCAATGGGTGCCGCTGCCCCTTCTTTCCCCCTGTCTGTCGACATTGCTGCCCCATTGCCGGCGCCGTTTCTCTCCCCCTGGCTATCGGCGCCGGCAATGGGGCAACGGCACTGATAGCCGGGGGGAGAGAAGGGGCAGCAGCGCCGATAGCAGGGGTAACCATCATACACTCATACTGTTTTCACTTTGCCAAGTTATCGGACAACCTGGCCCCAAAATTATGGATTATAAAAGGATAGCAGCATAAGGGAAAAATACACATTTTGAACCCAAAAACCCATTTGAGTTTTTAAGTTCAAAATACAGGCCTACCTCCTCCCCTACAGCCTGCCTGTCCATCTCCAAAAATAGCCTTTTAATAATTATACGCTCCTCCTTTGCATTGAAAAAAAGCAAACAGTAAAGTTGCCAGATGCGGCCATCCTTTCATCCATTTGTCCTTCTGCATCTATTTTCCCAATCCACGCACTCATACTGTTATTATGTCGCCAAGTAATTAGACTACCTGGCCCAAAAATTATGGATTATAAAAGGATAGCAGCATAAGGGAAAAATACACATTTTGAACCCAAAAATCCATTTGAGTTTTTAAGTTCAAAATACAGGCCTACCTCCTCCCCTACAGCCTGCCTGTCCATCTCCAAAAATACCCTTTTAATAATTATACGCTCCTCCTTTGCATTGAAAAAAAGCAAACAGTAAAGTTGCCAGATGCGGCCATCCTTTCATCCATTTGTCCTTCTGCATCTTTTTTCCCAAACCATGCACTCATACTGTTATTATGTCGCCAAGTAATTAGACTACCTTGCCCAAAAATTATGGATTTTAAAAGGATAGCAGCATTAGTGAAAAATACACATTTTGAACCCAAAAATCCATTTGAGTTTTTAAGTTCAAAATACAGGCCTACCTCCTCCCCTACAGCCTGCCTGTCCATCTCCAAAAATACCCTTTTTAATAATTATACGCTCCTCCTTTGCATTGAAAAAAAGCAAACAGTAAAGTTGCCAGATGCGGCCATCCTTTCATCCATTTGTCCTTCTGCATCTATTTTCCCAAACCATGCACTCATACTGTTATTATGTCGCCAAGTAATTAGACTACCTGGCCCAAACAATATGAATTATAAAAGGATAGCAGCATTAGTGAAAAAAACACATTTTGAACCCAAAAACCCATTTGAGTTTTTAAGTTCAAAATACAGGCCTACCTCCTCCCCTACAGCCTGCCTGTCCATCTCCAAAAATACGATTTTTAATAATTATACGCTTCTCCTTTGCATTGAAAAAAAGCAAACAGTAAAAATGCCAGATGCGGCCATCCTTTCATCCATTTGTCCTTCTGCATCTATTTTCCCAAACCATGCACTCATACTGTTATTATGTCGCCAAGTAATTAGACTACCTGGCCCAAAAATTATGGTTTATAAAAGGATAGCAGCATTAGTGAAAAATACACATTTTGAACCCAAAAACCCATTTGAGTTTTTGAGTTCAAAATACAAGCCTACCTCCTCCCCTACAGCCTGCCTGTCCATCTCCAAAAATACCCTTTTAATAATTATACGCTCCTCCTTTGCATTGAAAAAAAGCAAACAGTAAAGTTGCCAGATGCGGCCATCCTTTCATCCATTTGTCCTTCTGCATCTATTTTCCCAAACCATGCACTCATACTGTTATTATGTCGCCAAGTAATTAGACTACCTTGCCCAAAAATTATGGTTTATAAAAGGATAGCAGCATTAGTGAAAAATACACATTTTGAACCCAAAAACCCATTTGAGTTTTTAAGTTCAAAATACAGGCCTACCTCCTCCCCTACAGCCTGCCTGTCCATCTCCAAAAATAGCCTTTTAATAATTATACGCTCCTCCTTTGCATTGAAAAAAAGCAAACAGTAAAGTTGCCAGATGCGGCCATCCTTTCATCCATTTGTCCTTCTGCATCTATTTTCCCAAACCATGCACTCATACTGTTATTATGTCGCCAAGTAATTAGACTACCTTGCCCAAAAATTATGGATTATAAAAGGATAGCAGCATTAGTGAAAAATACACATTTTGAACCCAAAAACCCATTTGAGTTTTTAAGTTCAAAATACAGGCCTACCTCCTCCCCTACAGCCTGCCTATCCATCTCCAAAAATACCATTTTTAATAATTATACGCTCCTCCTTTGCATTGAAAAAAAGCAAACAGTAAAGTTGCCAGATGCGGCCATCCTTTCATCCATTTGTCCTTCTGCATCTATTTTCCCAAACCATGCACTCATACAGTTATTATGTCGCCAAGTAATTAGACTACCTGGCCCAAACATTATGAATTATAAAAGGATAGCAGCATTAGTGAAAAAAACACATTTTGAACCCAAAAACCCATTTGAGTTTTTAAGTTCAAAATACAGGCCTACCTCCTCCCCTACAGCCTGCCTGTCCATCTCCAAAAATACCATTTTTAATAATTATACGCTCCTCCTTTGCATTGAAAAAAAGCAAACAGTAAAGTTGCCAGATGCGGCCATCCTTTCATCCATTTGTCCTTCTGCATCTATTTTCCCAAACCATGCACTCATACTGTTATTATGTCGCCAAGTAATTAGACTACCTGGCCCAAAAATTATGGTTATAAAAGGATAGCAGCATTAGTGAAAAAAAAAACATTTTGAACCCAAAAACCCATTTGAGTTTTTAAGTTCAAAATACAGGCCTACCTCCTCCCCTATAGCCTGCCTGTCCATCTCCAAAAATACCCTTTTTAATAATTATACGCTCCTCCTTTGCATTGAAAAAAAGCAAACAGTAAAGTTCCCAGATGCGGCCATCCTTTCATCCATTTCTCCTTCTGCATCTATTTTCCCAAACCATGCACTCATACTGTTATTATGTCGCCAAGTAATTAGACTACCTGGCCCAAAAATTATGGATTATAAAAGGATAGCAGCATAAGGGAAAAATACACATTTTGAACCCAAAAACCCATTTGAGTTTTTAAGTTCAAAATACAGGCCTACCTCCTCCCCTACAGCCTGCCTGTCCATCTCCAAAAATAGCCTTTTAATAATTATACGCTCCTCCTTTGCATTGAAAAAAAGCAAACAGTAAAGTTGCCAGATGCGGCCATCCTTTCATCCATTTGTCCTTCTGCATCTATTTTCCCAAACCACGCAATCATACTGTTATTATGTCGCCAAGTAATTAGACTACCTGGCCCAAAAATTATGGATTATAAAAGGATAGCAGCATAAGGGAAAAATACACATTTTGAACCCAAAAACCCATTTGAGTTTTTAAGTTCAAAATACAGGCCTACCTCCTCCCCTACAGCCTGCCTGTCCATCTCCAAAAATACCCTTTTTAATAATTATACGCTCCTCCTTTGCATTGAAAAAAAGCAAACAGTAAAGTTGCCAGATGCGGCCATCCTTTCATCCATTTGTCCTTCTGCATCTATTTTCCCAAACCATGCACTCATAATGTTATTATGTCGCCAAGTAATTAGACTACCTGGCCCAAACATTATGAATTATAAAAGGATAGCAGCATTAGTGAAAAAAACACATTTTGAACCCAAAAACCCATTTGAGTTTTTAAGTTCAAAATACAGGCCTACCTCCTCCCCTACAGCCTGCCTGTCCATCTCCAAAAATACGATTTTTAATAATTATACGCTTCTCCTTTGCATTGAAAAAAAGCAAACAGTAAAAATGCCAGATGCGGCCATGCTTTCATCCATTTGTCCTTCTGCATCTATTTTCCCAAACCATGCACTCATACTGTTATTATGTCGCCAAGTAATTAGACTACCTGGCCCAAAAATTATGGTTTATAAAAGGATAGCAGCATTAGTGAAAAATACACATTTTGAACCCAAAAACCCATTTGAGTTTTTAAGTTCAAAATACAGGCCTACCTCCTCCCCTACAGCCTGCCTGTCCATCTCCAAAAATAGCCTTTTAATAATTATACGCTCCTCCTTTGCATTGAAAAAAAGCAAACAGTAAAGTTGCCAGATGCGGCCATCCTTTCATCCATTTGTCCTTCTGCATCTATTTTCCCAAACCATGCACTCATACTGTTATAATGTCGCCAAGTAATTAGACTACCTTGCCCATAAATTATGGATTATAAAAGGATAGCAGCATTAGTGAAAAATACACATTTTGAACCCAAAAACCCATTTGAGTTTTTAAGTTCAAAATACAGGCCTACCTCCTCCCCTACAGCCTGCCTGTCCATCTCCAAAAATACAATTTTTAATAATTATACGCTCCTCCTTTGCATTGAAAAAAAGCAAACAGTAAAGTTGCCAGATGCGGCCATCCTTTCATCCATTTGTCCTTCTGCATCTATTTTCCCAAACCATGCACTCATACTGTTATTATGTCGCCAAGTAATTAGACTACCTGGCCCAAACATTATAAATTATAAAAGGATAGCAGCATTAGTGAAAAAAACACATTTTGAACCCAAAAACCCATTTGAGTTTTTAAGTTCAAAATACAGGCCTACCTCCTCCCCTACAGCCTGCCTGTCCATCTCCAAAAATACCATTTTTAATAATTATACGCTCCTCCTTTGCATTGAAAAAAAGCAAACAGTAAAGTTGCCAGATGCGGCCATCCTTTCATCCATTTGTCCTTCTGCATCTATTTTCCCAAACCATGCACTCATACTGTTATTATGTCGCCAAGTAATTAGACTACCTGGCCCAAAAATTATGGTTTATAAAAGGATAGCAGCATTAGTGAAAAAAAAAACATTTTGAACCCAAAAACCCATTTGAGTTTTTAAGTTCAAAATACAGGCCTACCTCCTCCCCTACAGCCTACCTGTCCATCTCCAAAAATACCCTTTTTAATAATTATACGCTCCTCCTTTGCATTGAAAAAAAGCAAACAGTAAAGTTCCCAGATGCGGCCATCCTTTCATCCATTTCTCCTTCTGCATCTATTTTCCCAAACCATGCACTCATACTGTTATTATGTCGCCAAGTAATTAGACTACCTGGCCCAAAAATTATGGATTATAAAAGGGTAGCAGCATAAGGGAACATTACCGTATTTATCGGGGTGTACCACGCATCCGCCTATAACACACACCCTCATTTTATCAAGGATATTTGGGTAAAATAATTTTTTTACCCAAATATCCTTCATAAAATGAGGGTGCGTGTGTGTGCATGTGTATACCCCGATACACTGCTTCTCACCCCACAGAGCCCCCAGGAAAGGCAGGGGGAGAGAGGCCGTCGCTGCCTGCTTCTCTCCCCCTGCCTTTCCTGGGGTCTAGAGCCCTGCTACCGCCGCTTCTCTCCCCCTGCTATCGGCGCCGCTGCCCCTTCTCTCCCCCTGGCTATCGGTGCCGCTGTCCCATTGCCAGCGCCGATAGCCAGGGGGAGAGAAGCGGTGTCGGCAATGGGGCAGCTGCACCGATAGCCAGGGGGAGATAAGGGGCAGCGGCACCCATTGCTGTCGCCGCTGCCCCGTTGCCTCCCCCATCCCTAGTTGTATAATTACCTGTTGCCGGGGTCGGGTCCGCGCTGCTTCAGGCCTCCGGTGTGCTTCCCCTACATCATTGCTATGCGTTGCGAGACGCAATGACGAGTGATGTCACTCGTCATTGCGCCGCGCCATGCAGCGCATAGCAACGACGCAGGGGATGCACCCCGGAGTCCTGAAGCAGCGCTGACCCGGCCCCAGCAACAGGTAATTATACAACCGGGGATGGGGGAGGCAACAGGGAAGCGGCGCCGGCAATGGGTGCCGCTGCCCCTTCTTTCTTTCTTTCTACCTCCTCCCCTACAGCCTGCCTGTCCATCTCCAAAAATACCCTTTTTAATAATTATACGCTCCTCCTTTGCATTGAAAAAAAGCAAACAGTAAAGGTGCCAGATGCGGCCATCCTTTCATCCATTCGTCCTTCTGCATCTATTTTCCCAAACCATGCACTCATACTGTTATTATGTCGCCAAGTAATTAGACTACCTGGCCCAAAAATTATGGATTATAAAAGGATAGCAGCATAAGGGAAAAATACATATTTTGAACCCAAAAACCCATTCTAGTTTTTAAGTTCAAAATACAGCCCTACCTCCTCCCCATCAGCCTGCCTGTCCATCTCCAAAAATACCCTTTTTTTAATAATTATGCACTCTTCATTTGCTTTGGAAAAACAAACTGTTAAGTTGCCATATGCTGCTATCCTTTCATCGATTTGTGCTTCTACACCTATGTTCCCAAACCATCATACACTCATACTGTTTTCACTTTGCCAAGTTATCGGACAACCTGGCCCCAAAATTATGGATTATAAAAGGATAGCAGCATAAGGGAAAAGTACACATTTTGAACCCAAAAACCCATTTGAGTTTTTAAGTTCAAAATACAGGCCTACCTCCTCCCCTACAGCCTGCCTTTCCATCTCCAAAAATAGCCTTTTAATAATTATACGCTCCTCCTTTGCATTGAAAAAAAGCAAACAGTAAAGTTGCCAGATGCGGCCATCCTTTCATCCATTTGTCCTTCTGCATCTATTTTCCCAAACCACGCACTCATACTGTTATTATGTCGCCAAGTAATTAGACTACCTGGCCCAAAAATTATGGATTATAAAAGGATAGCAGCATAAGGGAAAAATACACATTTTGAACCCAAAAACCCATTTGAGTTTTTAAGTTCAAAATACAGGACTACCTCCTCCCCTACAGCCTGCCTGTCCATCTCCAAAAATACCCTTTTTAATAATTATACGCTCCTCTTTTGCATTGAAAAAAAGCAAACAGTAAAGTTGCCAGATGCGGCCATCCTTTCATCCATTTGTCCTTCTGCATCTATTTTCCCAAACCATGCACTCATAATGTTATTATGTCGCCAAGTAATTAGACTACCTGGCCCAAACATTATGAATTATAAAAGGATGGCAGCATTAGTGAAAAAAACACATTTTGAACCCAAAAACCCATTTGAGCTTTTAAGTCCAAAATACAGGCCTACCTCCTCCCCTAGAGCCTGCCTGTCCATCTCCAAAAATACGATTTTTAATAATTATACGCTTCTCCTTTGCATTGAAAAAAAGCAAACAGTAAAAATGCCAGATGCGGCCATCCTTTCATCCATTTGTCCTTCTGCATCTATTTTCCCAAACCATGCACTCATACTGTTATTATGTCGCCAAGTAATTAGACTACCTGGCCCAAAAATTATGGTTTATAAAAGGATAGCAGCATTAGTGAAAAATACACATTTTGAACCCAAAAACCCATTTGAGTTTTTAAGTTCAAAATACAGGCCTACCTCCTCCCCTACAGCCTGCCTGTCCATCTCCAAAAATAGCCTTTTAATAATTATACGCTCCTCCTTTGCATTGAAAAAAAGCAAACAGTAAAGTTGCCAGATGCGGCCATCCTTTCATCCATTTGTCCTTCTGCATCTATTTTCCCAAACCATGCACTCATACTGTTATTATGTCGCCAAGTAATTAGACTACCTTGCCCAAAAATTATGGATTATAAAAGGATAGCAGCATTAGTGAAAAATACACATTTTGAACCCAAAAACCCATTTGAGTTTTTAAGTTCAAAATACAGGCCTACCTCCTCCCCTACAGCCTGCCTGTCCATCTCCAAAAATACCATTTTTAATAATTATACGCTCCTCCTTTGCATTGAAAAAAAGCAAACAGTAAAGTTGCCAGATGCGGCCATCCTTTCATCCATTTGTCCTTCTGCATCTATTTTCCCAAACCATGCACTCATACTGTTATTATGTCGCCAAGTAATTAGACTACCTGGCCCAAACATTATGAATTATAAAAGGATAGCAGCATTAGTGAAAAAAACACATTTTGAACCCAAAAACCCATTTGAGTTTTTAAGTTCAAAATACAGGCCTACCTCCTCCCCTACAGCCTGCCTGTCCATCTCCAAAAATACAATTTTTAATAATTATACGCTCCTCCTTTGCATTGAAAAAAAGCAAACAGTAAAGTTGCCAGATGCGGCCATCCTTTCATCCATTTGTCCTTCTGCATCTATTTTCCCAAACCATGCACTCATACTGTTATTATGTCGCCAAGTAATTAGACTACCTGGCCCAAAAATTATGGTTTATAAAAGGATAGCAGCATTAGTGAAAAAAAAAACATTTTGAACCCAAAAACCCATTTGAGTTTTTAAGTTCAAAATACAGGCCTACCTCCTCCCCTACAGCCTGCCTGTCCATCTCCAAAAATACCCTTTTTAATAATTATACGCTCCTCCTTTGCATTGAAAAAAAGCAAACAGTAAAGTTCCCAGATGCGGCCATCCTTTTATCCATTTCTCCTTCTGCATCTATTTTCCCAAACCATGCACTCATACTGTTATTATGTCGCCAAGTAATTAGACTACCTGGCCCAAAAATTATGGATTATAAAAGGGTAGCAGCATAAGGGAACATTACCGTATTTATCGGGGTGTACCACGCATCCGCCTATAACACACACCCTCATTTTATAAAGGATATTTGGGTAAAAGAATTTTTTTACCCAAATATCCTTCATAAAATGAGGGTGCGTGTGTGTGCATGTGTATACCCCGATACATTGCTTCTCACCCCACAGAGCCCCCAGGAAAGGCAGGGGGAGAGAGGCCGTCGCTGCCTGCTTCTCTCCCCCTGCCTTTCCTGGGGTCTAGAGCCCTGCTACCGCCGCTTCTCTCCCCCTGCTATCGGCGCCGCTGCCCCTTCTCTCCCCCTGGCTATCGGTGCCGCTGTCCCATTGCCAGAGCCGATAGCCAGGGGGAGAGAAGCGGTGTCGGCAATGGGGCAGCTGCACCGATAGCCAGGGGGAGATAAGGGGCAGCGGCACCCATTGCCGTCGCCGCTGCCCCGTTGCCTCCCCCATCCCTAGTTTTATAATTACCTGTTGCCGGGGTCGGGTCCGCGCTGCTTCAGGCCTCCGGTGTGCTTCCCCTACATCATTGCTATGCGTTGCGAGACGCAATGACGAGTGATGTCACTCGTCATTGCGCCGCGCCATGCAGCGCATAGCAACGACGCAGGGGATGCACCCCGGAGTCCTGAAGCAGCGCTGACCCGGCCCCAGCAACAGGTAATTATACAACCGGGGATGGGGGAGGCAACAGGGAAGCGGCGCCGGCAATGGGTGCCGCTGCCCCTTCTTTCTTTCTTTCTACCTCCTCCCCTACAGCCTGCCTGTCCATCTCCAAAAATACCCTTTTTAATAATTATACGCTCCTCCTTTGCATTGAAAAAAAGCAAACAGTAAAGGTGCCAGATGCGGCCATCCTTTCATCCATTTGTCCTTCTGCATCTATTTTCCCAAACCATGCACTCATACTGTTATTATGTCGCCAAGTAATTAGACTACCTGGCCCAAAAATTATGGATTATAAAAGGATAGCAGCATAAGGGAAAAATACATATTTTGAACCCAAAAACCCATTTGAGTTTTTAAGTTCAAAATACAGGCCTACCTCCTCCCCATCAGCCTGCCTGTCCATCTCCAAAAATACCCTTTTTTAATAATTATGCACTCTTCATTTGCTTTGGAAAAACAAACAGTTAAGTTGCCATATGCTGCTATCCTTTCATCGATTTGTGCTTCTACACCTATGTTCCCAAACCATCATACACTCATACTGTTTTCACTTTGCCAAGTTATCGGACAACCTGGCCCCAAAATTATGGATTATAAAAGGATAGCAGCATAAGGGAAAAATACACATTTTGAACCCAAAAACCCATTTGAGTTTTTAAGTTCAAAATACAGGCCTACCTCCTCCCCTAAAGCCTGCCTGTCCATCTCCAAATATAGCCTTTTAATAATTATACGCTCCTCCTTTGCATTGATAAAAAGCAAACAGTAAAGTTGCCAGATGCGGCCATCTTTTCATCCATTTGTCCTTCTGCATCTATTTTCCCAAACCACGCACTCATACTGTTATTATGTCGCCAAGTAATTAGACTACCTGGCCCAAAAATTATGGATTATAAAAGGATAGCAGCATAAGGGAAAAATACACATTTTGAACCCAAAAACCCATTTAAGTTTTTAAGTTCAAAATACAGGCCTACCTCCTCCCCTACAGCCTGCCTGTCCATCTCCAAAAATACCCTTTTTAATAATTATACGCTCCTCCTTTGCATTGAAAAAAAGCAAACAGTAAAGTTGCCAGATGCGGCCATCCTTTCATCCATTTCTCCTTCTGCATCTATTTTCCCAAACCATGCACTCATACTGTTATTATGTCGCCAAGTAATTAGACTACCTGGCCCAAAAATTATGGATTATAAAAGGGTAGCAGCATAAGGGAACATTACCGCATTTATCGGGATGTACCACGCATCCGCCTATAACACACACCCTCATTTTATCAAGGATATTTGGGTAAAAGATTTTTTTTACCCAAATATCCTTCATAAAATGAGGGTGCGTGTGTGTGCATGTGTATACCCCGATACACTGCTTCTCACCCCACAGAGCCCCCAGGAAAGGCAGGGGGAGAGAGGCCGTCGCTGCCTGCTTCTCTCCCCCTGCCTTTCCTGGGGTCTAGAGCCCTGCTACCGCCGCTTCTCTCCCCCTGCTATCGGCGCCGCTGCCCCTTCTCTCCCCCTGGCTATCGGTGCCGCTGTCCCATTGCCAGCGCCGATAGCCAGGGGGAGAGAAGCGGTGTCGGCAATGGGGCAGCTGCACCGATAGCCAGGGGAGATAAGGGGCAGCGGCACCCATTGCCGTCGCCGCTGCCCCGTTGCCTCCCCCATCCCTAGTTGTATAATTACCTGTTGCCGGGGTCGGGTCCGCGCTGCTTCAGACCTCCGGTGTGCTTCCCCTACATCATTGCTATGCGTTGCGAGACGCAATGACGAGTGATGTCACTCGTCATTGCGCCGCGCCATGCAGCGCATAGCAACGACGCAGGGGATGCACCCCGGAGTCCTGAAGCAGCGCTGACCCGGCCCCAGCAACAGGTAATTATACAACCGGGGATGGGGGAGGCAACAGGGAAGCGGCACCGGCAATGGGTGCCGCTGCCCCTTCTTTCTTTCTTTCTACCTCCTCCCCTACAGCCTGCCTGTCCATCTCCAAAAATACTCTTTTTAATAATTATACGCTCCTCCTTTGCATTGAAAAAAAGCAAACAGTAAAGGTGCCAGATGCGGCCATCCATTCATTCATTTGTCCTTCTGCATCTATTTTCCCAAACCATGCACTCATACTGTTATTATGTCGCCAAGTATTTAGACTACCTGGCCCAAAAATTATGGATTATAAAAGGATAGCAGCATAAGGGAAAAATACATATTTTGAACCCAAAAACCCATTTGAGTTTTTAAGTTCAAAATACAGGCCTACCTTCTCCCCATCAGCCTGCCTGTCCATCTCCAAAAATACCCTTTTTTAATAATTATGCACTCTTCATTTGCTTTGGAAAAACAAACAGTTAAGTTGCCATATGCTGCTATCCTTTCATCGATTTGTGCTTCTACACCTATGTTCCCAAACAATCATACACTCATACTGTTTTCACTTTGCCAAGTTATCGGACAACCTGGCCCCAAAATTATGGATTATAAAAGGATAGCAGCATAAGGGAAAAATACACATTTTGAACCCAAAAACCCATTTGAGTTTTTAAGTTCAAAATACAGGCCTACCTCCTCCCCTACAGCCTGCCTGTCCATCTCCAAAAATAGCCTTTTAATAATTATACGCTCCTTCTTTGCATTGAAAAAAAGCAAACTGTAAAGTTGCCAGATGCGGCCATCCTTTCATCCATTTGTCCTTCTGCATCTATTTTCCCAAACCACGCACTCATACTGTTATTATGTCGCCAAGTAATTAGACTACCTTGCCCAAAAATTATGGATTATAAAAGGATAGCAGCATTAGTGAAAAATACACATTTTGAACCCAAAAACCCATTTGAGTTTTTAAGTTCAAAATACAGGCCTACCTCCTCCCCTACAGCCTGCCTGTCCATCTCCAAAAATACGATTTTTAATAATTATACGCTTCTCCTTTGCATTGAAAAAAAGCAAACAGTAAAGTTCCCAGATGCGGCCATCCTTTCATCCATTTGTCCTCCTGCATCTATTTTCCCAAACCATGCACTCATACTGTTATTATGTCGCCAAGTAATTAGACTACCTGGCCCAAAAATTATGGATTATAAAAGGGTAGCAGCATAAGGGAACATTACCGTATTTATCGGGGTGTACAACGCATCGGCCTATAACACGCACCCTCATTTTACCAAGGATATTAGGGTAAAAAAAGTTTTTACCCAAATATCCTTCATAAAATGAGGGTGCGTGTGTGTGCATGTGTGTACCCCGATACACTGCTTCTCAACCCACAGAGCCCCCAGGAAAGGCAGGGGGAGAGAGGCCATCGCTGCCTGCTTCTCTCCCCCTGCCTTTCCTGGGGTCTAGAGCCCTGCTACCGCCGCTTCTCTCCCCCTGCTATCGGCGCCGCTAACCCTTCTCTCCCCCTGGCTATCGGTGCCGCTGTCCCATTGCCAGCGCGGATAGCCAGGGGGAGAGAAGCGGCGCCGGTAATGGGGCAACGGCACCGATAGCCAGGGGGGCTTAAGGGGCAGCGGCACCCATTGGCATCGCCGCTGCCCCGTTGCCTCCCCTATCCCTAGTTGTATAATTACCTGTTGCCTTGGTCGGGTCCGCGCTGCTTCAGGCCTCCGGTGTGCGTCCCCTACATCATTGCTATGCGTTGCGAGACGCAATGACGAGTGATGTCACTCGTCATTGCGCCGCGCCATGCAGCGCATAGCAACGACGCAGGGGATGCACCCCGGAGGCCTGAAGCAGCGCTGACCCGACCCCAGCAAAAGGTAATTATACAACCGGGGATGGGGGAGGCAACAGGGAAGCGGCACCGGCAATGGGTGCCGCTGCCCCTTCTTTCTTTCTTTCTACCTCCTCCCCTACAGCCTGCCTGTCCATCTCCAAAAATACCCTTTTTAATAATTATACGCTCCTCCTTTGCATTGAAAAAAAGCAAACAGTAAAGGTGCCAGATGCGGCCATCCTTTCATCCATTTGTCCTTCTGCATCTATTTTCCCAAACCACGCACTCATACTGTTATTATGTCGCCAAGTAATTAGACTACCTGGCCCAAAAATTATGGATTATAAAAGGATAGCAGCATAAGGGAAAAATACACATTTTGAACCCAAAAACCCATTTGAGTATTTAAGTTCAAAATACAGGCCTACCTCCTCCCCTACAGCCTGCCTGTCCATCTCCAAAAATACCCTTTTTAATAATTATACACTCCTCCTTTGCATTGAAAAAAAGCAAACAGTAAAGTTGCCAGATGCTGCCATCCTTTCATCCATTTGTCCTTCTGCATCTATTTTCCGAAACCATCATACACTCATACTGTTTTCACTTTGCCAAGTTATCGGACAACCTGGCCCCAAAATTATGGATTATAAAAGGATAGCAGCATAAGGGAAAAATACACATTTTGAACCCAAAAACCCATTTGAGTTTTTAAGTTCAAAATACAGGCCTACCTCCTCCCCTACAGCCTGCCTGTCCATCTCCAAAAATAGCCTTTTAATAATTATACGCTCCTCCTTTGCATTGAAAAAAAGCAAACAGTAAAGTTGCCAGATGCGGCCATCCTTTCATCCATTTGTCCTTCTGCATCTATTTTCCCAAACCACGCACTCATACTGTTATTATGTCGCCAAGTAATTAGACTACCTTGCCCAAAAATTATGGATTATAAAAGGATAGCAGCATTAGTGAAAAATACACATTTTGAACCCAAAAACCCATTTGAGTTTTTAAGTTCAAAATACAGGCCTAACTCCTCCCCTACAGCCTGCCTGTCCATCTCCAAAAATACCCTTTTTAATAATTATACGCTCCTCCTTTGCATTGAAAAAAAGCAAACAGTAAAGTTGCCAGATGAGGCCATCCTTTCATCCATTTGTCCTTCTGCATCTATTTTCCCAAACCATGCACTCATACTGTTATTATGTCGCCAAGTAATTAGACTACTTGGAACAAAAATTATGGATTATAAAAGGATGGCAGCATTAGTGAAAAATACACATTTTGAACCCAAAAACCCATTTGAGTTTTTAAGTTCAAAATACAGGCCTACCTCCTCCCCTACAGCCTGCCTGTCCATCTCCAAAAATACCATTTTTAATAATTATACGCTCCTCCTTTGCATTAAAAAAAGCAAACAGTAAAGTTGCCAGATGCGGCCATCCTTTCATCCATTTGTCCTTCTGCATCTATTTTCCCAAACCATGCACTCATACTGTTATTATGTCGCCAAGTAATTAGACTACCTGGCCCAAAAATTATGGATTATAAAAGGGTAGCAGCATAAGGGAACATTACCGTATTTATCAAGGTGTACAACGCACCGGCCTATAACACGCACCCTCATTTTACCAAGGATATTTGGGTAAAAAAAGTTTTTACCCAAATATCCTTCATAAAATGAGGGTGCGTGTGTGTGCATGTGTGTACCCCGATACACTGCTTCTCACCCCACAGAGCCTCCAGGAAAGGCAGGGGGAGAGAGGCCGTCGCTGCCTGCTTCTCTCCCCCTGCCATTCCTGGGGTCTAGAGCCCTGCTACCGCCGCTTCTCTCCCCCTGCTATCGGCGCCGCTGCCCCTTCTCTCCCCCTGGCTATCGGTGCCGCTGTCCCATTGCCAGCGCCGATAGCCAGGGGGAGAGAAGCGGCGCCGGTAATGGGGCAACGGCACCGATAGCCAGGGGGGCATAAGGGGCAGCAGCACCCATTGCCGGCGCCGCTACCCCGTTGCCTCCCCCATCCCTAGTTGTATAATTACCTGTTGCCGGGGTCGGGTCCGAGCTGCTTCAGGCCTCTGTTGTGCGTCCCCTGCATCATTGCTATGCGTTGCGAGACGCAATGACGAGTGACGTCTCTCGTCATTGCGCCGCGCCATGCAAAGCATAGCAACGACGCAGGGAATGCACACCGGAGGCCTGAAGCAGCGCTGACCTGACCCCAGCAACAGGTAATTATACAACCGGGGATGGGGGAGGCAACGGGGCAGCGGCGCCGGCAATGGGTGCCGCTGCCCCTTCTTTCCCCCTGTCTGTCGACATTGCTGCCCCATTGCCGGCGCCGTTTCTCTCCCCCTGGCTATCGGCGCCGGCAATGGGGCAACGGCACTGATAGCCGGGGGGAGAGAAGGGGCAGCAGCGCCGATAGCAGGGGTAACCATCATACACTCATACTGTTTTCACTTTGCCAAGTTATCGGACAACCTGGCCCCAAAATTATGGATTATAAAAGGATAGCAGCATAAGGGAAAAATACACATTTTGAACCCAAAAACCCATTTGAGTTTTTAAGTTCAAAATACAGGCCTACCTCCTCCCCTACAGCCTGCCTGTCCATCTCCAAAAATAGCCTTTTAATAATTATACGCTCCTCCTTTGCATTGAAAAAAAGCAAACAGTAAAGTTGCCAGATGCGGCCATCCTTTCATCCATTTGTCCTTCTGCATCTATTTTCCCAATCCACGCACTCATACTGTTATTATGTCGCCAAGTAATTAGACTACCTGGCCCAAAAATTATGGATTATAAAAGGATAGCAGCATAAGGGAAAAATACACATTTTGAACCCAAAAATCCATTTGAGTTTTTAAGTTCAAAATACAGGCCTACCTCCTCCCCTACAGCCTGCCTGTCCATCTCCAAAAATACCCTTTTAATAATTATACGCTCCTCCTTTGCATTGAAAAAAAGCAAACAGTAAAGTTGCCAGATGCGGCCATCCTTTCATCCATTTGTCCTTCTGCATCTTTTTTCCCAAACCATGCACTCATACTGTTATTATGTCGCCAAGTAATTAGACTACCTTGCCCAAAAATTATGGATTTTAAAAGGATAGCAGCATTAGTGAAAAATACACATTTTGAACCCAAAAATCCATTTGAGTTTTTAAGTTCAAAATACAGGCCTACCTCCTCCCCTACAGCCTGCCTGTCCATCTCCAAAAATACCCTTTTTAATAATTATACGCTCCTCCTTTGCATTGAAAAAAAGCAAACAGTAAAGTTGCCAGATGCGGCCATCCTTTCATCCATTTGTCCTTCTGCATCTATTTTCCCAAACCATGCACTCATACTGTTATTATGTCGCCAAGTAATTAGACTACCTGGCCCAAACAATATGAATTATAAAAGGATAGCAGCATTAGTGAAAAAAACACATTTTGAACCCAAAAACCCATTTGAGTTTTTAAGTTCAAAATACAGGCCTACCTCCTCCCCTACAGCCTGCCTGTCCATCTCCAAAAATACGATTTTTAATAATTATACGCTTCTCCTTTGCATTGAAAAAAAGCAAACAGTAAAAATGCCAGATGCGGCCATCCTTTCATCCATTTGTCCTTCTGCATCTATTTTCCCAAACCATGCACTCATACTGTTATTATGTCGCCAAGTAATTAGACTACCTGGCCCAAAAATTATGGTTTATAAAAGGATAGCAGCATTAGTGAAAAATACACATTTTGAACCCAAAAACCCATTTGAGTTTTTAAGTTCAAAATACAAGCCTACCTCCTCCCCTACAGCCTGCCTGTCCATCTCCAAAAATACCCTTTTAATAATTATACGCTCCTCCTTTGCATTGAAAAAAAGCAAACAGTAAAGTTGCCAGATGCGGCCATCCTTTCATCCATTTGTCCTTCTGCATCTATTTTCCCAAACCATGCACTCATACTGTTATTATGTCGCCAAGTAATTAGACTACCTTGCCCAAAAATTATGGATTATAAAAGGATAGCAGCATTAGTGAAAAATACACATTTTGAACCCAAAAACCCATTTGAGTTTTTAAGTTCAAAATACAGGCCTACCTCCTCCCCTACAGCCTGCCTGTCCATCTCCAAAAATACCCTTTTTAATAATTATACGCTCCTCCTTTGCATTGAAAAAAAGCAAACAGTAAAGGTGCCAGATGCGGCCATCCTTTCATCCATTTGTCCTTCTGCATCTATTTTCCCAAACCATGCACTCATACTGTTATTATGTCGCCAAGTAATTAGACTACCTGGCCCAAAAATTATGGATTATAAAAGGATAGCAGCATAAGGGAAAAATGAACATTTTGAACCCAAAAACCCATTTGAGTTTTTAAGTTCAAAATACAGGCCTACCTCCTCCCCTACAGCCTGCCTGTCCATCTCCAAAAATAGCCTTTTAATAATTATACGCTCCTCCTTTGCATTGAAAAAGAGCAAACAGTAAAGTTGCCAGATGCGGCCATCCTTTCATCCATTTGTCCTTCTGCATCTATTTTCCCAAACAACGCACTCATACTGTTATTATGTCGCCAAGTAATTAGACTACCTGGCCCAAAAATTATGGATTATAAAAGGATAGCAGCATAAGGGAAAAATACACATTTTGAACCCAAAAACCCATTTTAGTTTTTAAGTTCAAAATACAGGCCTACCTCCTCCCCTACAGCCTGCCTGTCCATCTCCAAAAATACCCTTTTTAATAATTATACGCTCCTCCTTTGCATTGAAAAAAAGCAAACATTAAAGTTGCCAGATGCGGCCATCCTTTCATCCATTTGTCCATCTGCATCTATTTTCCCAAACCATGCACTCATAATGTTATTATGTCGCCAAGTAATTAGACTACCTGGCCCAAACATTATGAATTATAAAAGGATAGCAACATTAGTGAAAAAAACACATTTTGAACCCAAAAACCCATTTGAGTTTTTAAGTTCAAAAGACAGGCCTTCCTCCTCCCCTACAGCCTGCCTGTCCATCTCCAAAAATACGATTTTTAATAATTATACGCTTCTCCTTTGCATTGAAAAAAAGCAAACAGTTAAAATGCCAGATGCGGCCATCCTTTCATCCATTTGTCCTTCTGCATCTATTTTCCCAAACCATACACTCATACTCTTATTATGTCGCCAAGTAATTAGACTACCATGCCCAAAAATTATGGATTATAAAAGGATAGCAGCATTAGTGAAACATACACATTTTGAACCCAAAAACCCATTTGAGTTTTTAAGTTCAATAGACAGGCCTTCCTCCTCCCCTACAGCCTGGCTGTCCATCTCCAAAAATACGATTTTTAATAATTATACGCTTCTCCTTTGCATTGAAAAAAAGCAAACAGTTAAAATGCCAGATGCGGCCATCCTTTCATCCATTTGTCCTTCTGCATCTATTTTCCCAAACCATACACTCATACTCTTATTATGTCGCCAAGTAATTAGACTACCATGCCCAAAAATTATGGATTATAAAAGGATAGCAGCATTAGTGAAAAATACACATTTTGAACCCAAAAACCCATTTGAGTTTTTAAGTTCAAAAGACAGGCCTTCCTCCTCCCCTACAGCCTGCCTGTCCATCTCCAAAAATACGATTTTTAATAATTATACGCTTCTCCTTTGCATTGAAAAAAAGCAAACAGTTAAAATGCCAGATGCGGCCATCCTTTCATCCATTTGTCCTTCTGCATCTATTTTCCCAAACCATACACTCATACTCTTATTATGTCGCCAAGTAATTAGACTACCATGCCCAAAAATTATGGAATATAAAAGGATAGCAGCATTAGTGAAAAATACACATTTTGAACCCAAAAACCCATTTGAGTTTTTAAGTTCAAAATACAGGCCTACCTCCTCCCCTAGAGCCTGCCTGTCCATCTCCAAAAATACCCTTTTTAATAATTATACGCTCCTCCTTTGCATTGAAAAAAAGCAAACAGTAAAGTTCCCAGATGCGGCCATCCTTTCATCCATTTGTCCTTCTGCATCTATTTTCCCAAACCATGCACTCATACTGTTATTATGTCGCCAAGTAATTAGACTACCTGGCCCAAAAATTATGGATTATAAAAGGGTAGCAGCATAAGGGAACATTACCGTATTTATCGGGGTGTACCACGCATCCGCCTATAACACACACCCTCATCTTATCAAGGATATTTGGGTAAAATAATTTTTTTACCCAAATATCCTTCATAAAATGAGGGTGCGTGTGTGTGCATGTGTATACCCCGATACACTGCTTCTCACCCCACAGAGCCCCCAGGAAAGGCAGGGAGAGAGAGTGCGTCGCTGCCTGATTCTCTCCCCCTGCCTTTCCTGGGGTCTAGAGCCCTGCTACCGCCGCTTCTCTCCCCCTGCTATCGGCGCCGCTGCCCCTTCTCTCCCCCTGGCTATCGGTGCCGCTGTCCCATTGCCAGCACCGATAGCCAGGGGGAGAGAAGCGGTGTCTGCAATGGGGCAGCTGCACCGATAGCCAGGGGGAGATAAGGGGCAGCGGCACCCATTGCCGTCGCCGCTGCCCCGTTGCCTCCCCCATCCCTAGTTGTATAATTACCTGTTGCCGGGGTCGGGTCCGCGCTGCTTCAGGCCTCCGGTGTGCTTCCCCTACATCATTGCTATGCGTTGCGAGACGCAATGACGAGTGATGTCACTCGTCATTGCGCCGCGCCATGCAGCGCATAGCAACGACGCAGCGGATGCACCCCGGAGTCCTGAAGCAGCGCTGACCCGGCCACAGCAACAGGTAATTATACAACCGGGGATGGGGGAGGCAACGGCGCAGCGGCGCCGGCAATGGGTGCCGCTGCCCCTTCTTTCTTTCTTTCTACCTCCTCCCCTACAGCCTGCATGTCCATCTCCAAAAATACCCTTTTTAATAATTATACGCTCCTCCTTTGCATTGAAAAAAAGCAAACAGTAAAGTTGCCAGATGCGGCCATCCTTTCATCCATTTGTCCTCCTGCATCTATTTTCCCAAACCATGCACTCATACTGTTATTATGTCGCCAAGTAATTAGACTACCATGCCCAAAAATTATGGATTATAAAAGGATAGCAGCATAAGGGAAAAATACATATTTTGAACCCAAAAACCCATTTGAGTTTTTAAGTTCAAAATACAGCCCTACCTCCTCCCCATCAGCCTGCCTGTCCATCTCCAAAAATACCCTTTTTTTTAATAATTATGCACTCTTCATTTGCTTTGGAAAAACAAACAGTTAAGTTGCCATATGCTGCTATCCTTTCATCGATTTGTGCTTCTACACCTATGTTCCCAAACCATCATACACTCATACCGTTTTCACTTTGCCAAGTTATCGGACAACCTGGCCCCAAAATTATGGATTATAAAAGGATAGCAGCATAAGGGAAAAATACACATTTTGAAACCAAAAACCCATTTGAGTTTTTAAGTTCAAAATACAGGCCTACCTCCTCCCCTACAGCCTGCCCGTCCATCTCCAAAAATAGCCTTTTAATAATTATACGCTCCTCCTTTGCATTGAAAAAAAGCAAACAGTAAAGTTGCCAGATGCGGCCATCCTTTCATCCATTTGTCCTTCTGCATCTATTTTCCCAAACCACGCACTCATACTGTTATTATGTCGCCAAGTAATTAGACTACCTGGCCCAAAAATTATGGATTATAAAAGGATAGCAGCATAAGGGAAAAATACACATTTTGAACCCAAAAACCCATTTGAGTTTTTAAGTTCAAAATACAGGCCTACCTACTCCCCTACAGCCTGCCTGTCCATCTCCAAAAATACCCTTTTTAATAATTATACGCTCCTCCTTTGCATTGAAAAAAAGCAAACAGTAAAGTTGCCAGATGCGGCCATCCTTTCATCCATTTGTCCTTCTGCATCTATTTTCCCAAACCATGCACTCATACTGTTATTATGTCGCCAAGTAATTAGACTACCTGGCCCAAAAATTATGGTTTATAAAAGGATAGCAGCATTAGTGAAAAAAACACATTTTGAACCCAAAAACCCATTTGAGTTTTTAAGTTCAAAATACAGGCCTACCTCCTCCCCTACAGCCTGCCTGTCCATCTCCAAAAATACGATTTTTAATAATTATACGCTTCTCCTTTGCATTGAAAAAAAGCAAACAGTAAAAATGCCAGATGCGGCCATCCTTTCATCCATTTGTCCTTCTGCATCTATTTTCCCAAACCATGCACTCATACTGTTATTATGTCGCCAAGTAATTAGACTACCTGGCCCAAAAATTATGGTTTATAAAAGGATAGCAGCATTAGTGAAAAATACACATTTTGAACCCAAAAACCCATTTGAGTTTTTAAGTTCAAAATACAGGCCTACCTCCTCCCCTACAGCCTGCCTGTCCATCTCCAAAAATACCCTTTTTAATAATTATACGCTCCTCCTTTGCATTGAAAAAAAGCAAACAGTAAAGTTGCCAGATGCGGCCATCCTTTCATCCATTTGTCCTTCTGCATCTATTTTCCCAAACCATGCACTCATACTGTTAATATGTCGCCAAGTAATTAGACTACCTGGCCCAAACATTATGAATTATAAAAGGATAGCAGCATTAGTGAAAAAAACACATTTTGAACCCAAAAACCCATTTGAGTTTTTAAGTTCAAAATACAGGCCTACCTCCTCCCCTACAGCCTGCCTGTCCATCTCCAAAAATACCATTTTTAATAATTATACGCTCCTCCTTTGCATTGAAAAAAAGCAAAGAGTAAAGTTGCCAGATGCGGCCATCCTTTCATCCATTTGTCCTTCTGCATCTATTTTCCCAAACCATGCACTCATACTGTTATTATGTCGCCAAGTAATTAGACTACCTGGCCCAAAAATTATGGTTTATAAAAGGATAGCAGCATTAGTGAAAAAAACACATTTTGAACCCAAAAACCCATTTGAGTTTTTAAGTTCAAAATACAGGCCTACCTCCTCCCCTACAGCCTGCCTGTCCATCTCCAAAAATACGATTTTTAATAATTATACGCTTCTCCTTTGCATTGAAAAAAAGCAAACAGTAAAAATGCCAGATGCAGCCATCCTTTCATCAATTTGTCCTTCTGCATCTATTTTCCCAAACCATGCACTCATACTGTTATTATGTCGCCAAGTAATTAGACTACCTGGCCCAAAAATTATGGTTTATAAAAGGATAGCAGCATTAGTGAAAAATACACATTTTGAACCCAAAAACCCATTTGAGTTTTTAAGTTCAAAATACAGGCCTACCTCCTCCCCTACAGCCTGCCTGTCCATCTCCAAAAATACTCTTTTAATAATTATACGCTCCTCCTTTGCATTGAAAAAAAGCAAACAGTAAAGTTGCCAGATGCGGCCATCCTTTCACCCATTTGTCCTTCTGCATCTATTTTCCCAAACCATGCACTCATACTGTTATTATGTCGCCAAGTAATTAGACTACCTGGCCCAAAAATTATGGATTATAAAAGGGTAGCAGCATAAGGGAACATTACCGTATTTATCGGGGTGTACAACGCACCGGCCTATAACATGCACCCACATTTTACCAAGGATATTTGGGTAAAAAAAGTTTTTACCCAAATATCCTTCATAAAATGAGGGTGCGTGTGTGTGCATGTGTGTACCCCGATACACTGCTTCTCAACCCACAGAGCCCCCAGGAAAGGCAGGGGGAGAGAGGCCGTCGCTGCCTGCTTCTCTCCCCCTGCCTTTCCTGGGGTCTAGAGCCCTGCTACCGCCGCTTCTTTCCCCCTGCTATCGGCGCCACTGCCCCTACTCTCCCCCTGGCTATCGGTGCCGCTGTCCCATTGCCAGCGCCGATAGCCAGGGGGAGAGAAGCGGCGCCGGTAATGGGGCAACGGCACCGATAGCCAGGGGGGCTTAAGGGGCAGCGGCACCCATTGCCGGCGCCACTGTCCCGTTGCCTCCCCCATCCCTAGTTGTATAATTACCTGTTGCCGGGGTCGGGTCCGAGCTGCTTCAGGCCTCTGTTGTGCGTCCCCTGCATCATTGCTATGCGTTGCGAGACGCAATGACGAGTGACGTCTCTCGTCATTGCGCCACGCCATGCAAAGCATAGCAACGACGCAGGGAATGCACACCGGAGGCCTGAAGCAGCGCTGACCCGACCCCAGCAACAGGTAATTATACAACCGGGGATGGGGGAGGCAACGGGGCAGCGGCGCCGGCAATGGGTGCTTCTTACCCTTATCCCCCCTGGCTATCGGTGCAGTTGCCCCATTGCCGGCGCCGTTTCTCTCCCCCTGGCTATCGGCGCCGGCAATGGGGCAGCGGCACTGATAGCCAGGGGGAGAGAAGGGGCAGCAGCGCCAATAGCAGGGGTAACCATCATACACTCATACTGTTTTCACTTTGCTAAGTTATCGGACAACCTGGCCCCAAAATTATGGATTATAAAAGGATAGCAGCATAAGGTAAATCTACACATTTTGAACCCAAAAACCCATTTGAGTTTTTAAGTTCAAAATACAGGCCTACCTCCTCCCCTACAGCCTGCCTGTCCATCTCCAAAAATACCCTTTTTTAATAATTATGCACTCTTCATTTGCTTTGGAAAAACAAACAGTTAAGTTGCCATATGCTGCTATCCTTTCATCGATTTGTGCTTCTACACCTATGTTCCCAAACCATCATACACTCATACTGTTTTCACTTTGCCAAGTTATCGGCCAACCTGGCCCCAAAATTATGGATTATAAAAGGATAGCAGCATAAGGGAAAAATACACATTTTGAACCCAAAAACCCATTTGAGTTTTTAAGTTCAAAATACAGGCCTACCTCCTCCCCTACATCCTGCCTGTCCATCTCCAAAAATACCCTTTTTAATAATTATACGCTCCTCCTTTGCATTGAAAAAAAGCAAACAGTAAAGTTGCCAGATGCGGCCATCCTTTCATCCATTTTTCCTTCTGCATCTATTTTCCCAAACCATGCACTCATACTGTTATTATGTCACCAAGTAATTAGACTACCTGGCCCAAAAATTATGGATTATAAAAGGGTAGCAGCATAAGGGAAAATTACCGTATTTATTGGGGTGTACCACACACCGGCCTATAACATGCACCCTCATTTTACCAAGGATATTTGGGTAAAAAAAAGTTTTTTACCCAAATATCGTTCATAAAATGAGGGTGCGTGTGTGTGCATGTGTATACCCCGATACACTGCTTCTCACTCCACAGAGCCCCCAGGAAAGGCAGGGGGAGAGAGGCCGTCGCTGCCTGCTTCTCTCCCAATGCCTTTCCTGGGGTCTAGAGCCCTGCTACCGTCGCTTCTCTCCCCCTGCTATCGGCGCCGCTGCCCCTTCTCTCCCCCTGCTATCGGCGCCACTGCCCCTTCTCTCCCCCTGGCTATTGGTGCCGCTGTCCCATTGCCAGCACCGATAGCCAGGGGGGGATAAGGGGCAGCGGCACCCATTGCCGGGGTCGGGTCCGCGCTGCTTCAGGCCTCCGGTGTGCGTCCCCTGCATCATTGCTATGCGTTGCGAGACGCAATGACGTCTTCCGTTATTGCGCCGCGCCATGCAAAGCATAGCAACGACGCAGGGAATGCACACTGGAGGCCTGAAGCGGCGCTGACCCGACCCCAGCAACAGGTAATTATACAACCGGGGATGGGGGAGGCAATGGGGCAGCGGCGCCGGCAATGGGTGCCGCTGCCCCTTCTTTCCCCCTGTCTGTCGACGCCGCTGCCCCATTGCCGGCGCCGATAGCCAGGGGGAGAGAAACGGCGCCGGCAATGGGGCAGCGGCACTGATAGCCAGGGGGAGAGAAGGGGCAGCAGCGCCGATAGCAGGGGTAACCATCATACACTCATACTGTTTTCACTTTGCCAAATTATCGGACAACCTGGCCCCAAAATTATGGATTATAAAAGGATAGCAGCATAAGGGAAAAATACACATTTTGAACCCAAAAAACCCATTTGAGTTTTGAAATTCAAAATACAGGCCTAGCTACTCCCCTTCACCCTGCCTGTCCATCTTTAAAGGGGTACTCCGGTGAAAAACTTTTTTTTTTTAAATCAACTGGTGCCAGAATGTTAAACAGATTTGTAAATGACTTCTATTAAAAAATATTAATCCTTCCTGTACTTATTAGCTGCTGAATACTACAGCAAAAATTATTTTCTTTTTGAAACACAGAACTGTCTGCTGACATCACAAGCACAGTGCTCTCTGCTGACATCTCTGTCCATTTTATGAACTGTCCAGAACAGCATATGTTTGCTATGGGGATTTCCTTTTACCCTGGACAGTTCCTAAAATGGAAAGAGATGTCAGCAGAGACCACTGTGCTCATGATGTCAGCAGAATTTCCACTGTAGTATTCAGCAGTTGTCAGCAGAATTTCCACTGTAGTATTCAGCAGAAAAAAGTTTTTCACCGGAGTATCCCTTTAACTCCTTGGGGACGGAGCCCATTATAACCCTAAGGACGGGAGCATTTTTTGCAATTCTGACCACTGTCACTTTAAGCATTAATAACTCTGGGATGCCTTTACTTTTCTTTGAGATTGTTTTTTCGGGACATATTCTACTTTATGTTAGTGGTAATTTTTTGTCGATTCTTGCATCATTTCTTGGTGAAAAATTCAAAAATTTGATGAAAAAATTGAAAATGTAGCATTTTTCTAACTTTGAAGCTCTCTGCTTGTAAGGAAAACAGACATTCCAAATAAATTATATATTGATTTACAAATACAATATGTCTACTTTATGTTTGCATCATAAAGTTGACATGTTTTTACTTTTGGAAAACATCAGAGGGCTTAAAAGTTCAGAAGCAATTTTTCAGGGGCCAGTTCAGTTTTGAAGTGGATTTGAAGGGCCCTCATATTAGAAATACCCCATAAATTACCCCATTATAAAAACTGCACCACTCAAAGTATTCAAAATGACATTCAGTAAGTTTGTTAACCCTTTAGGTGTTTCACCGGAGTAGCAGCAAAGTGAAGGAGAAAATTGAAAATCTTAATTTTTTACACTCGCATGCACTTGTAGACCCAGTTTTTGAAATTTTACAAGGGAGAATAGGAGAAAAAGCCCCCCCAAAATGTGTAACCCAATTTCTCTCAAGTATGGAAATGCCTCATATGTGTATGTCAAGTGTTCAGCGGGCGCAGTAGAGGGCTCAGAATGGAAGGAGCGACAATGGGATTTTGGAGAGTTAATTTTGCTGAAATTGTTTTTGGGGGCATGTCACATTTAGGAAGCCCCTATGGTGCCAGAACAGCAAAAAAAACACAAAAAAAAACACATTGCATACTATTTAGGAAACTACACCCCTCAAGGCACGTAATAAGGGGTCCGGTGAGCTTTAACACCCCACAGGTGTTTGACGACTTTTTTGTTAAATTCGGATGTGTAAATGAAAAAAAAAATTTCACTAAAGTGCAGTTTTTTCCCCCAAATGTACCATTTCTACAAAGGGTAATGGGAGAAAAATCCCCCCAAAATTTGGAACACAATTTCTCCCGAGTATGGAGATACCCCATATGTGGCCCTAAACTGTTGCCTTGAAATACGACAGGGCTCTGAAGTGCGCATTTGAGGCCTGAATAAGGAATTTTCAATAGGGGCGGACCCGGTTACAAGGACGGGGCTTGTCTCCACCAAAACCCTACAGCAGTGTTTCCCAAACAGGGTGCCTCCAGCTGTTGCAAGACTCACAGCCTGTCAGGACAGTCTATGGCTGTCCGGCAACACTGGGAGTTGTGGTTTTGTAACAGCTGGAGGCTCCGTTTAGGAAACACTGCCGTATGAGACGTTTTTCATTTTTATTGGGGGGGGGGGGGGGGCGACGTGCAAGGGGGTGTATATGTAGCGTTTTATTATTTGTTAGTGTAGTGTTTTTAGGGTACATTCACACAGGCAGGGGTTCACAATAAGTTTCCTTGAAGGAAACCCACTGTAGATCCGCCTGTGTGAATGTACCCTGTACATTCACATGGGGGGGGGGGCGCCCCAAACCTTCAGCGGTGGCAAAATGACAACTCCCAGAATGCACTGACAGACCGTACATGCTGGGAGTTGTAGTTTTACAACAGCTGTAGGCACACTGGTGGGGAATCACTGAGTTAGAAAACAGACTCTAGCTCAGTGATTCCAACCCATGTGCCTCCAGCTGTTGCAAGACTACAACTCCCAGCATGTACGGTCTGTCAGTGCACTCTGGGAGTTGTAGTTTTGCAACAGCTGGATGCACACGGGTTGGAATCACTGAGTTAGGAAACAGACTCTTGCTCAGTGTTTCCCAACCAGTGTGCCTACAGCTGTTGCAAAACTACAATTCCCAGCGTGGCCAGACAGTCAGGGATGCTGGGCATGTAGTTCTGAAATATCTGGCCCTTCAGATGTTGCAGAACTACAACTCCCAGCATGCCTGGACAGTCTGGGCATGCTAGGAGTTGTAGTTCTGCAACAACTGGGGAAGAACAGTTTGGAGACCGCTAAGTAGTGGCCTCCAAACTGTAGCCCTCCAGATGTTGCAAAACTACAACTCCAAGCATGCCCAGACTGTCCAGGCATGTTGGGAGTTGTAGTTCTGCAACATCTGAAGGGCCAGATATTGCAGAACTACACGCCCAGCATCCCTGACTGTCTGGGCATGCTGGGAGTTGTAGTTTTGCAACATCTGGAGGGCTACAGTTTGGAGACCACCATATAGTGGTCTCCAAACTGTGTCACTTCAGATGTTGCAAAACTACAACTCCCAGCATGCCCAGACAGTCAGTGAATGCTGAAATTTGTAGTTTTGCAACATCTGGAGGACCACAGTTTAGAGACCACTACACAGTGGTCTCCAAACTGTGACCCTCCAGATGCTGCAAAACTACAACTTCCAGCATGCCCAGACAGCCTTTGGCTGTGTGGGCATGCTGGGAGTTGTAGTTTTGCAGCTTATAGAAGGCCACAGTGAAGATCACTTATAGCGATCTTCACTGCAGCCTTCTCCGCCGCACTTTCCGGCCGCCGTTCTTCCTGCTTGCGCCACTGCTACGGGATGCCGCCTCCGAAGGTCCGGGTAAGCCGGGCCATGCTCACCCCTCTCCGCTCGTGTTCCCCCGCTCTGTACCGACTTCCGATCGGTGGCCAGAGCGGGGGAAATTAACTCTAACCCCCTAGCTCTGCTACATACACACACTCACACACCTGCCTCTGCTACATACACATACTAACACATATACATAGACCTAACAGCGATATCTTCTTGTCTCTCCCTGCACATACAGTGGTATATTCTTAGCTGTGGTCACCATGGTTACACTACACAGGTGCAATCTCCTGCACTCATCAAGAGCAGCTGGGGAGTTTGAATTTTACACAGTTTGAAGTCTGAACTGTGCCGGAAGTATTTCACCTGCACTATAACCTGATGTATTTTCCAGTTGAATCAGGTTAGACTGCGGGTGAAGGGGTGATCATAAGTGGTCTATAATCATTAAATCTTTTTTTAAAAGGTACATGAAAAAGATTTTAAGTATCACAGAGATAATCTGACTGGCGACAAAAGCATAGTAATCTCCGCAATCCAAATGGAAAATTAAATGCATGATTTAGAGCATCTTGCTAAGTGCAGTCCAAGATGGCTTTAAAAATATGGTCATCCCGCAAGATTTCTGTCGGTAAATGAAATGTACGCAGTTAATAAATTTGTGTGTACTAAATATGTCACTCCAAGGTACACCAAAACGTACTCATCTGGAGGAAATGCTCCACCAGAATGTGCGCAAAAAAAGACACAAAAAAACAGCTTGCGCAAAACTTTGCGCAAAAAATTAAACACAAAACAGGGCTAAAATCTTTGATACATTTCCCCCAATGTGTGTAAGCACTCCCTTCTCCAATTTCCCCAAATAGCAGGGGGGTGAAAGATATTGTAGGGAAAGAGTATAAAGAAAAAGGGGGGAGGTGTAGAATGCATTTGACTGATTTCACATTGGGGTGACCAAAACTAGGCAACCAGTACTACTCGCCAAGTTCGCACAAAAAAAGTCCCCTCCAGCAGCTCACAATTTATCAAAACCTGTGCAGAGGAAATGTTGCCCAGTTGCCCATAGCAACCAATCAGCTTGCTTATTTTATTTTTAACAAGGCCTCTGCAAAATTTATTTGAATCTGAAAATGAAAATTAATCTGATTGGTTGCTATTGGCAACTGGTCAACTTTTCCTTTGCACAGATTTTGATAAATCTCACCAAAAATCTCTAAAGGATGAAAGATGATACTCTTCCTGTACATAGGTTTTGATAAATATCCCATGTGTCTAGAAGTTCAGCACTGAGGCCATTGAAATGATTGTGTTAGTTACATGAATCTGGTGTTAATAGTGAGAAATGTATAGAAAAACATGTAGTGTCCTACCTGTGCCGTCCATCAGATGAATGTTGCTGCATCCTAGGAGTTTGTTAAAAGGGAATAGAAAACAGAGCTATTTGTTTCCAAAAACAGCACCATACCTGTCCTCATGTTGTATGTAATATTACAAGTTTTCTCCATTCACTTTTGAAGAATTGAGCAGCGATATCACACACAACATTAGGACAGAGGTGGTGCAGTTTTCAGAAGAAATCAGCTCTGATTTTCTCATCCTGGATTACCCCCTTCAACTTCTCTTTGCTGAATGTTTTCTTTATCCAGTCCTAGGCATTTTGAAGGCATGCTAGGAACCAATCTTCTTGGTTTGTTGGTTGTATTCGGCTGCTCCTGGCCATCCTCCCTCTGATCCTTGAAATGTCTTGTCTTCTTTGTTGCCTGATTATAAGAAAGGCAAAGATATAGCTAATCTCTTGTGAGGTCACATGTGTGATGTCACCAACCTTGTCTCACAGTTCTATAAGCGAGGGAAGAAATGTAAAAAAACACACACACATATAATAGATAGATAGATAGATGCTTGTCTCTATTGCTATGGAAAAGGGTAATTTTTGAATTTTTCTGCCATTTTCTTCTACATAGTAGTTCTATTCTGCATGCTTTAATATATATATATATATATATATATATATATATATATATATATATATATATATATATATATATATATATATATATATAAACTCAATCGGGGAGATTTATCAAAACCTGTGCAGATGAAAAGTTGCCCAGTTGCCCATAGCAACCAATCAGATCACTTATTTCATTTTGCAGAGGCCTTCCTAAAAATGAAAGAAGCGATCTGATTGGTTGCTATGGGCAACTCAGCAACTTTTCCTCTGGACAGGTTTTGATAAATCTCCCCCAATGTGTGTATGTGTGTACGTTCCGGCATCACGTCCAAACGGCTAAAGATATTAACATGAAACTTGGTACACATGTTACTTATATGTCAACAACAAACATAGGATAGGTGATTTAACCCTTACTCACCCCCATTTGCCAGGGGTGGGGTTTATGCTTAAAGTCCCATACAAGTCAAAGGGAAATGTGTGTTCCCACATAACTTCAAGAGATATTTCAATACCTGGTACACATATTACTGGTCGGGATATGAGGACAGGAAAGGAGGATGGGATAGGAGGTCGGGATAGGAGGATGGGATAGGAGGACCAGGATAAGAGGTCGGGATAGGAGGTCGGGATAGGAGGTCGAGATAGGAGGACGGGATAGGAGGACGGGATATGAGGACGGGATAGGAGGATGGGATATGAGAACGTGATAGGAGGAAGGGATAGGGGACGGGATAGGAGGTCGAGATAGATGGACTGGATAGGAGGTCAGGATAGGAAGTCGGGATAGGAGGTCGAGATAGGAGGACGGGATAGGAGGACAAGATAGGAGGACGGGATAGGAGGTCGAGATAGGAGGTCGGGATAGGAGGTTGGGATATGAGGATGGGATATGGGGTTGGGATATGACAACAATATATGAGGAGGGGATATGAAATCAAAAGCTTCCTCCTTTGTTTATTTTCCTCCCCAACAAGGATTAGAAAGGAAAAACCGGGCAATGCCGGGTATTCAGCTAGTATATATATATATATATATATATAAAACTCAATGGGAGAGATTTAACAAAACTTGTGCAGAGCAAGAGTGGTACAGTTGCCCTTGGCAACCAATCAGATTGCTTCTTTCATTTTACAGAGTCCTTTTAAAAAAAGGAAAGAAGCAAGCTGATTGGTTGCTATGGGCAACTGGGCAACTTTTCCTGTGGACAGGTTTTGATAAATCTCCCCCAATGTGAGTGTGTGTATGTATGTGTGTATGTTCCAGCATCACGTCCAAACAGCAAAAGATATTAATATGAAACTTGGCACACATGTTACTTATATGTCAACAACAAAGATAGGATAGGTGATTTAACCCTTACTCAACCCCATTTGCCAGGGTCAGGGTTTTTGTTTAAAGTCCCATACAAGTCTATGGAAAATATATGTTACTGCATAACTTTTGAAATGGCTGGAGATATTTCGATAATACCCTTAACTACCCCATTTGTGAGGGTCAGGGTTTTTGTTTAACCCCCTCACGACGAGTGACATACATGTACGGCGCCACGAAGTGTCACTTGGCGTGCGGCGACGTACATGTACGTCGCGGGGTTCCGGGAGCGCCGCGTCACCGGTAGCGGTGATCGGGCCGGGATGACTGCTGTTATCCAACAGCAGGCATCCCGGCACATCGCCGAGGGGGTACTGAGACCCCCCCATGACCGCGATGGGCGCCAATCGCAGGTCAATTCAGACCTGCGATCTGCGCGATTCCGGGTCATACGGGTCACTGGTGACCCGGTGACCTGGAAAATAAGAGGGTTCGGGGGTGTCCGAGACACTCTTGATCCCCCTGAAGGGATAGGTGCCACCCCTCCTATCCCTGCTATTGGTCGGCCGAGCAACCGACCAATAGCAGACCGGGGGAAGGGGGGGGGTTAAAGTTCGGTTTCCCCGCTTTGCCCACCTATCGGTGTCCGGGCAAAATGGGGGAACTGTCCAGGGACCGGCGCCGAAGGTCCCTTACCTGGATCCCGGAGCGCGATCCTCCATGCGGGGATCCACCACGTGCGGTGGCAGCAGCAATTCATCCGGGTCCTGCCAGGTGAGTTGTTGCCTAGCAACATCCGGAGGACCATAGTTTACAGAGGGGTTCAGGTTGTAGATCACTATACAGTGGTCTCAAACTGTAGACCTCCAGATGTTGCAAAACTACAACTCTCAGCATGCCCAGACAGCAGTTTGCTGTCTGGGCATGCTGCGAGTTGTAGTTTTGCAACATCTGGAGGGCCAAAATTTAGAGACCACTGGACAGTGATTTACAACCTGAACCCCTCTAAATCTTGCAAAACTACAACTCCCAGCATTCAGGAACAGCATAAGGCTGTCTTGGCATGCTGGGAGTTGTACTTGCGTGCCTCCAGCCGTTGCATAACTACATCTCCCAGCATGCCCTTCCGCAATCAGTACATGCTGGGAGTTGTAGTTTTACAACAGCTGGAGGCACACTGGTTGGAAAATACTGAGTTAGGTCATAGAACCTAATTCAAGGTTTTCCAACCAGTGTGCCTCCAGCTGTTGCAAAACTACAACTCCCCGCATGCATGGTCTATCAGTGCATGCTGGGAGTTGTAGTTTTGCCCCCCCTCCCATGTGAATGTACAGGCTACATTCACACTGGCGGCAGATTACAGTGAGTTCCCCGCTTCAAGTTTGAGCTGAGGCAAATTTTCTGCCACAGCTCAAACTCCTAGCGGGAGACTCAGTGTAATCTGCCTCCAGTGTGAATGTAGCCTGTACATTCACATGGGAGGGGGGTCAAAACTACAACTCCCAGCATGCACAGACAGATCATGCATGCTGGGAGTTGTAGTTTTGCAACAGCTGGAGGCACACTGGTTGGAAAATACTGAGTTAGGTCATAGAACCTAATTCAAGGTTTTTCAACCAGTGTGCCCCCAGCTGTTGCAAAACTACAACTCCCAGCATGCATGGTCTGTCAGTGTATGCTGGGAGTTGTAGTTTTGACCCCCCTCCCATGTGAATGTACAGGCTACATTCAGACTGGCGGCAGATTACAGTGAGTTCACCGCTTCAAGTTTGAGCTGCAGCAAATTTTCTGCCGCAGCTCAAACTCCCAGCGGGAGACTCAGTGTAATCTGCCTCCAGTGTGAATGCAACCTAAAAACACTACACTACACTAACATAAAATAAAGAGTAAAACACTACATATACACACATACACTGCCCCCCCTACCACCCCCCTTCCCCAATAAAAATGAAAAACTTATTGTACGGCAGTGTTTCTAAGATGGAGCCTCCAGCTGTTGCAAAACGAAAACTCCCAGCATTTCTGGACAGCAATTGACTGTCCAAGCATGCTGGGAGTTTTACAACAGCTGGAGGCACCCTGTTTGGGAATCACTGGCATAAAATACCCCTATGTCCCTAATTCATGCCTCAAATGCGCATGGCGCTCTCATTTTGAAGCCCTGTTGTATTTCAAGGCAACAGTATAGGGTCACATATGGGGTATCCCTGTACTCGGGAGAAACTGCCTAACAAATTTTGGGGGGCTTTTTCTCCTTTTACCCCTTATGAAAAGGAACAGTTGGGGTCTACACCAGCATGTTAGTGTAAAAAAATAAACATTTTTACACTAACATGCTGGTGTTGCCCTATACTTTTCATTTTCACAAGAGGTAAAAGGGAAAAACGCCCCCCAAAATTTGTAACGCAATTTCTCCCGAGTACGGAGATACCCCATATGTGGGCACAAAGTGCTCTGGGGCACACAACAAGGCCCAGAAGGGAGAGTGCGCCATGTACATTTGAGGTGATTTGCACAGGGGTGGCTGATTGTTACAGCGGTTCTGACAAAACACACCCACATGTGACCCCATTTTGGAAACTACACCCCTCACGGATTTTCCTTACAAGCAGAGAGCTTCAAAGTTAGAAAAATGCAAAATTAAAAATTTTTTCATCAAATTTGGGGATTTTTCACCAAGAAAGGTTGCAAGTTACCACAAAAATTTACCACTATGCTAAAGTAGAATATGTCACAAAAAACCAATCTCAGAATCAGAATGGTAAGTAAAAGCATTCCAGAGTTATTAATGTTTAAAGTGACAGTGGTCAGATTTGCAAAAAAGGGCTTCGTCCTAGAGGTGAAAATGGGCTGCATTAAAGTCCCATGCAAATCATTGGGAAATGTATGTTCCCACATAACTTCCGTACAGCTGAAGATATTTAAATAATACCTGGTACACATATTACTTGTATGTCAAATAAAAAGATATGATAGTTAAATTAACCCTTACATACACCCTTATATAAAAGATGGGTTTTTGTTTCAAGACCCATGCAAGTATATGTAACTTCCAGTACCTTACTCCACAAGCTCCGTTCTGCATCTCCTGGTGAATGTGTCAATCCGGCTTGCAAGCCATACCCCATCTCACATAGACAAGCCCACATTTTAAGCCCCACTCCTTATATTATCTACCCTTATTGTGCATCGGTCTGGCTTGCAAATCACGCCCAGTCCCACAAAGCCACGTCCCCTTCTATTTTCAGCTTACAATATCTTCATCACAAATCAGTCCCATCTGAGGACAGGATATGAGGATGGGACATAAGGAAGGGATATGAGGTCGGCATATGAGGACAGGGTATGAGGATGGGATATAAGGATGGTATATGAGGTCGGGATACAAAGACGGGAAATGGGGACAGGATATGAGGATGGGATATAAGGTCGGGATATGAGGACAGAATATGAGAATGGAATATGAGGACGGGATAGGAGGTCGAGATATGAGGACAGGATTTGAGGATGGGATATGAGGATAGCATATAAGGTCGGGATATGAGGACAGGATATGAAGTCGGGATATAAGGACGGGGTATGAGGGTTTTTTTACATAAGGACGGGATATGAGGTCTGATAGGAGGTGGGAATATGAGGACAGGATATAAGGATGGGATATGAGGTTGAGATATGAGGACAGAATAAGAGAATGGAATATGAGGACGGGATAGGAGGTCGAGATATAAGGACAGGATTTGAGGATGGGATATGAGGATAGCATATAAGGTCGGGATATGAGGACAGGATATGAAGTCGGGATATGAGGACGGGATATGAGGTTGGGACATAAGGACGGGATATGAGGTCAGCATATGAGGATGGGATATGAGGAAAGCATATGAGGACAGGATATGAGGATGGGACATGAGGACGGGATATGAGGTTGTGATATGAGGATGGGATATGAGGACAGGATATGAGGTCGGGATATGAGGATGGGATGTGAGGACGGGATATGAGAATGGGATATGAGGTCAAGATAGGAGGTGGGAATATGAGGACAGGATATAAGGATGGGATATGAGGTTGAGATATGAGGACAGAATATGAGAATGAAATATGAGGACGGGATAGGAGGATGGGAGATAAGGACGGGATATGAGGATGGGATATGAGGACAGGATATGAGGTCGGGATAGGAGGACGGGATATTAGGTCTGGATAGGAGGACAGCATATGAGGATGGCATACGAGGTCGGGATATGAGAATGGGATATGAAGACAGGATATGAGGTCGGGATATGAGGACAGGATAAGAGGATGGGATATAAGGTCGGGATATGAGGTAGGGATATGAAGACAAGATGTGAGGACGGGATGTGAGGTCGGGATATGAGGACAGGATATTAGGTTGTGATAAGAGGATGGATATGAGGACAGGATATGAGGTTGGGATACACTAATGCTCTTCTCACTTTGCCAAGTTATCGGACAACCTGGCCCAAAATTATAGATTATAGAAGGATAGCAGCATAAGGGAAAAATACACATTTTGAACCGAAAAACCCATTCAAAATACAGGCCTACGTCCTCCCCTTCAAGCTGCCTGTCCATCTCCAAATATACCCTTTTTAATAATAATAATAATACACTCCTCCTTTGCATTGAAAAAAAAGCAAACAGTAAAGTTGCCACATGCAGCCATCCTTTCATCTATTGGTCCTTCTGCACCTATTTTCCCAAACCATGCACTCATACTGTTCTCATTTTGCCAAGTTATCGGACAACCTGGCCCCAAAATTATAGACTATCAAAGGATAGCAGCATAAGGGTAAAATACACATTTTGAACCCAAAAACCATTTGAGTTTTTAAGTTCAAAATACAGGCCTACCTCCTCCCCTTCAGCCTGCCTGTCCATCTCCAAAAATAACCTTTTTAATAATTATACGCTCCTCCTTTGCATTTAAAAAAGCAAACAGTAAAGTGGCCAGATGCGGCCATCCTTTCATCCATTTGTCCTTCTGCACCTATTTTCCCAAACTATGCACTCATACTGTTATCATGTCGCCAAGTTATTAGACTACCTGGCCCAAAAATGATGGATTATAAAAGGGTAGCAGCATAAGGGGAAATTAACGTATTTATCGGGGTATACCACACACCGGCCTATAACACGCACCCTCATTATACCAAGGATATTTGGGTAAAATAAAGTTTTTTACCCAAATATCCTTCATAAAATGAGGGTGCTTGTGTATACCCCGATAAACTGTTTCTGACCCCACAGAAGCCCCCAGGAAAGGCAGGGGGAGAGAGGCCGTCGCTGCCCGCTTCTCTCCCCCTGCCTTTCCTGGGGTCTAGAGCCCTGCTACCGCCGCTTCTCTCCCCCTGCTATCGGCGCCGCTGCCCCTTCTCTCCCCCTGGCTATTGGTGCCGCTGCCCCATTGCCTGCGCCGATAGCCAGGGGAGAGAAGCGGCGCCGGCAATGAGGCAGCGGCACCGATAGCCAGGGGGAAAGAAGGGGCAGCGGCACCCATTGCCGGCGCCGCTGCCCTGTTGCCTTCCCCATCCCTGGTTGTGTAATTACCTGTTTCCAGGGTCAGGTCCGCGCTGCTTCAGGCCTCCGGTGTGTGTCCCCTGCGTCATTGCTATGCGCTGCGAGACGCAATGACGAGTGACATCACTCGTCATTGTGCCGCGCCATGCAACGCGCAGCAACGACGCAGGTTATGCACACCGGAGGCCTGAAGCAGCCCTGACCCGACCCCAGCAACAGGTAATTATACAACCGGGGATGGGGGAGGCAACGGGGCAGCGGCGCCGGCAATGGGTGCCGCTGCCCCTTTTCTCCCCCTGTCTGTCGGCACCGCTGCCTCATTGCCGGTACCGCTTCTCTCCCCCTGGCTATCGGCGCCGGCAATGGGACAGCGGCACCGATAGCCAGGGGGAGAGAAGGGGCAGCGGCGCCGATAGCAGGGGTAGAGAAGGTCTCTGCACCTGCAAAAGCCGCTGCAATTCCATCATTTAAAGCGCCCGCTTTAAATCACTGAACTGCAGCGGCTTATCGGCGTATAACACGCAGATAGACTTTAGGCTAAAAATTTCAGCCTAAAAAATGTGTGTTATACGCCGATAAATACGGTACACATTTTGAACCGAAAAACCCATTTGAGTTATTACGTTCAAAATACAGGCCTACCTCCTCCCCTACAGCCTGCCTGTACATCTCCAAAAATACCTTTTTTAACAATTATACGCTCTTTTTTGCTTTGGTTAAACTAATAAACAGTTAAGTTGCCATATGCTGCTATCCTTTCATCGATCTGTGCTACTACACCTATGTTCCGAAACCATCATACACTCATACTGTTTTCACTTTGCCAAGTTATTGGACAACCTGGCCCCAAATTATGGATTATAAAAGGATAGCAGCATAAGGGAAAAATACACATTTTGAACCCGAAAACCCATTTGAGTTATTAAGTTTAAAATACAGGCCTACCTCCTCCCCTTCAGCCTGCCTTTCCATCTCCCTTCTGCTTTGGGGCAATTTTCTCCAGATCCTTTAGTTGGAATACATCTTTAGTTTCAAAAAATATTTCCATCATCTTCGTTCTTTTTTCATCGACACTCAGACCGCTTTTCTTAGACATTCTGCCGCTAGTCACGCGGGAAACCCGAGAACTGTAAAGATACTGATACCTTTTTTTAATAATTATACACTCTTCTTTGTTTTGGAAAAACAAACAGTTAAGTTGCCATATGCAACTATCCTTTCATCGATTTGTGCTTCTACACCTTTGTTCCCAAACCATGCACTCATACTGCTTTCACTTTGCTAAGTTATCGGACAACCTGGCCCCAAAATTATGGATTATAAAAGGATAGCAGCATAAGGGAAAAATACAGATTTTGAACATAAAAACCCATTTGAGTTTTTAAGTTCAAAATACAGGCCTACCTCTTCCCCTTCAGCCTGCCTCACCATCTCCAAAAATACCTTTTTTAACAGTTATACGCTCTTCTTTTTCTTTGGAAAAACTAACAAACAGTTAAATTGCCATATGCTGCTATCCTTTCATCGATGCAGCGCATAGCAACGACGAAGGGGATGCACACCGGAGGCTTGAAGCAGCGGTTACCCGACCCCGGAAACAGGTAATTATACAACATTATACAATGGCTGCCGCTGCCCCTTCTCTCCCCCCTGTCTGTTGGCGCCGCTGCCCCTTTGCCGGTGCCGCTTCTCTCCCCATGGCTATCGGTGTCGGCAATGGGGCAGCAGCACCAATAGCCAGGGGGAGAGAAGAGGCAGCGGCACCGATAGCCAGGGGGAGAGAAGGGGCAGCAGTGCCGATAGCAGGGGGAGAGAATCCGTCAGCGACAGCAGGTCTCTACACCTGCAAAAGCCGCTGCAGTTCATTGATTTAAAGCGCCCGCTTTAAATCACTGAATTGCACCGGCTTTTCAGCGTATAACACGCAGATAGACTTTAGGCTAAAAAATTTTGCCTAAAAAATGCGTGTTATCCGCCGATAAATACGGTACACATTTTGAACCGAAAAACCCATTTGAGTTATTACATTCAAAATACAGGCCTACCTCCTTCCCTTCAGCCTGCCTGTCCACTCCAAAAATACCTTTTTTAATAATTATACACTCTTCGTTCGCTTTGGAAAAACAAACAGTTAAGTTGCCATATGCTGCTATCCTTTCATCGATTTGTGCTTCTACACCTATGGTCCCAAACCATCATACATTCATACTGTTTTCACTTTGCCAAGTTATCGGACAACCTGGCCCCAAAATAATGGATTATAAAAGGATAGCAGCATAAGGGAAAAATACACATTTTGAACCCAAAAACCCATTTGAGTTTTTAAGTTCAAAATACAGGCCTACCTCCTCCCCTACAGCCTGCCTGTCCATCTCCAAAAATACCCTTTTTAATAATTATACGCTCCTCCTTTGCATTGAAAAAAAGCAAACAGTAAAGTTCCCAGATGCGGCCATCCTTTCATCCATTTGTCCTTCTGCATCTATTTTCCCAAACCATGCACTCATACTGTTATTATGTCGCCAAGTAATTAGACTACCTGGCCCAAAAAATATGGATTATAAAAGGATAGCAGCATTAGTGAAAAATACACATTTTGAACCCAAAAACCCATTTGAGTTTTTAAGTTCAAAATACAGGCCTACCTCCTCCCCTACAGCCTGCCTGTCCATCTCCAAAAATACCCTTTTTAATAATTATACGCTCCTCCTTTGCATTGAAAAAAAGCAAACAGTAAAGTTCCCAGATGCGGCCATCCTTTCATCCATTTGTCCTTCTGCATCTAATTTCCCAAACCATGCACTCATTATGTCACAAAGTTATTAGACTACCTGGTCCAAAAATTATGGATTATAAAAGGGTAGCAGCATGAGGGAAAATTACCGTATTTATCGGGGTGTACCACGCACAGGCCTATAACACGCACCCTCATTTTACCAAGGATATTTGGGTAAAAAATATTTTTTTACCCAAATATCCTTCATAAAATGAGGGTGCGTGTGTGTGCATGTGTATACCCCGATACACTGCTTCTCACCCCACAGAGCCCCCAGGAAAGGCAGGGGGAGAGAGGCCGTCGCTGCCTGCTTCTCTCCCCCTGCCTTTCCTGGGGTCTAGAGCCCTGCTACCTCCGCTTCTCTCCCCCTACTATCAGCGCCGTTGCCCCTTCTCTCCCCCTGGCTATCGGTGCCGCTGTCCCATTGCCAGCGCCGATAGCCAGGGGGAGAGAAGCGGAACCGGCAATGGGGCAACGGCAACGATAGCCAGGGGGGGATAAGGGGCAGCGGCACCCATTGCCGGCGTCGCTGCCCCGTTGCTTCCCCCATCCCTAGTTGTATAATTTCCTGTTGCCAGGGTTCGGGTCCGCGCTGCTTCAGGCCTCCGGTGTGCGTCCCCTGCATCATTGCTATAAGTTGCGAGACGCAATGACGAGTAACGTCTCTCGTCATTGCGCCGCGCCATGCAAAGCATAGCAACGACGCAGGGAATGCACACAGGAGGCCTGAAGCAGCGCTGAGCCGACCCCAGCAACAGGTAATTATACGACCGGGGATGGGGGAGGCAACGGGGCAATGGCTGCCGCTGCCCCTTCTTTCCCCTGTCTGTCGATGGCGCTGCCACATTGCCGGCGCCGTTTCTCTCCCCCTGGCTATCGGCGCCGGCAATGGGGCAGCGGCACTGATAGCCAGGGGGAGAGAAGGGGCAGCAGCGCCGATAGCAGGGGTAACCATCATACACTCATACTGTTTTCACTCTGCCAAGTTATCGGACAACCTGGCCCCAAAATTATGGATTATAAAAGGATGGCAGCATTAGGGAAAAATACACATTTTGAACCCAAAAACCCATTTGAGTTTTTAAGTTCAAAATACAGGCCTACCTCCTCCCCTTCAGCCTGCCTGTCCATCTCCAAAAATATCCTTTTTTAATAATTATGCACTCTTCATTTGCTTTGGAAAAAAAAACAGTTAAGTTGCCATATGCTGCTACCCTTTCATCGATTTGTGCTTCTACACCTATGTTCCCAAACCATCATACACTCATACTGTTTTCACTTTGCCAAGTTATCGGACAACCTGGCCCCAAAATTATGGATCATAAAAGGATAGCAGCATAAGGGAAAAATACACATTTTGAACCCAAAAACCCATTTGAGTTTTTAAGTTAAAAATACAGGCCTACCTCCTCCCCTACAGCCTGCCTGTCCATCTCCAAAAATACCCTTTTTAATAATTATACGCTCCTCCTTTGCATTGAAAAAAAGCAAACAGTAAAGTTGCCAGATGTGGCCATCCTTTCATCCATTTGTCCTTCTGCATCTATTTTCCCAAACCATGCACTTATACTGTTATTATGTCGCCAAGTAATTAGACTACCAGGCCCAAAAATTATGGATTATAAAAGGATAGCAGCATTAGTGAAAAATACACATTTTGAACCCAAAAACCCATTTGAGTTTTTAAGTTCAAAATAGAGGCCTACCTCCTCCCCTTCAGCCTGCCTGTCCATCACCAAAAATACTTTTTTTTAATAATTATACACTCTTCGTTTGCTTTGGAAAACAAATAGTTAAGTTGCCATATGCTGCTATACTTTCATCGATTTGTGCTTTTACACCTATGTTCCCAAATCATCATACACTCATACTGTTTTCACTTTGCCAAGTTATCGGACAACCTGGCCCCTGCATCATTGCTATGCGTTGCGAGACGCAATGACGAGTGACGTCTCTAGTCATTGCGCCGCTCCATGCAAAGCATAGCAACGACGCAGGGAATGCACACCGGAGGCCTGAAGCAGCGCTGACCCGACCCCAGCAACAGGTAATTATACAACCGGGGATGGGGGAGGCAACGGGGCAGCGGCGCCGGCAATGGGTGCCGCTGCCCCTTCTTTCCCCGTCTGTCGACGCCGCTGCCCCATTGCCGGCGCCGTTTCTCTCCCCCTGGCTATCGGTGCCGGCAATGGGGCAGCGGCACTGATAGCCAGGGGGAGAGAAGGGGCAGCAGCACCGATAGCAGAGGTAACCATCATACACTCATACTGTTTTCACTTTGCCAAGTTATCGGACACCCTGGCCCCAAAATTATGGATTATAAAAGGATAGCAGCATAAGGGAAAAATACACATTTTGAACCCAAAAACCCATTTGAGTTTTTAAGTTCAAAATACAGGCCTACCTCCTCCCCTACAGCCTGCCTGTCCATCTCCAAAAATACCCTTTTTAATAATTATACGCTCCTTCTTTGCATTGAAAAAAAGCAAACAAAAAAAGTTGCCAGATGCGGCCATCCTTTCATCCATTTGTCCTTCTGCATCTATTTTCCCAAACCATGCACTCATACTGTTATTATGTCGCCAAGTAATTAGACTACCAGGCCCAAAAATTATGGATTAAAAAAGGATAGCAGCATTAGTGAAAAATACACATTTTGAACCCAAAAACCCATTTGAGTTTTTAAGTTCAAAATACAGGCCTACCTCCTCCCCTTCAGCCTGCCTGTCCATCTCCAAAAATACCTTTTATTAATAATTATGCACTCTTCGTTTGCTTTGGAAAACAAACAGTTAAGTTGCCATATGCTGCTATCCTTTCATCGATTTGTGCTTCTACACCTATGTTCCCAAACCATCATACACTCATACTGTTTTCACTTTGCCAAGTTATCGGACAACCTGGCCCCAAAATTATGGATTATAAAAGGATAGCAGCATGAGGGAAAAATACACATTTTGAACCCAAAAACCCATTTGAGTTTTTAAGTTCAAAATACAGGCCTACCTCCTCCCCTACAGCCTGCCTGTCCATCTCCAAAAATATCCTTTTCAATAATTATAAGCTCCTCCACTGCATTGAAAAAAATCAAACAGTAAACTTGCCATATGCGGCCATCCTTTCATCGAATTGTGCTTCAACACCTATGTTCCAAAACCATCATACACTCATACTGTTCTCACTTTAACAAGTTATCGGAGTACCTAGCCCCAAAATTATGGATATTAAAAGGATAGCAGCATAAGGGAAAAATACACATTTTGAACCCAAAAACCCATTCAAAATACAGGCCTACGTCCTCCCCTTCAGCCTGCCAGTCCATCTCCAAATATACCCTTTTTAATAATTATACGCTCCTCCTTTGCATTGAAAACAAGCAAACAGTAAGGTTGTCAGATGCGGCCATCCTTTCATCCATTTGCACTTCTGCATCTATTTTCCCAAACCATGCACTTATACTGTTATTATGTCGCCAAGTAATTAGACTACCTGGCCCAAAAATTATGGATTATAAAAGGATAGCAGCATTAGTGAAAAATACACATTTTGAACCCAAAACCCATTTGAGTTTTTAAGTTCAAAATACAGGCCTACCTCCTCCCCTACAGCCTGCCTGTCCATCTCCAAAAATACCCTTTTTAATAATTATACGCTCCTCCTTTGCATTGAAAAAAAGCAAACAGTAAAGTTGCCAGATGCGGCTATCCTTTCATCCATTTGTCCTTCTGCATCTATTTTCCCAAACCATGCACTCATACTGTTATTATGTCGCCAAGTAATTAGACTACCTGGCCCAAAAATTATGGATTATAAAAGGGTAGCAGCATAAGGGAACATTACCGTATTTATCGGGGTGTACAACGCACCGGCCTATAACACGCACCCTCATTTTAAAAGGGTATTTGGGTAAAAAAAGTTTCTAACCCAAATATCCTTCATAAAATAAGGGTGTGTGTGTGTGCATGTGTATACCCCGCTAAACTGCTTCTCACCCCACAGAGCTCCCAGGAAACGCAGGGGGAGAGAGGCCGTCGCTGCCTGCTTCTCTCCCCCTGCCTTTTCTGGGGTTTAGAGCCCTGCTATCGCCGCTTCTCTCCCCCTGCTATCGACGCCGCTGCCCCTTCTCTCCCCCTGGCTATCGGTGCCGCTGTCCCATTGCCAGCGCCGATAGCCCGGGGGAGAGAAGCGGCGCCGGCAATGGGGCAGCGGCACCGATAGCCAGGGGTAGATAAGGGGCAGCGGCACCCATTGCCGGCGCCGCTTCCCCGTTGCCTCCCCCATCCCTAGTTGTATAATTACCTGTTGCAGGGGTCGGGTCCGCGCTGCTTCAGGCCTCCGGTGTGCGTCCCCTGCATCATTGCTATGCGTTGCGAGACACAATGACGAGTGACGTCACTCGTCATTGCGCCGCGCCATACAGTGAATAGCAACGACGCAGGGGATGCACACCGGAGGCCTGAAGCAGCGCTGACCTGACCCCAGCAACAGGTAATTATACAACCGGGGATGGGGGAGGCAACGGGGCAGCGGCGCCGGCAATGGGTGCCGCTGCCCCTTCTTTCCCCGTCTGTCGACGGCGCTGCCCCATTGCCGGCGCCGTTTCTCTCCCCCTGGCTATCGGCGCCGGCAATGGGGCAGCGGCACTGATAGCCAGGGGGAGAGAAGGGGCAGCAGCGCCGATAGCAGGGGTAACCATCATACACTCATACTGTTTTCACTTTGCCAAGTTATCGGACACCCTGGCCCCAAAATTATGGATTATAAAAGGATAGCAGCATAAGGGAAAAATACACATTTTGAACCCAAAAACCCATTTGAGTTTTTAAGTTCAAAATACAGGCCTACCTCCTCCCCTACAGCCTGCCTGTCCATCTCCAAAAATACCCTTTTTAATAATTATACGCTCCTCCTTTGCATTGAAAAAAAGCAAACAGTAAAGTTGCCAGATGCGGCTATCCTTTCATCCATTTGTCCTTCTGCATCTATTTTCCCAAACCATGCACTCATACTGTTATTATGTCGCCAAGTAATTAGACTACCTGGCCCAAAAATTATGGATTATAAAAGGGTAGCAGCATAAGGGAACATTACCGTATTTATCGGGGTGTACAACGCACCGGCCTATAACACGCACCCTCATTTTAAAAGGGTATTTGGGTAAAAAAAGTTTCTAACCCAAATATCCTTCATAAAATAAGGGTGTGTGTGTGTGCATGTGTATACCCCGCTAAACTGCTTCTCACCCCACAGAGCTCCCAGGAAACGCAGGGGGAGAGAGGCCGTCGCTGCCTGCTTCTCTCCCCCTGCCTTTTCTGGGGTTTAGAGCCCTGCTATCGCCGCTTCTCTCCCCCTGCTATCGACGCCGCTGCCCCTTCTCTCCCCCTGGCTATCGGTGCCGCTGTCCCATTGCCAGCGCCGATAGCCCGGGGGAGAGAAGCGGCGCCGGCAATGGGGCAGCGGCACCGATAGCCAGGGGTAGATAAGGGGCAGCGGCACCCATTGCCGGCGCCGCTTCCCCGTTGCCTCCCCCATCCCTAGTTGTATAATTACCTGTTGCCGGGGTCGGGTCCGCGCTGCTTCAGGCCTCCGGTGTGCGTCCCCTGCATCATTGCTATCCGTTGCGAGACGCAATGACGAGTGACGTCACTCGTCATTGCGCCGCACCATGCAGCGCATAGCAACGACGCAGGGGATGCACACCGGAGGCCTGAAGCAGCGCTGACCCGACCCCAGCAACAGGTAATTAAACAACCGGGGATGGGGGAGGCAACGGGGCAGCGGTGCCGGCAATGGGTGCCGCTGCCCCTTCTTTCTTTCTTTCTACCTCCTCCCCTACAGCCTGCCTGTCCATCTCCAAAAATACCCCTTTTAAAAATTATACGCTCCTCCTTTGCATTGAAAAAAAGCAAACAGTAAGGTTGTCAGATGCGGCCATCCTTTCATCCATTTGTCCTTCTGCATCTATTTTCCCAAACCATGCACTCATATTGTTATTATGTCGCCAAGTAATTAGACTACCAGGCCCAAAAATTATGGATTATAAAAGGATAGCAGCATTAGTGAAAAAAACACATTTTGAACCCAAAAACCCATTTGAGTTTTTAAGTTCAAAATACAGGCCTACCTCCCCCCATTCAGCCTGCCTGTCCATCTCCAAAAATACCTTTTTTTAATAATTATACACTCTTCGTTTGCTTTGGAAAACAAACAGTTAAGTTGCCATATGCTGCCATCCTTTCATCGATTTGTGCTTCTACACCTATGTTCCCAAACCATCATACACTCATACTGTTTTCACTTTGCCAAGTTATCGGACAACCTGGCCCCAAAATTATGGATTATAAAAGGATAGCAGCATAAGGGAAAAATACACATTTTGAACCCAAAAACCCATTTGAGTTTTTAAGTTCAAAATACAGGCCTACCTCCTCCCCTACAGCCTGCCTGTCCATCTCCAAAAATACCCTTTTTAATAATTATACGCTCCTCCTTTGCATTGAAAAAAAGCAAACAGTAAAGTTGCCAGATGCGGCCATCCTTTCATCCATTTGTCCTTCTGCATCTATTTTCCCAAACCGTGCACTCATACTGTTATTATGTCGCCAAGTAATTAGACTACCTGGCCCAAAAATTATGGATTATAAAAGGGTAGCAGCATTAGGGAAAATTACCGTATTTATCGGGGTGTACCACGCACCGGCCTATAACACGCACCCTCATTTTACCAAGGATATTTGGGTAAAAAAAGTTTTTTACCCAAATATCCTTCATAAAATGAGGGTGCGTGTGTGTGCATGTGTATACCCCGATACACTGCTTCTCATCCCACAGAGCCCCCAGGAAAGGCAGGGGGAAAGAGGCCGTCGCTGCCTGCTTCTCTCCCCTGCCTTTCCTGGGGTCTAGAGCCCTGCTACCGCCGCTTCTCTCCCCCTGCTATCCGCGCCACTGCCCCTTCTCTCCCCCTGGCTATCAGTGCCGCTGTCCCATTGCCAGCGCCAATAGCCAGGGGGAGAGAAGCGGCGCAGGCAATGGGGCAACGGCTCCAATAGCCAGGGATGGATAAGGGGCAGCGCCGCTGCCCTGTTGCCTCCCCCATCCCTAGTTGTATAATTACCTGTTGCCGGGGTCGGGTCCGCGCTGCTTCAGGCCTCCGGTGTGCGTCCCCTGCATCATTGCTATGCGTTGCGAGACGCAATGACGAGTGTCGTCTCTCGTCATTGCGCCGCGCCATGCAAAGCATAGCAACGACGCAGGGAATGCACACCAGAGACCTGAAGCAGCGCTGACCCTACCCCAGCAACAGGTAATTATACACCCGGGGATGGGGGAGGCAACGGGGCAGCAGCGCTGGCAATGGGTACCGCTGCCCCTTCTTTCCCCCCTGTCTGTCGACGCCGCTGCCCCATTGCCGGCACCGTTTCTCTCCCCCTGGCTATTGGCGCCGGCAATGGGGCAGCGGCACTGATAGCCAGGGGGAGAGAAGGGGCAGCAGCGCCGATAGCAGGGGTAACCATCATACACTCATACTGTTTTCACCTTGCCAAGTTATCGGACAACCTGGCCCCAAAATTATGGATTATAAAAGGGTAGCAGCATAAGGGAAAATTACCGTATTTATCGGGGTGTACCACGCACCGGCCTATAACACGCACCCTCATTTTACCAAGGATATTTGGGTAAAAAAAGTTTTTTACCCAAATATCCTTCATAAAATGAGGGTGCGTGTGTGTGCATGTGTATACCCCGATACACTGCTTCTCACCCCACAGAGCCCCCAGGAAAGGCAGGGGGAGAGAGGCCGTCGCTGCCTGCTTCTCTCCCCCTGCCTTTCCTGGGGTCTAGAGCCCTGCTACCGCCGCTTCTCTCCCCCTACTATCGGCGTCGCTGCCCCTTCTCTCCCCCTGGCTATCGGTGCCGCTATCCCATTGCCAGCGCAAATAGCCAGGGGGAGAGAAGCGGCGTCGGCAATGGGGCAACTGCACCGATAGCCAGGGGGGATAAGGGGCAGCGGCACCCATTGCCGGCGCCGCTGCCCCGTTGCCTCCCCCATCCCTAGTTGTATAATTACCTGTTGCCGGGGTCGGGTCCGCGCTCCTTCAGGCCTCCGGTGTGCGTCCCCTGCATCATTGCCATGCGTTGCGAGACGCAATGACGAGTGACGTCTCTCGTCATTGCGCCGCGCCATGCAAAGCATAGCAACGACGCAGGGAATGCACACCGGAGGCCTGAAGCAGCGCTGACCCGACCCCAGCAACAGGTAATTATACAACCGGGGATGGGGGAGGCAACGGGGCAATGGGTGCCCCATTGCCGGCGCCGTTTCTCTCCCCCTGGCTATCGGCGCCGGCAATGGGGCAGCGGCACTGATAGTAGGGGTAACCATCATACACTCATACTGTTTTCACTCTGCCAAGTTATCGGACAACCTGGCCCCAAAATTATGGATTATACAAGGATAGCAGCATAAGGGAAAAATATACATTTTGAACCCAAAAACCCATTTGAGTTTTTAAGTTCAAAATACAGGCCTACCTCCTCCCCTACAGCTTGCCTGTCCATCTCCAAAAAATACCCTTTTTAATAATTATACGCTCCTCCTTTGCATTGAAAAAAAGCAACCAGTAAAGTTGCCAGATTCAGCCATCCTTTCATCCATTTGTCCTTCTGCATCTATTTTCCCAAACCATGCACTCATACTAATATTATGTCGCCAAGAAATTAGACTACCTGGCCCAAAAATTATGGATTATAAAAGGGTAGCAGCATAAGGGAACATTACCGTATTTATCGGGGTGTACAACGCACCGGCCTATAACACGCACCCTCATTTTACCAAGGATATTTGAGTAAAAAAAAGTTTTTACCCAAATATCCTTCATAAAATGAGGGTGCGTGTGTGTGCATGTGTATAACCCGATACACTGCTTCTCACCCCACAGAGCCCTTAGGAAAGGCAGAGGGAGAGAGGCAGTCGCTGCCTGCTTCTCTCCCCCTGCCTTTCCTGGGGTCTAGAGCCCTGCTACCGCCGCTTCTCTCCCCCTGCTATCGGCGCCGCTGCACCTTCTCTCCCCTCGGCTATCGGTGCCGCTGTCCCATTGCCAGCGCCGATAGCCAGGGGGAGAGAAGCGGCGCCGGCAATGGGGCAGCGGCACCGATAGCCAGGGGGAGAATAGGGGCAGCGGCACCCATTGCCGGCGCCGATGCCCCGTTGCCTCCCCCATCCCTTGTTGTATAATTACCTGTTGCCGGGGTCGGGTCCGCGCTGCTTCAGGCCTCCGGTGTGCGTCCCCTGCATCATTGCTATCCGTTGCGAGACGCAATGACGAGTGACGTCACTCGTCATTGCGCCGCACCATGCAGCGCATAGCAACGACGCAGGGGATGCACACCGGAGGCCTGAAGCAGCGCTGACCCGACCCCAGCAACAGGTAATTAAACAACCGGGGATGGGGGAGGCAACGGGGCAGCGGCGCCGGCAATGGGTGCCGCTGCCCCTTCTTTCTTTCTTTCTACCTCCTCCCCTACAGCCTGCCTGTCCATCTCCAAAAATACCCCTTTTAAAAATTATACGCTCCTCCTTTGCATTGAAAAAAAGCAAACAGTAAGGTTGTCAGATGCGGCCATCCTTTCATCCATTTGTCCTTCTGCATCTATTTTCCCAAACCATGCACTCATATTGTTATTATGTCGCCAAGTAATTAGACTACCAGGCCCAAAAATTATGGATTATAAAAGGATAGCAGCATTAGTGAAAAAAACACATTTTGAACCCAAAAACCCATTTGAGTTTTTAAGTTCAAAATACAGGCCTACCTCCCCCCATTCAGCCTGCCTGTCCATCTCCAAAAATACCTTTTTTTAATAATTATACACTCTTCGTTTGCTTTGGAAAACAAACAGTTAAGTTGCCATATGCTGCTATCCTTTCATCGATTTGTGCTTCTACACCTATGTTCCCAAACCATCATACACTCATACTGTTTTCACTTTGCCAAGTTATCGGACAACCTGGCCCCAAAATTATGGATTATAAAAGGATAGCAGCATAAGGGAAAAATACACATTTTGAACCCAAAAACCCATTTGAGTTTTTAAGTTCAAAATACAGGCCTACCTCCTCCCCTACAGCCTGCCTGTCCATCTCCAAAAATACCCTTTTTAATAATTATACGCTCCTCCTTTGCATTGAAAAAAAGCAAACAGTAAAGTTGCCAGATGCGGCCATCCTTTCATCCATTTGTCCTTCTGCATCTATTTTCCCAAACCGTGCACTCATACTGTTATTATGTCGCCAAGTAATTAGACTACCTGGCCCAAAAATTATGGATTATAAAAGGGTAGCAGCATAAGGGAAAATTACCGTATTTATCGGGGTGTACCACGCACCGGCCTATAACACGCACCCTCATTTTACCAAGGATATTTGGGTAAAAAAAGTTTTTTACCCAAATATCCTTCATAAAATGAGGGGGCGTGTGTGTGCATGTGTATACCCCGATACACTGCTTCTCATCCCACAGAGCCCCCAGGCAAGGCAGGGGGAAAGAGGCCGTCGCTGCCTGCTTCTCTCCCCTGCCTTTCCTGGGGTCTAGAGCCCTGCTACCGCCGCTTCTCTCCCCCTGCTATCCGCGCCACTGCCCCTTCTCTCCCCCTGGCTATCAGTGCCGCTGTCCCATTGCCAGCGCCGATAGCCAGGGGGAGAGAAGCGGCGCAGGCAATGGGGCAACGGCACCGATAGCCAGGGAGGGATAAGGGGCAGCGCCGCTGCCTTGTTGCCTCCCCCATCCCTAGTTGTATAATTACCTGTTGCCGGGGTCGGGTCCACGTTGCTTCAGGCCTCCGGTGTGCGTGTCCTGCATCATTGCTATGCATTGCGAGACGCAATGACGAGTGACGTCTCTCGTCATTGCGCCGCGCCATGCAAAGCATAGCAACGACGCAGGGAATGCACACCAGAGGCCTGAAGCAGCGCTGACCCGACCCCAGCAACAGGTAATTATACACCCGGGGATGGGGGAGGCAACGGGGCAGCGGCGCCGGCAATGGTACCACTGCCCCTTCTTTCCCCCTGTCTGTCGACGCCGCTGCCCCATTGCCGGCACCGTTTCCCTCCCCCTGGCTATTGGCACCGGCAATGGGGCAGCGGCACTGATAGCCAGGGGGAGAGAAGGGGCAGCAGCGCCGATAGCAGGGGTAACCATCATACACTCATACTGTTTTCACTTTGCCAAGTTATCGGACAACCTGGCCCCAAAATTATGGATTATAAAAGGGTAGCAGCATATGGGAAAATTACCGTATTTATTGGGGTGTACCACGCACCGGCCTATAACACGCACCCTCATTTTACCAAGGACATTTGGGTAAAAAAAGTTTTTTACCCAAATATCCTTCATAAAATGAGGGTGCGTGTGTGTGCATGTGTATACCCCGATACACTGCTTCTCACCCCACAGAGCCCCCAGGAAAGGCAGGGGGAGAGAGGCCGTCGCTGCCTGCTTCTCTCCCCCTGCCTTTCCTGGGGTCTAGAGCCCTGCTACCGCCGCTTCTCTCCCCCTGCTATCGGCGCCGCTGCCCCTTCTCTCCCCCTGGCTATCGGTGCCGCTGTCCCATTGCCAGCGCCGATAGCCAGGGGGAGAGAAGCGGTGTCGGCAATGGGGCAGCTGCACCGATAGCCAGGGGGAGATAAGGGGCAGCGGCACCCATTGCCGTCGCCGCTGCCCCGTTGCCTCCCCCATCCCTAGTTGTATAATTACCTGTTGCCGGGGTCGGGTCCGCGCTGCTTCAGGCCTCCGGTGTGCTTCCCCTACATCATTGCTATGCGTTGCGAGACGCAATGACGAGTGATGTCACTCGTCATTGCGCCGCGCCATGCAGCGCATAGCAACGACGCAGGGGATGCACCCCGGAGTCCTGAAGCAGCGCTGACCCGGCCCCAGCAACAGGTAATTATACAACCGGGGATGGGGGAGGCAACAGGGAAGCGGCGCCGGCAATGGGTGCCGCTGCCCCTTCTTTCTTTCTTTCTACCTCCTCCCCTACAGCCTGCCTGTCCATCTCCAAAAATACCCTTTTTAATAATTATACGCTCCTCCTTTGCATTGAAAAAAAGCAAACAGTAAAGGTGCCAGATGCGGCCATCCTTTCATCCATTTGTCCTTCTGCATCTATTTTCCCAAACCATGCACTCATACTGTTATTATGTCGCCAAGTAATTAGACTACCTGGCCCAAAAATTATGGATTATAAAAGGATAGCAGCATAATGGAAAAATACATATTTTGAACCCAAAAACCCATTTGAGTTTTTAAGTTCAAAATACAGGCCTACCTCCTCCCCATCAGCCTGCCTGTCCATCTCCAAAAATACCCTTTTTAATAATTATGCACTTTTCATTTGCTTTGGAAAAACAAACAGTTAAGTTGCCATATGCTGCTATCCTTTCATCGATTTGTGCTTCTACACCTATGTTCCCAAACAATCATACACTCATACTGTGTTCACTTTGCCAAGTTATCGGACAACCTGGCCCCAAAATTATGGATTATAAAAGGATAGCAGCATTAGTGAAAAATACACATTTTGAACCCAAAAACCCATTTGAGTTTTTAAGTTCAAAATACAGGCCTACCTCCTCCCCTACAGCCTGCCTGTCCATCTCCAAAAATAGCCTTTTAATAATTATACGCTCCTCCTTTGCATTGAAAAAAACCAAACAGTAAAGTTGCCAGATGCGGCCATCCTTTCATCCATTTGTCCTTCTGCATTTATTTTCCCAAACCACGCACTCATACTGTTATTATGTCGCCAAGTAATTAGACTACCTGGCCCAAAAATTATGGATTATAAAAGGATAGCAGCATAAGGGAAAAATACACATTTTGAACCCAAAAACCCATTTGAGTTTTTAAGTTCAAAATACAGGCCTACCTCCTCCCCTACAGCCTGCCAGTCCATCTCCAAAAATACCCTTTTTAATAATTATACGCTCCTCCTTTGCATTGAAAAAAAGCAAACAGTAAAGTTGCCAGATGCGGCCATCCTTTCATCCATTTGTCCTTCTGCATCTATTTTCCCAAACCACGCACTCATACTGTTATTATGTCGCCAAGTAATTAGACTACCTTGCCCAAAAATTATGGATTATAAAAGGATAGTGGCATTAGTGAAAAATACACATTTTGAACCCAAAAACCCATTTGAGTTTTTAAGTTCAAAATACAGGCCTTCCTCCTCCCCTACAGCCTGCCTGTCCATCTCCAAAAATACCCTTTTTAATAATTATACGCTCCTCCTTTGCATTGAAAAAAAGCAAACAGTAAAGTTGCCAGATCCAGCCATCCTTTCATCCATTTGTCCTTCTGCATCTTTTTTCCCAAACCATGCACTCATACTGTTATTATGTCGCCAAGTAATTAGACTACCTGGCCCAAACATTATGAATTATAAAAGGATAGCAGCATTAGTGAAAAAAACACATTTTGAACCCAAAAACCCATTAGAATTTTTAAGTTCAAAATACAGGCCTACCTCCTCCCCTACAGCCTGCCTGTCCATCTCCAAAAATACCCTTTTTAATAATTATACGCTCCTCCTTTGCATTAAAAAAAAGCAAACAGTAAAGTTGCCAGATGCGGCCATCCTTTCATCCATTTGTCCTTCTGCATCTATTTTCCCAAACCATGCACTCATACTGTTATTATGTCGCCAAGTAATTAGACTACCTGGCCCAAAAATTATGGATTATAAAAGGGTAGCAGCATAAGGGAACATTACCGTATTTATCAAGGTGTACAACGCACCGGCCTATAACACGCACCCTCATTTTACCAAGGATATTTGGGTAAAAAAAGTTTTTACCCAAATATCCTTCATAAAATGAGGGTGCGTGTGTGTGCATGTGTGTACCCCGATACACTGCTTCTCAACCCACAGAGCCCCCAGGAAAGGCAGGGGGAGAGAGGCCATCGCTGCCTGCTTCTCTCCTCCTGCCTTTCCTGGGGTCTAGAGCCCTGCTACCGCCGCTTCTCTCCCCCTGCTATCCGCGCCGCTGCCCCTTCTTTCCCCCTTGCTATCGGTGCCGCTGTCCCATTGCCAGCGCGGATAGCCAGGGGGAGAGAAACGGCGCCGGTAATGGGGCAACGGCACCGATAGCCAGGGGGGCTTAAGGGGCAGCGGCACCCATTGCCGTCGCCGCTGCCCCGTTGCCTCCCCCATCCCTAGTTGTATAATTACCTGTTGCCGGGGTCGGGTCCGCGCTGCTTCAGGCCTCCGGTGTGCGTCCCCTACATCATTGCTATGCGTTGCGAGACGCAATGACGAGTGATATCACTCGTCATTGCGCCGTGCCATGCAGCGCATAGCAACGACGCAGGGGATGCACCCCGGAGGCCTAAAGCAGCGCTGACCCGACCCCAGCAACAGGTAATTATACAACCGGGGATGGGGGAGGCAACAGGGAAGCGGCGCCGGCAATGGGTGCTGCTGCCCCTTCTTTCTTTCTTTCTACCTCCTCCCCTACAGCCTGCCTGTCCATCTCCAAAAATACCCTTTTTAATAATTATACGCTCCTCCTTTGCATTGAAAAAAGCAAACAGTAAAGGTGCCAGATGCGGCCATCCTTTCATCCATTTGTCCTTCTGCATCTATTTTCCCAAACCATGCACTCATACTGTTATTATGTCGCCAAGTAATTAGACTACCTGGCCCAAACATTATGGATTATAAAAGGATAGCAGCATAAGGGAAAAATACATATTTTGAACCCAAAAACCCATTTGAGTTTTTAAGTTCAAAATACAGGCCTACCTCCTCCACTATAGCCTGCCTGTCCATCTCCAAAAATACCCTTTTTAATAATTATACGCTCCTCCTTTGCATTGAAAAAAAGCAAACAGTAAAGTTGCCAGATGCGGCCATCCTTTCATCCATTTCTCCTTCTGCATCTATTTTCCCAAACCATGCACTCATACTGTTATTATGTCGGCAAGTAATTAGACTACCTGGCCCAAAAATTATGGATTATAAAAGGGTAGCAGCATAAGGGAACATTACCGTATTTATCGGGGTGTACCACGCATCCGCCTATAACACACACCCTCATTTTATCAAGGATATTTGGGTAAAAGAATTTTTTTACCCAAATATCCTTCATAAAATGAGGGTGCGTGTGTGTGCATGTGTATACCCCGATACACTGCTTCTCACCCCACAGAGCCCCCAGGAAAGGCAGGGGGAGAGAGGCCGTCGCTGCCTGCTTCTCTCCCCCTGCCTTTCCTGGGGTCTAGAGCCCTGCTACCGCCGCTTCTCTCCCCCTGCTATCGGCGCCGCTGCCCCTTCTCTCCCCCTGGCTATCGGTGCCGCTGTCCCATTGCCAGCGCCGATAGCCAGGGGGAGAGAAGCGGCGCAGGCAATGGGGCAACGGCACCGATAGCCAGGGAGGGATAAGGGGCAGCGCCGCTGCCTTGTTGCCTCCCCCATCCCTAGTTGTATAATTACCTGTTGCCGGGGTCGGGTCCACGTTGCTTCAGGCCTCCGGTGTGCGTCCCCTGCATCATTGCTATGCATTGCGAGACGCAATGACGAGTGACGTCTCTCGTCATTGCGCCGCGCCATGCAAAGCATAGCAACGACGCAGGGAATGCACACCAGAGGCCTGAAGCAGCGCTGACCCGACCCCAGCAACAGGTAATTATACACCCGGGGATGGGGGAGGCAACGGGGCAGCGGCGCCGGCAATGGTACCACTGCCCCTTCTTTCCCCCTGTCTGTCGACGCCGCTGCCCCATTGCCGGCACCGTTTCCCTCCCCCTGGCTATTGGCACCGGCAATGGGGCAGCGGCACTGATAGCCAGGGGGAGAGAAGGGGCAGCAGCGCCGATAGCAGGGGTAACCATCATACACTCATACTGTTTTCACTTTGCCAAGTTATCGGACAACCTGGCCCCAAAATTATGGATTATAAAAGGGTAGCAGCATATGGGAAAATTACCGTATTTATCGGGGTGTACCACGCACCGGCCTATAACACGCACCCTCATTTTACCAAGGATATTTGGGTAAAAAAAGTTTTTTACCCAAATATCCTTCATAAAATGAGGGTGCGTGTGTGTGCATGTGTATACCCCGATACACTGCTTCTCACCCCACAGAGCCCCCAGGAAAGGCAGGGGGAGAGAGGCCGTCGCTGCCTGCTTCTCTCCCCCTGCCTTTCCTGGGGTCTAGAGCCCTGCTACCGCCGCTTCTCTCCCCCTGCTATCGGCGCCGCTGCCCCTTCTCTCCCCCTGGCTATCGGTGCCGCTGTCCCATTGCCAGCGCCGATAGCCAGGGGGAGAGAAGCGGTGTCGGCAATGGGGCAGCTGCACCGATAGCCAGGGGGAGATAAGGGGCAGCGGCACCCATTGCCGTCGCCGCTGCCCCGTTGCCTCCCCCATCCCTAGTTGTATAATTACCTGTTGCCGGGGTCGGGTCCGCGCTGCTTCAGGCCTCCGGTGTGCTTCCCCTACATCATTGCTATGCGTTGCGAGACGCAATGACGAGTGATGTCACTCGTCATTGCGCCGCGCCATGCAGCGCATAGCAACGACGCAGGGGATGCACCCCGGAGTCCTGAAGCAGCGCTGACCCGGCCCCAGCAACAGGTAATTATACAACCGGGGATGGGGGAGGCAACAGGGAAGCGGCGCCGGCAATGGGTGCCGCTGCCCCTTCTTTCTTTCTTTCTACCTCCTCCCCTACAGCCTGCCTGTCCATCTCCAAAAATACCCTTTTTAATAATTATACGCTCCTCCTTTGCATTGAAAAAAAGCAAACAGTAAAGGTGCCAGATGCGGCCATCCTTTCATCCATTTGTCCTTCTGCATCTATTTTCCCAAACCATGCACTCATACTGTTATTATGTCGCCAAGTAATTAGACTACCTGGCCCAAAAATTATGGATTATAAAAGGATAGCAGCATAATGAAAAAATACATATTTTGAACCCAAAAACCCATTTGAGTTTTTAAGTTCAAAATACAGGCCTACCTCCTCCCCATCAGCCTGCCTGTCCATCTCCAAAAATACCCTTTTTAATAATTATGCACTTTTCATTTGCTTTGGAAAAACAAACAGTTAAGTTGCCATATGCTGCTATCCTTTCATCGATTTGTGCTTCTACACCTATGTTCCCAAACAATCATACACTCATACTGTTTTCACTTTGCCAAGTTATCGGACAACCTGGCCCCAAAATTATGGATTATAAAAGGATAGCAGCATAATGGAAAAATACACATTTTGAACCCAAAAACCCATTTGAGTTTTTAAGTTCAAAATACAGGCCTACCTCCTCCCCTACAGCCTGCCTGTCCATCTCCAAAAATAGCCTTTTAATAATTATACGCTCCTCCTTTGCATTGAAAAAAAACAAACAGTAAAGTTGCCAGATGCGGCCATCCTTTCATCCATTTGTCCTTCTGCATCTATTTTCCCAAACCATCATACACTCATACTGTTTTCACTTTGCCAAGTTATCGGACAACCTGGCCCCAAAATTATGGATTATAAAAGGATAGCAGCATAAGGGAAAAATACACATTTTGAACCCAAAAACCCATTTGAGTTTTTAAGTTCAAAATACAGGCCTACCTCCTCCCCTACAGCCTGCCTGTCCATCTCCAAAAATACCCTTTTTAATAATTATACGCTCCTCCTTTGCATTAAAAAAAAGCAAACAGTAAAGTTGCCAGATGCGGCCATCCTTTCATCCATTTGTCCTTCTGCATCTATTTTCCCAAACCATGCACTCATACTGTTATTATGTCGCCAAGTAATTAGACTACCTGGCCCAAAAATTATGGATTATAAAAGGGTAGCAGCATAAGGGAACATTACCGTATTTATCAAGGTGTACAACGCACCGGCCTATAACACGCACCCTCATTTTACCAAGGATATTTGGGTAAAAAAAGTTTTTACCCAAATATCCTTCATAAAATGAGGGTGCGTGTGTGTGCATGTGTGTACCCCGATACACTGCTTCTCAACCCACAGAGCCCCCAGGAAAGGCAGGGGGAGAGAGGCCATCGCTGCCTGCTTCTCTCCCCCTGCCTTTCCTGGGGTCTAGAGCCTTGCTACCGCCGCTTCTCTCCCCCTGCTATCCGCGCCGCTGCCCCTTCTTTCCCCCTTGCTATCGGTGCCGCTGTCCCATTGCCAGCGCGGATAGTCAGGGGGAGAGAAGCGGCGCCGGTAATGGGGCAACGGCACCAATAGCCAGGGGGGCTTAAGGGGCAGCGGCACCCATTGCCGTCGCCGCTGCCCCGTTGCCTCCCCCATCCCTAGTTGTATAATTACCTGTTGCCGGGGTCGGGTCCGCGCTGCTTCAGGCCTCCGGTGTGCGTCCCCTACATCATTGCTATGCGTTGCGAGACGCAATGACGAGTGATATCACTCGTCATTGCGCCGTGCCATGCAGCGCATAGCAACGACACAGGGGATGCACCCCGGAGGCCTGAAGCAGCGCTGACCCGACCCCAGCAACAGGTAATTATACAACCGGGGATGGGGGAGGCAACAGGGAAGCGGCGCCGGCAATGGGTGCTGCTGCCCCTTCTTTCTTTCTTTCTACCTCCTCCCCTACAGCCTGCCTGTCCATCTCCAAAAATACCCTTTTTAATAATTATACGCTCCTCCTTTGCATTGAAAAAAGCAAACAGTAAAGGTGCCAGATGCGGCCATCCTTTCATCCATTTGTCCTTCTGCATCTATTTTCCCAAACCATGCACTCATACTGTTATTATGTCGCCAAGTAATTAGACTACCTGGCCCAAACATTATGGATTATAAAAGGATAGCAGCATAAGGGAAAAATACATATTTTGAACCCAAAAACCCATTTGAGTTTTTAAGTTCAAAATACAGGCCTACCTCCTCCCCATCAGCCTGCCTGTCCATCTCCAAAAATACCCTTTTTTAATAATTATGCACTCTTCATTTGCTTTGGAAAAACAAACAGTTAAGTTGCCATATGCTGCTATCCTTTCATCGATTTGTGCTTCTACACCTATGTTCCCAAACCATCATACACTCATACTGTTTTCACTTTGCCAAGTTATCGGACAACCTGGCCCCAAAATTATGGATTATAAAAGGATAGCAGCATAAGGGAAAAATACACATTTTGAACCCAAAAACCCATTTGAGTTTTTAAGTTCAAAATACAGGCCTACCTCCTCCCCTACAGCCTGCCTGTCCATCTCCAAAAATACCCTTTTTAATAATTATACGCTCCTCCTTTGCATTGAAAAAAAGCAAACAGTAAAGTTGCCAGATGCAGCCATCCTTTCATCCATTTCTCCTTCTGCATCTATTTTCCCAAACCATGCACTCATACTGTTATTATGTCGGCAAGTAATTAGACTACCTGGCCCAAAAATTATGGATTATAAAAGGGTAGCAGCATAAGGGAACATTACCGTATTTATCGGGGTGTACCACGCATCCGCCTATAACACACACCCTCATTTTATCAAGGATATTTGGGTAAAAGAATTTTTTTACCCAAATATCCTTCATAAAATGAGGGTGCGTGTGTGTGCATGTGTATACCCCGATACACTGCTTCTCACCCCACAGAGCCCCCAGGAAAGGCAGGGGGAGAGAGGCCGTCGCTGCCTGCTTCTCTCCCCCTGCCTTTCCTGGGGTCTAGAGCCCTGCTACCGCCGCTTCTCTCCCCCTGCTATCGGCGCCGCTGCCCCTTCTCTCCCCCTGGCTATCGGTGCCGCTGTCCCATTGCCAGCGCCGATAGCCAGGGGGAGAGAAGCGGTGTCGGCAATGGGGCAGCTGCACCGATAGCCAGGGGGAGATAAGGGGCAGCGGCACCCATTGCCGTCGCCGCTGCCCCGTTGCCTCCCCCATCCCTAGTTGTATAATTACCTGTTGCCGGGGTCGGGTCCGCGCTGCTTCAGGCCTCCGGTGTGCTTCCCCTACATCATTGCTATGCGTTGCGAGACGCAATGACGAGTGATGTCACTCGTCATTGCGCCGCGCCATGCAGCGCATAGCAACGACGCAGGGGATGCACCCCGGAGTCCTGAAGCAGCGCTGACCCGGCCCCAGCAACAGGTAATTATACAACCGGGGATGGGGGAGGCAACAGGGAAGCGGCGCCGGCAATGGGTGCCGCTGCCCCTTCTTTCTTTCTTTCTACCTCCTCCCCTACAGCCTGCCTGTCCATCTCCAAAAATACCCTTTTTAATAATTATACGCTCCTCCTTTGCATTGAAAAAAAGCAAACAGTAAAGGTGCCAGATGCGGCCATCCTTTCATCCATTTGTCCTTCTGCATCTATTTTCCCAAACCATGCACTCATACTGTTATTATGTCGCCAAGTAATTAGACTACCTGGCCCAAAAATTATGGATTATAAAAGGATAGCAGCATAATGGAAAAATACATATTTTGAACCCAAAAACCCATTTGAGTTTTTAAGTTCAAAATACAGGCCTACCTCCTCCCCATCAGCCTGCTTGTCCATCTCCAAAAATACCCTTTTTAATAATTATGCACTTTTCATTTGCTTTGGAAAAACAAACAGTTAAGTTGCCATATGCTGCTATCCTTTCATCGATTTGTGCTTCTACACCTATGTTCCCAAACAATCATACACTCATACTGTTTTCACTTTGCCAAGTTATCGGACAACCTGGCCCCAAAATTATGGATTATAAAAGGATAGCAGCATAATGGAAAAATACACATTTTGAACCCAAAAACCCATTTGAGTTTTTAAGTTCAAAATACAGGCCTACCTCCTCCCCTACAGCCTGCCTGTCCATCTCCAAAAATAGCCTTTTAATAATTATACGCTCCTCCTTTGCATTGAAAAAAACCAAACAGTAAAGTTGCCAGATGCGGCCATCCTTTCATCCATTTGTCCTTCTGCATTTATTTTCCCAAACCACGCACTCATACTGTTATTATGTCGCCAAGTAATTAGACTACCTGGCCCAAAAATTATGGATTATAAAAGGATAGCAGCATAAGGGAAAAATACACATTTTGAACCCAAAAACCCATTTGAGTTTTTAAGTTCAAAATATAGGCCTACCTCCTCCCCTACAGCCTGCCAGTCCATCTCCAAAAATACCCTTTTTAATAATTATACGCTCCTCCTTTGCATTGAAAAAAAGCAAACAGTAAAGTTGCCAGATGCGGCCATCCTTTCATCCATTTGTCCTTCTGCATCTATTTTCCCAAACCATCATACACTCATACTGTTTTCACTTTGCCAAGTTATCGGACAACCTGGCCCCAAAATTATGGATTATAAAAGGATAGCAGCATAAGGGAAAAATACACATTTTGAACCCAAAAACCCATTTGAGTTTTTAAGTTCAAAATACAGGCCTACCTCCTCCCCTACAGCCTGCCTGTCCATCTCCAAAAATAGCCTTTTAATAATTATACGCTCCTCCTTTGCATTGAAAAAAAGCAAAGAGTAAAGTTGCCAGATGCGGCGATCCTTTCATCCATTTGTCCTTCTGCATTTATTTTCCCAAACCACGCACTCATACTGTTATTATGTCGCCAAGTAATTAGACTACCTGGCCCAAAAATTATGGATTATAAAAGGATAGCAGCATAAGGGAAAAATACACATTTTGAACCCAAAAACCCATTTGAGATTTTAAGTTCAAAATACAGGCCTACCTCCTCCCCTACAGCCTGCCTGTCCATCTCCAAAAATAGCCTTTTAATAATTATACGCTTCTCCTTTGCATTGAAAAAAAGCAAACAGTAAAGTTGCCAGATGCGGCCATCCTTTCATCCATTTGTCCTTCTGCATCTATTTTCCCAAACCATGCACTCATACTGTTATTATGTCGCCAAGTAATTAGACTACCTGGCCCAAACATTATGAATTATAAAAGGATAGCAGCATTAGTGAAAAAAACACATTTTGAACCCAAAAACCCATTTGAGTTTTTAAGTTCAAAATACAGGCCTACCTCCTCCCCTACAGCCTGCCTGTCCATCTCCAAAAATACCCTTTTTAATAATTATACGCTCCTCCTTTGCATTAAAAAAAAGCAAACAGTAAAGTTGCCAGATGCGGCCATCCTTTCATCCATTTGTCCTTCTGCATCTATTCTCCCAAACCATGCACTCATACTGTTATCGGGGTTCCATCGGGGTTCCAAGGGGAGACGGGAGACTGCAGCGTGCCCCCCCCCCCCCCCACCATCGGGGCACAAGAGAAGTACAAGGCTGTGATATACAACAAAGAACCACCGAGCCGCCAGAAGCAGTGGTGAGAGATACTTTAACATCATTTGTATCTTTTTGTTACAAGTCCATTTATTGACTTTTTTTTACAAGTTCATTCATTCATAAAAATTGGACTTCTATGGATCTACTAAGTTTGCGGACAAACGGACTTATTTGAACACTGTCATACAGGACATTATTTATTATTTTCCATTTTTTATTTCCATTTAATTTTATTCTATTTTTATATGATACCCCACTAGGGACTAGTGGGAACATAACCAGTTAGTGCCAGCTAAATGTGTTAATCTATTGTATATTTTATATTTAATTAAAACAATTCATATTAGTAGCGCTGTTATATCTTAAATTATTTCCACACATACCATTATGCACCATACGTGGTGAGGTCCTAGAGGCATAAGCTATTATTTCAAATTATTGCTATTTTGTTGCCGGGGTGGTCCGGCTATAGCTTTAATTGCCTCAGTCCTTTTGTTGTGAGCTGCACCATTCTTTCTTAATTTACAAATCTGTTTAACTTTCTGGAGCTAGTTGATATATAAAAAATGTTTTTTTCCTGGATAACCCCTTTAAATGCCGAACAGCATTTAACCCCTTAAATTCCTCAGTTACTTATTCAAAATGTAGAAAATTTATATAGTTGGCAAGATTGGCACCTGTTTTCCTGCCAATCCACAGATTGGGCCAGGCTGGATACAGTTGGGTATCCTGGAGGGGTCCTTACTCTTTCTATTTCCATCCTTAGGTCAGTGGCCCAACAGCGTTTAACCACTTAAATTCCTCAGTTACTTATTCAAAATGTAGAAAATGTATATAGTTGGCAAGGTTGGCACCTGTTTTCATGCCAATCCACAGTTTGGTCCAGGCTGGATACAGTTGGATATTATGGAGGAGCCGTTACTCTTTATATTCCCACCCTTAGATTAGTGGCTCAATGGCATTTAACCCCTTAAATTTCTTAGTTACTTATAAAAAATTTACAAAATGTTTATAGTTGGCAAGGTTGGCACCTGTTTTCCAGCCAATCCACAGATTTGGCCAGGCTGGATACAGTTGGGTATTATGGAGGGGTCCTTATTCTTTATCTTTCCACCTTAGGTCAGTGGCCCAACAGTGTTTAAACCCTTAAATTCCTCAGTTACTTATTGAAAATGTGTATAGTTGGCAAGGTTGGCACCTGTTTTCATGCCAATCCAGTTTGGGTTCTGCTGGGGAATGATTTGGGTTGGATGCTCTGTCATTACGCTCCAGAGGACACTACCTGCACACTGGATGGGCTAGGAGAGAGCACTGTTCATTCTGAGGTACTGTGCGAGACTTTGGGAGACACTGTGAACTGTGGTAACTGGGAGGGAGTGCAGGGGATTGATAAATGTTTACCTGTGACTGAATCAGTAAGGTTTGCCAAAAGTGAAATGGGGTGTATTGTAAAATGTGGTGACAATGAATTGCCAATGCCAAAACCTAGTGGAGATGGGCTAGGGGGGGGGGTTGGTGTGCCCCTGGTGACATGTAAGGATGAGGGACCAGCAGTGAGTGATATGTCCCAATCCTGTGAGCCTGAGGAGGAGGAGGAGGGAAGAAGTGATAGCCATGTGTATGATGCCTGTATTGTTATGTCTAGAACTGAGGGGGAGGAAGATAAATCCCAGAGAGGCATACCAATGGTGGCAGTGATAACGCGTCAGCAGCATGCCATGGCTGCAGCTTTAAAAGGAAGGGAGGATGGTGATGCAAGGGGCAAGCTGTGTGACTTGCAAGCCCCAGCAGAGGAAGGTGGAGATGCTAGTTCACCTGGGGGAAATGTGCTCCCTGATACCACGAGAAGGGGGGAGGGAAATGAGCATTTCCGGGAAGCTCTGCGCAGTGACCCTTCCCTTGAAGGGCTGAGACAACGTGCTGAACCTACAGGTGTTGACACAGATGGGCATCGGGTATATTGGGAAAATGATATCTTGTACTGGGAGTCCCTTTCCAAAGGCATGCTAGGGGCCCAGGAGAGAGATAGGCAGTTAGTGGTTCCCATGCAGTACAGTAAAGAACTGCTGAGGTTGGCCCATGAGACCCCCCTGGCAGGACATTCGGGAGTGGCCTATGCGGTCATAGAGAAGCAATGTCTAGCTGTGGTCTGAGCTTTGCAAAAATTACAGCCATACCTGTATGGCAGGGATTTTACCGTCATAACTGATCACAACCCTCTACATTGGTTGGAAGAGTGTCCGGTAACAATGGCACCTTGAAACAAATGCTAAAAACATTTGTAGAATCGGAGGGCAGAGACTGGGAAAAGTATTTACCCCTTCTGTTATTTGCTTACAGGGAGGTACCCCAAGAGCCTACAGGTTTCTCGTCCTTTGAGTTATTATATGGTAACAAAGTGCGGGGGCCCCGAGATTTAGTTAGGGAAGAATGGGAAGGGGGGGCTACCTGCCCCTGAGACTTCTGTGGTGGAGTATGCTCTGAGATTCAGGGACAGGATGCAGACATTGACTGGGCTGGCACATGACAGCCTCACAGCAGCACAGTCCAGGCAGAAGTATTGGTATGATCACAATGCAAGGGACATAGTCTATGAAGTGGGACAGAAGGTAATGGTTGTGAACCCCATCAGGCAGAATAAGTTGCAGGCTGCCTGGGAGGGTCCCTTCCCCATTCTGCAGCGCCTAGAACCCACCACATATGTAGTTGCCCATGATGAGAAAGGTCAGAGGCAGAGACAGTACCACATTAATATGGCATACTATGACCCTGAGAAGGTGGTACTCAGTGTATGTAGTGCACCAGAGGAAGGGCTGGGTAGTGATCCCCTACTAGACCTAGTGGAGGAAGCTAAGAGCCAGGGATCCCTTCAGGATGTAGAGATCAATCCACAGCTCTTAGCTGCAAAGAAAAGGCAGCTAAATTAGGAAATAGGAACCTTCAGTGCCATCTTTGCCTGGGAATGCAGGGCCTGTGGTGTCAAGAAAAGAAATAGATGGTTAAGGGAGACAGATCTATCAGCCTGGATAGGCAAGATCTCTCTGTCCCCATCTTAAGGGGGAGGTGTCAGGCCCAAGGCCTGATTATTAAAATCCTATATGTGTATTATAAATGATAACTGTGTGTGATGGATTGTCCAGGACATGGGTGAGAGGTCATTCGGACGGTGTGTCCTTTTGTGTATTGCATTTTATTGGGGGTCTGGCTGTTTGTTTACATCTCCTTTGAAGTCAAAGGCTTTTTTGAAGTCTTGCACTCTGGTCCCATCCTATAATCAAACAGATAAGGGGCCAGGAAGAGAGAAGACCCCTGGTGGGATCAGAGGGGAGGGGGGAATGGAGTCTCCCTCCCAAGAAAGCAGATATGACATGTAAAACAATGCTAGACTCAGGGTGTTAAAGGCTGTGCAACAAGCTGACAAGACCATCCTAAGAACAGCACTCACTGAAGGACTGCTATACCATCATGCTGTAAGAACTTCATCTTTTGTTTTCTGAACTTGTCTTGCTAAACTCTTTCATATTTTTGTAACTGTCATTTGTTTATTTTTATGCATAGCACTGTGATACCTTTTATCAGATTAAATGTTTAATTAATCAGCTCTGGTCTTTGATCTCTAAATATATGAGCTCACCTTTCTGAAGGAGGCTCTGGTAAAACACGTTTATCTAAGGGTTAATTTGTTGACTTACTGGGACTAGTAGTGGATACCCAGAGGTCTGTTGGCCTTAACCCTTGCACCATGACACTCTCTCCAATGTCTTGGCTGGACCGATAGGGTGTGATCGTGACAGGAATATTTCCATACTTCCATACAAGAAACGGAGTTACAAATTTTTTATTTTTTTTTTTGGGGGGGGGGGGGGCATTTTCTGATATTACCTCTTGTAAAAATGGTAAATTTGGGGGGGGGATGCATTGTGAATTTTTTTTTTCCATTTACATATCCGACTTTAACGAAAAGTCGTCAAACACCTGTGGGTTGTTAAGGCTCACTGTACCCCTTGTTACGTTCATTGAGGGGTGTAGCTTCCAAAATAGTATGCCACGTTGTTGTTTTTTTTGCTGTTCTGGCACAATATTGACTTCCTAAATGCAACATGCTCACCAAAAAACATTTCAGCCAAATTTGCTTTTCAAAAGCCAAATGTGACTCCTCTTCTGAGCATTGTAGTACGCCCGCAGTGCACTTGACGTCCACACATGGGTTATTTCCATACTCAGAAGAGATGGGGTTACAATTTTGGGGGGGGGCACTTCTCCAATTACCCCTTGTAAAAATGTTAAATTTGGGGAAAAACCAGCATTTTTGTGAAAAAATTCATTTACACATCCCAATTTAACAAAAAGTCGTCAAAACCCTGTGGGGTGTTAAAGCTCACTGTGACTCCTTCTCTTCTGAGCATTGTAGTGCGCACGCAGTTCACTTGACATCCACACAGTGGGTATTTCCATACTCAGAAAGATGGGGTTACAAATTTTGGGGGGCATTTTCTCCTATTACCCCTTGTAAAACTGTAAAATTTGGGGAAAAAACAGCATTTTAGTGAAAAAAAAAATCCTTTACACATCCAACTTAAACGAAAAGTGGTCAAACCCCTGTGAGGTTTTAAGGCTCACTAGATCCCTTGTTACTTTCATTGAGGGATGTTGTTTCCAAAATAGTATGCCATGTGTTTTTTTATTTGCTGTTGTGGCATCATAGGGGCTTCCTAAATGTGACATGCCCCCCAAAAACCATTTCAGAAAAACTCACTCTCCAAAATCCCATTGTCACTCTTTCCCTTCTGAGCCCTCTACTGTGAACGCAGAACACTTTAAATAACATATGGGGTATTTCCTTACCCGAGAGAAATTGGGTTACAAATTTTAGGGAGATTTCTCTCTTTTATCCCTTGTAAAAATTCAAAAACTGGGTCTACAAAAACATGCGAGTTTAAAAAATGAAGATTTTGAATTTTTGCCTTCACTTAGGGTTAACACACTAACTAAATGTCATTTTGAATACTTTGAGGGGTGCAGTTTTTATAATGGGGTCATTTATAGGGTATTTCTAATATGGAGGCCCTTCAAATCCACTTCAAAACTGAACTGGTCCCTGAAAAATTCTGATTTTGATTTTTTTTTTGTTATTGGAAAATTGCTGCTGAACTTTGAAGCCCTCTGATGTCTTCCAAAAGTAAAAATGTAATGTTCCAGTACGGGATATAGTCCCGTAGAGTACTTGTGCCCTGTCAGGTTGAGTCCCTCTGTGTCCTAGGGGCCCTCCTGCAGTGTCTCCCCCATAATGATATACTGTACATCTAATGTATAGTGTTATGTATATTTTGTATAAAGGACCTTTATGGACCTTTAAGTTGTCACATGATAATGTGTTCACATGATGTGTTGTGTTACCCAGAGAGCACCAGCTTACCAGGTGACCTGGGCTTCTGGCTCAGCCCCTCTTTATAGGAGGGGCAGCCATTACAATCACTCTCTTAGTTGCTGAGGAACAGTAAAGACCAGACATCTCAGAGCTAGTGTCCAGCTCATCTGGAGGCCTCAAGCCTACCTACAGCCACATTCCAGTAAGTCAAGTCTATGTCTGCTGTCACTACCTACAGTCCAGTCAAGTCTAAAGTCGAGTCTATAGTCAAGTCAATGATACTCAGCGTGGTTCAACTAAAGTCACTACAAGTCCCAGCAAGCTGCGAGGTCCTTCTATGTTACTGGCCACCTCTCTGGGATCCTGGCCTAGCTGTAAAGACTATTTCCATCTGTCTATATCAGTAAAGCTACCGTTAACTCTTACCTGGTCTTGGACTATTATTGCCCTGCTAAACCTTGGGATAGCGGTGCTACCGTTCGGGTGGTTACCGGGAAAACCATGCCCTGGCGTCAATATTAGGGGTTAATACCACCTAGCCCCTGGGCTACAACATCTGCCCCATGCATCTACACTTCCACACCCCGTGGCACTCCACAAAAACATGTCAACTTTATGATGCCAACATAAAGTAGACATATTGTATATGTGAATCAATATATAATTTATTTGAGATGTCCATTTTCCTTATAAGCAGAGAGTTTAAAAGTAAAAATAAAATGCTATATTTTCAAATTTTTCATCAGATTTTATAATTTTTCACCAAGAAATGATGCAAGTATCAACAAAATGTACCATTAGCATAAAGTAGAATATGTCACAAAAAAACAATCTCGGAATCAGAATGAAAAGTAAAAGCATCCCAGAGTTATTAATGCTTAAAGTGACAGTGGTCAGATGTGCAAAAAATGCTCGGCTCCTTAAGGTGAAAATGGGCTGGGTCCTTAAGGGGTTAAGGCCCCCATGGCCCCCAACGATTAACTCCCCCCACATGGGTTACATCGCTTTATGCCATTGAACACTCACCCATAGTGACACCAGTCCAGCCAACCCCGGCGTACATTTCATTTATCTGTCTATCTATATACTGTTTTTTTCGCCGTATAAATGCACTTTTTCTTCCGCAAAACTGGGGGGAAAAAGTCGGTGCGTCTTATATGGCGAATACACCCCTATCGTGGCGGTCCCTGCGGCCATCAACGGCCGGGACCCGCAGCTAATACAGGACATCACCGATCGCGGTGATGCCCTGTATTAACCCTTCAGACGCAGCGATCAAAGCTGACCGCCGTGTCTGAAGGGAAAGTGACACTAACCCGGCTGTTCAGTCGGGCTGTTCGGGACCGCCGCGGTGAAACAGCCCGACTGAATAGCCGGGTTAGTGCTTACAGGACACCGGGAGGGACCTTACCTGCCTCCTCGGTGTCTTCTCCGTTCAGGGATCCCCTGTATGGCCGGCACTCACCTTCCTCGTCATCACGTCATCGCGTACGTGCGTCGGCGTGCGTAACGACGTGATGGCGGCGATGGAGAGCGAGGATACCCGGCCAGCAGCAGAGACGTTCCGGAGCGACGGGGACATGGCGACAGCGATGGAGCGACATCCAGGGCAGCGGTGACGGGTCCGGAGCGGCGGGAACACGTGAGTATTACCTCCTATGCAGTGGTCTTCAATCTGCGGACCTCCAGATGTTGCAAAACTACAACTCCCAGCATGCCCGGACAGCCAACGGCTGTCCGGGCATGCTGAGAGTGTAGTTTTGCAACATCTGGAGGTCCGCAGGTTGAAGACCACTATTGGGTTCAAAATCTTAATTTTTTTTAGATTTTGCACCTATAAATTGGGTGCATCTTATACGCCGATGCGTCCTATAGGACAAAAAATACGGTATATATATATAATATATATATACAGGGTGGGATACACCTTAATAAAATGGGAAAATGGTTGGTGATATTAACTTCCTGTTGTGGCACATTAGTATATGTGAGCGAGGAAACTTTTCAAGATGGGTGGTGACCATGGTGGCCATTTTGAAGTCGGCCATTTTGAATCCAACTTTTGTTTTTTCAATAGGAAGAGGGTCATGTGACACATCAAACTTATTGGGAATTTCACAAGAAAAACAATGATATGCTTGGTTTTAACGTAACTTTATTCTTTCATGAGTTATTTACAGGTTTCTGACAACTTATAAAATGTGTTCAATGTGCTGCCCATTGTGTTGGATTGTCAATGGAACCCTCTTCTCCCACTCTTCACACACTGATAGCAACACCGCAGGAGAAATGCTAGCACAGGCTTCCAGTATCCGTAGTTTCATGTACTGTATCTCGTATCTTCACAGCATAGACAATTGCCTTCAGATGACCCAAAGATAAAAGTCTAAGGGGGTCAGATCCGGAGACCTTGGGGGCCATTCAACTGGCCCACGACGACCAAGCCATTATTCATTTTTTTATTACCTGTACCAGTATTCCTGACAGACAGTGAAATAGTTACCATATAGTTAACACCCACACTGCATTTAGATTTATAAGCTAAGCAGCACTGCCATCTACTGACATTTTTGGGGTACTGTTAAGGATAAGTGTTGCATAGAAGATTCCGGAACACAGAGACAAGATCTGTTTTTTAGCCTCTGTATACACCCAGTATAACTGGAGATCAGAGTTAAAGGGGTATTCCAGGTTTATACATCTTATCCCCTGTCCAATGGATAGGGGATAATATGTATGATCGCAGGGGTCCCGCCGCTGGGGAACCTTGCGATCTCGGTGCAGCCCCCAGCATTCTGTGCCAGGCGCTGCCTTCAAGACACGGATGTCATGGCCACATCCCCTAGTGACATCACAGCCACGCCCCCTCCACTAATGTCAATGGGAGGGGGCGTGATGTCCGTCACGCCCCCTCCAATAGAAATGAATGGAGGGGGCATGGTATGACATCACTAGGGGGCCTGGCAGTGATGTCATGTCCCTGTCTCGGAGGCAGCGCCCCGGAGGCTGCACCGAGATTGTGGGGGTCCCCAGCAGCGGTACCCCTGCAATCAAACATCTTATCCCCTATCCTTTGGATAGGGGCAAAGATGTATAAACCCAGAATATCTCTTTAAATAGAGTCAGAGGGGACATGTCTTACTAGCTGCTTCCCCTCTGAGGAATACAACAAAAGACAGACAGTGCTCCATAGTGTGACACCGTTGTTGCACAAAGGGTTTGGAATAGACGAATATTGCTCTTACCCCAATGGGTTACACTCCCCCAAGTGCAACAATGGATCAAGGTGTAGAGTATAAATATGAATAAGGCGTCAGCAGCCACTCCTCGTCTCGTCAGATATAGCAAAAGTAACAGTAGAACTCCAAGGTGTGGATAGGATACATGGGTGCTCAACAACCAGGTAGCAGGATAAAATGTTTATTCACCCATAATGCAATGCGTTTCACAGCACAGCTGCTTCATCAGGCATAGTTAGATGGGTTCACAGCATGCTATATATACACCATTTAAGCACCTAAGGGGTTACACAATTGTATAAAAACATTTTTTATATAGAAAACTGTTACAATAATTATGAGTAATTATAAAAATGTATACAATAATATATAATATGACATAAAAGATATGAAATTGAAATAATAAATTTTTAAATAAAAATTTATGAAAATAAAATAAAAAAAATCTAAAATGAAAAAATGAAATAAAATAAAAATAAAAATCAAGTTTGAATAGATGACTGGATCTCCAAAGTGCATGACCCAATGTATTAATGGGAATCTTAAAAATATATATATGAGGCTCCTTATTATATAATGCCAATGTATATGTGCGATCCAATCACATATATCAGAACAAAGCGCACCTTGTCAACATGGATTTAAATGTTTGAATAAAGACCTTAGCCCATCATCGTAGATGGTTACAACTCCAAATGTTAACGGAGTCAAATATCGTATATAGCCGATCAAACGGCTACAACTATCCTATCTGTATTGGTACCAAATATATTATAAGCCAGGAAACCAATGAATGCTTTTAAATTTGAATATAAAATTAAATGTAGAGTAAAGCCACTCAATAATTGTCCCAGGGTATGCATGAATGTGAAAAAATAATAATTAAATATAAGACTGATGGAATAAAATGAAATAAAATAAAAAATGATAATAAATGATAAATCAATGAATGAGCCAAGATAAAAATAAAAATAGATGAAAATAAAAATAAATAAAAATGAAAATAATAATAAAAATAAATAATAAATGAAAATAAAAATAAATTTAAATAAGAAAATAAAAATAAAAAATGAAAATAAAAATAAACATGAAAATAAATAAAAATAGAAATAAAATTGTAAATAAAAAATAATAAAAATAAAAATAAATGTAAAACTAATAATGAAAATAAAAATAAATAAAAATAAAGATAAATAAATATGAAAATAAAAACAAAAATAAATAAATATGAAAATAAAAATGACAATAAAAATAAGGATGAAAATAAAAAGGTAAATGAAACGTGAAATGAAAAATGAAAAATAGAAAAAAAAATTATAAAAATATAAAGGATAATAAATAAACAAAAACTAGTGAAATGTGATGTTCAAAAGTATATCGTTGTATAATGTGAAGATGATGATATAGACTTTGAGGTGAAGGATTGCGACCTGAAATGAAAATGTTATTTGGCATTTTCAATCATTTCATTTAATCCTCCTGGGGCTAAAGAGCCTAGTGAAAAAATCCAGAAGGATTCTCTATTAATCAATCTCTGAAACCTACTTCTAGTTTGAGGTGGAATGGTTTCAATAATCGTAAGCCTCAGAGATTTAATATTGCGCTATCATGATACAATGTTAAATGTCGAGATACACTGTGCAACATAACATGTTTTGATCAAAAAGTGCGCTAAGAGCCTCCATTTTGTTGACCAAGTGTGCTGCTGCCATTTTCTTTTTTTACATGTCTTGTACTTGCCACAGCAGCGTGCACCCGTGTATTGGGTTTAGGTGCTGGCTACATTTTTGTTTTATTTTGTTTTTGCTGTGCAATGTGGGGGGGAGTGGCTCCCTCTGTAGCCGTGCATCCCCTCCCCTATTTCACAGGAGGTGGTTTTAGGTTGTTAGTGGATCCAGCATGTCGCCCAGCCTGAGGTTAGTGAATGTTAGGGTCCCATCCTATATGAGGCCACCTCCACATGGTGGATGGGGGGACACGTTTTGATCAAAAAGTGCGCTAAGAGCCTCCATTTTGTGGACCAAGTGTGCTGCTGCCATTTTCTTTTTTTTACATGTCTTGTACTTGTCACAGCAGCGTGCACCCGTGTATTGTACTGCGGAAATTTAGGTTGGGTTGGGGGGCGGGGGGGGAGGTAGCAATTTCTTGAGAACCGGATCATCCAAAAGGATGTTCCAGTATTTGCTCAATGTTTTTTTAATGTTTCTAGTCGCACAGTTGTAATTTGTGATAAAGTTATGTTTGAACGTATTAGTAATTTTCATAATTGGATCTGGTAAGGTTGTACTGTCACATAAAAAATCAATAGGTTTAGATTGAACCAAAGATACTTGTTTCTTCCCCTTCACTCTATTAAAGGCATCAGACAATAACGCTTTAGGATAACCTCTATTGAAAAAACGTTGTTGTAAAATTAGGGCTTGTTTATTAAAGTCCTTATCTAATGTACAATTCTTTCTCACCCGAAGGTATTGGCCATATGGCACATTACGTATCCATTTTGGAAAGTGAGCACTATTAAAGTTAAAGGGGTACTCCGGTGAAAAACTTTTTTTTTAACCCCTTCCCGACCTATGACATACCTGTACGTCATGGGTGGCAAGGTGTTCCTGACCCATGACATACAGGTACGTCATGAACATTTTTGCCGCTACTCGCGGCACCCCGCAGTGCCCGGAAAGATGGTGGCTAACTGATAGCCAGCCATCTTACCATGCGACCACGGGGGGTTTCATCCCCCCCCCCCCAGCGATCGCTGCTATCAGCTAATCAAATCTGACTAGCTGATAGCAGCGTTTCGCTATCAGAATACTTAGCAGCGCGGTGTGTGAGTCCCGATCACGGGGATCGGGACACACACCGCTCTGCTAAGTGTCCCTGACCCGTCCTCCGGCGTCACTTACCCGTCCGAGCGGTGTCCCGAGCGGTCCCGGCGGCGAGCGGTGTCCTCCAGGCGGTCCCGGCGGCGCTGCGTCCCGGAGGTGAGTTTACGGCAGCAGTGCGGCATCTTCATTGGCAGCAGTGAGATCGCCGTAAAGCGATCTCACTGCTGCCTCTGGGAGTTTCAAAACTGCAACTCCCAGCATGCCCAGACAGCCTTTGGCTTTCTGGGCATGCTGGGAGTTGTAGTTTTGCAACATCTGAAGGTCCTCAGTTTGGAGACCACTGTATAATGGTCTCCAATCTGTGCTCTTCCAGATGTTGCAAAACTACAAATTTCAGCATGCTCAGTCTGTCCAGGCATGCTGGGAGTTGTAGTTCTCTAACATCTGGAAGAGCACAGATTGGAGACCATTATACAGTGGTCTCCAAACTGTGGACCTCCAGATGTTGCAAAACTACAACTCCCAGCATGCCCAGACTGCCCAAGCATACTGGAAGTTGTAGTTCGGCAACATATGATCCTTCAGATATTGCCGAACTACAACTTCCAGCATGCCTGGGCAGTCTGGGCATGCTGAGAGTTGTAGTTTTGCAACAACTGGAGGCACACTAGTTGGGAAACATTGTCTGTTTCCTACCTCAGTGCCTCCAGCTGTTGCAATTGTTGCAAAACTATAACTCCCAGCATGCACTGACAGACCATGCATGCTGGGAGTTGTAGTTTTGCAACAGCTGGAGGCACACTGGTTTGGAAACACTAAGTTTGGTTGCAAAACACTTGAATGTTTATTACTTAACCCCTTAAGGACCAGGCCATTTTATACCTTAAGGACCGGAGCGTTTTTTGCAATTCTGACCACTGTCACTTTAAACATTAATAACTCTGGAATGCTTTTAGTTATCATTCTGATTCCGAGATTGTTTTTTCGTGACATATTCTACTTTAACTTAGTGGTAAAATTATATGGTAACTTGAAAATGAAAATTTAGCATTTTTCTAACTTTGAAGCTCTCTGCTTGTAAGGAAAATGGATATTCAAAATAAAACATTTTTGGGTTCACATATACAATATGTCTACTTTATGTTTGCATCATAAAATTTATGAGTTTTTACTTTTGGAAGACACCAGAGGGCTTCAAAGTTCAGCATCAATTTGGAAATTTTTCACAAAATTTTCAAACTCGCTATTTTTCATGGACCAGTTCAGGTTTGAAGTGGATTTGAAGGGTCTTCATATTAGAAATACCCCATAAATGACCCCATTATAAAAACTACACCCCCCAAAGTATTCAAAATGACATTCAATAAGTGTATTAACCCTTTAGGTGTTTCACAGGAATAGCAGAAAAGTGAAGGAGAAAATTCACAATCTTCATTTTTTACACTCGCATGTTCTTGTAGACCCAATTTTTGAATTTTTTCAAGGGGTAAAAAGGAGAAAATTTTTACTTGTATTTGAAACCCAATTTCTCTCGAGTAAGCACATACCTCATATGTCTATGTTAATTGTTCGGCGGGCGCAGTAGAGGGCTCAGAAAGGAAGGAGCGACAAATGGTTTTTGGGGGGCATGCCGCATTTAGGAAGCCCCTATGGTGCCAGGACAGCAAAAAAAAAAAACACATGGCATACCATTTTGGAAACTAGACCCCTCAGGGAACGTAACAAGGGGTAAAGTGAACCTTAATACCCCACAGGTGATTCACGACTTTTGCATATGTAAAAAAAAAATATATATGTTTTACCTAAAATGCTTGGTTTCCCAAAAATGTTACATTTTTAAAAAGGAGAAAATACCCCCCAAAATTTGAAGCCCAATTTCTCCCGATTCCGAAAACACCCCATATGGGGGTGAAAAGTGCTCTGCTGGCGCACTACAGGTCTCAGAAGAGAAGGAGTCACATTTGGCTTTTTGAAAGCAAATTTTGCTCTGGGGGCATGCCGCATTTAGGAAGCCCCTATGGTGCCAGAACCGCAAAAAAAAAACCACATGGCATACCATTTTGGAAACCAGACCCCTCGGGGAACGTAAAAAGGGGTAAAGTGAACCTTAATACCCTACAGGTGTTTCACGACTTTTGAATATGTTAAAAAAAAAAATGTTTTTTTACCTAAAATGCTTGGTTTCCCAAAATTTTTACATTTTTAAAAAGGGTAATAGCAGAAAATACCCCCCAAAATTTGAAGCCCAATTTCTCCCGATTCAGAAAACACCCCATATGGAGGTGAGAAGTGCTCTGCTGGCACACTACAGGTCTCAGAAGAGAAGGAGTCACATTTGGCTTTTTGAAAGCAAATTTTGCTCTGGGGGCATGCCGCATTTAGGAAGCCCCTATGGTGCCAGAACCGCAAAAAAAAAAAACACATGGCATACCATTTTGGAAACCAGACCCCTTGGGGAACGTAAAAAGGGTTAAAGTGAACCTTAATACCCTACAGGTGTTTCACGACTTTTGCATATGTTAAAAAAAAAAAAAAAAATTTTTACCTAAAATGCTTGGTTTCCCAAAATTTTTACATTTTTAAAAAGGGTAATAGCAGAAAATACCCCCCAAAATTTGAAGCCCAATTTCTCCCGATTCAGAAAACACCCCATATGGGGGTGAGAAGTGCTCTGCTGGCGCAATACAGGTCTCAGAAGAGAAGGAGTCACATTTGGCTTTTTGAAAGCGAATTTTGCTCTGGGGGCATGTCACCTTTAGGAAGCCCCTATGGTGCCAGGACAGCAAAGAAAAACCACATGGCATATCATTTTGGAAACTAGACCCCTCGGGGAACGTAACAAGGGGTAATGTGAACCTTAATACCCCACAAGTGATTCACAACTTTTGCATATGTAAAAAAAAAAAAAAAAATTTTTACCTAAAATGTTGGTTTCCCAAAAATTTTTGATTTTTAAAAAGGGTAATAGCAGAAAATACCCCCCATAATTTGTAACACAATTTCTCCCGAGTACGGCGATACCCCATATGTGACCCTAAACTGTTGCCTTGAAATACGACAGGGCTCCAAAGTGAGAGCGCCATGCGCATTTGAGGCCTAAATTAGGGATTGCATAGGGGTGGACATAGGGGTATTCTACGCCAGTGATTCCCAAATAGGGTGCCTCCAGCTGTTGTAAAAGTCCCAGCATGCCTGGACAGTCAGTGGCTATCTGGTAATACTGGGAGTAGTTGTTTTGCAACAGCTGGAGGCTCCGTTTTGGAAACAGTGGCGTACCAGACGTTTTTCATTTTTATTGGGGAGGGGAGGGGGGCTGTGTAGGGGTATGTGTATATGTAGTGTTTTTTACTTTTTATTTTATTTTGTGTTAGTGTAGTGTAGTGTTTTTAGGGTACAGTCGCACGGGCGGGGGGTTCACAGTAGTTTCTCGCTGGCAGTTTGAGCAGCAGCAGAAAATTTGCCTCAGCTCAAACTTGCAGCCGGATACTTACTGTAATCCTCCGCCCATGTGAGTGCACCCTGTACGTTCACATTGGGGGGGGGGGAACATCCAGCTGTTGCAAAACTAAAACTCCCAGCATGTACGGTCTATCAGTGCATGCTGGGAGTTGTAGTTTTGCAACAGCTGGAGGCTCCGTTTTGGAAACGGTGGCGTACTAGACGTTTTTCATTTTTATTGTAGGGGTATGTGTATATGCAGTGTTTTTTACTTTTTATTTTATTTTGTGTTAGTGTAGTGTAGTGTTTTTAGGGTACAGTCGCATGGGCGGGGGTTCACAGTAGTTTCTCGCTGGCAGCTTGAGCTGCAGCAGAAAATTTGCTGCAGCTCAAACTTGCAGCCGGATACTTACTGTAATCCTGTACATTCACATTGGGGGGGGGGGGGGGGGGGAACATCCAGCTGTTGCAAAACTACAACTCCCAGCATGTACGGTCTATCACTGCATGCTGGGAGTTGTAGTTTTGCAACAGCTGGAGACACACAGGTTGTGAAACACCGAGTTTGGCAACAAACTCAGTGTTTTGCAACCAGTGTGCCTTCAGCTGTTGCAAAAGCTACAACCCCCAGCATGTACGGACAGCGGAAGGGCATGCTGGGTGTTGTAGTTATGCAACAGCGGGAGGCATACTACTTTGGCTGGGGATGCTGGGGATTGTAGTTATGCAACAGCTGGAGACACACTGGTTTGCTACTTAACTCAGTGTGCCTTCAGCTGTTGCAAAACTACAACTCTCAGCAGTCACCAACAGCCAACGGGCATGCTGGGAGTTGTAGTTATGCAACCAGCAGATGCACCACTACAACTCCCAGCATGCACTTAAGCTGTTTGTGCAAGCTGGGAGTTGTAGTTACACAACAGCTGAAGGTACACTTTTCCATAGAAAGAATGTGCCTCCAGCTGTTGCAAAACCATAAGTCCCAGCATGCCCATAAGTGCATGCTGGGAGTTGTGGTGGTCTGCCTCCTCCTGTTGCATAACTACAGCTCCCAGCATGCCCTTTTTGCATGCTGGGAGCTGTTGCTAAGCAACAGCAGGAGGCTGTCACTCACCTCCTGCTGCTGCTGATCGCCGCACAGGTCAGTCCCGCCGCCGCCGCCGTCGTCGTCGCTCCTGGGGCCCCGATCCCAACATTAACGCCGGGGATCGGGGTCCCCAGCACCAGGGGTGCACGTCCCGCACCCGCTCACGTCCTCCGGTAGAGGGGCGGAGCGGGTGCTGGAGTGACACCCGCAGCAGGCGCCCTGATTGGTCGGCCGGTATTCCGGCCGACGAATCAGGGCGATCGTGAGGTGGCACCAGTGCCACCTCACCCCTGCAGGCTCTGGCTGTTCGGGGCCGTCTCTGACGGCCCCGATCAGCCAGTAATTCCGGGTCACCGGGTCACTGGAGACCCGATTGACCCGGAATCGCCGCAGATCGCTGGACTGAATTGTCCAGCGATCTGCGGCCATCGCCGACATGGGGGGGCATAATGACCCCCCTGGGCGATATGCCGCGATGCCTGCTGAACGATTTCAGCAGGCATCGGGCACCGGCTCCCCTCCGGCTAGCGGCAGGGGGCCGGGAAAGGACAGGACGTACTCCTACGTCCTCGGTCCTTAAGGACTCGGAAACGGGGGCGTAGGAGTACGTCCATTGTCCTTAAGGGGTTAACTTAGTGTTTCCAAACCAGTGTTCCTCCAGCTGTTGCAAAACTACAACTCCCAGCATGCACGGACAGCCAAAGGGCATGCTCGGAGTTTGCAACAGCTGGATGTTTGCCCCCTCCCCCCAATGTGAATCTACAGGGAACACTCACATGGGCGGAGGTTTACTGGTACGCTACTGTTTCCAAAACGGAGCCTCCAGCTGTTGCAAAATAATAACTCCCAGTATTGCCGGACAGCCATTGACTGTCCAGGCATGCTGGGAGTTTTGCAACAGCTGGAGGCACCCTGTTTGGGAATCATTGGCATAGAATACCCCTATGTCCACCCCTATGCAAATCCCTAATTCAGGCCTCAAATGCGCATGGCGCTCTCTCACTTTGGAGCCCTGTCGTATTTCAGGGCAACAGTTTTGGGACACATATGGGGTATCGCCGTACTCGGGAGAAATTGCCTTACAAATTTTGGGGGGCTTTTTCTTCTTTAACCCCTTATGAAAAGGTGAAGTTGGGGTCTACACCAGCATGTTAGTGTAAAAAAATAAATTTTTTACACTGACATGCTGGTGTTGCCCTATACTTTTCATTTTCACAAGAGGAAAAAGGGAAAAAAGACCCTCTAAATTTGTAATGCAATTTCTCCCGACTACGGAGATATCCCATATGTGGGCGCAAAGTGCTCTGGGGGCGCACAACAAGGCCCAGAAGGGAGAGTGCACCATGTACATTTGAGGCGATTTGCACAGGGGTGGCTGATTGTTACAGCAGTTCTGACAAAAGCAAAACAATAAATATCCATATGTGACCCCATTTTGGAAACTAAACCCCTCACGGAATGTAATAAGGGGTGCAGTGAGCATTTACACCCCACTGGTGTATGACAGATTTTTGGAACAGTGGTCTGTGAAAATGAAAAATAACATTTTTGATTTGCACAGTCCACTGTTTCAAATATCTGTCAAACGCCAGTGGGGTGTAAATGCTCACTGTACCCCTTATTAAATTCCATGAGGGGTATAGTTTCCAAAATGGGGTCACATGTGGGGGGGTCCACTGTTCTGGCACCATAGGGGCTTCCTAAATGGGACATGCCCCCCAAAAACCCTTTCAGAAAAACTCGCTCTCCAAAATCCCATTGTCGCTCCTTCCCTTCTGAGCCCTCTACTGCGCCCGCCGAACACTTTACATACGCATATGAGGTATTTCCTTACTAAAGAGAAATTGGGTTACAAATTTTAGGGTGATTTCTCTCCTTTTACCCCTTGTAAAAATTCAAAAATTGGGTCTACAAGAAAATGCGAGTGTAAAAAATGAAGATTTAGAATTTTCTCCTTCACTTTGCTGCTATTCCTGTGAAACACCTAAAGGGTTAAAACACTTACTGAATGTCATTTTGAATACTTTGGGGGGTGCAGTTTTTATAATGGGGTAATTTATGGGGTATTTCTAATATGAAGACCCTTAAAATCCACTTCCAACCTGAACTGGGCCCTGAAAAATTACGATTTTGAAAATCTTGAGAAAAATTGGAAAATTGCTGCGGAACTTTGAAGCCCTCTGGTGTCTTTCAAAAGTAAAAACTTGTCAATTTTTTTATGCAGACACAAAGTAGACATATTGTATATGTGAATCAATATGTAATTTATTTGGAATATCCATTTTCCTTTCAAGCAGAGACTTTCAAAGTTAGAAAAATGCTAAATTTTCAAAATTTTCATGAAATTTTTAGATTTTTTACCAAGAAAGGATGCAAATATCAGTGAAAGTTTACCAATAACATAAAGTAGAATATGTCACGAAAAAACAATCTCGGAATCAGAATGATAAGTAAAAGCATTCCAGAGTTATTAATGTTTAAAGTGACAGTGGTCAGATTTTCAAAAAATGCCCAGGTCATGAAGGTGAAAATGGGCTGGGTCATGAAGGGGTTAAATCAACTGGTGCCAGAAAGTTAAACAGAGTTGTAAATTACTTCTATTAAAAAATCTTAATCCTTCCTGTACTTATTAGCTGCTGAATACTACAGCGGAAATTATTTTCTTTTTGAAACACAGAAGTCTGCTGACATCACGAGCACAGTGCTCTCTGCTAACATCTCTGTCCACCTCCTGTGAAATAGGGGAGGGGATGCACGGCTACAGAGGGAGCCACTCCCCCCACATTGCAAAGCAAAAACAAAATAAAATAAAAATGTAGCCAGCACCTAAACCCAATACACGGGTGCATGCTGCTGTGGCAAGTACAAGACATGTAAAAAAAGAAAATGGCAGCAGCACACTTCAACAAAATGGAGGCTCTTAGCGCACTTTTTGATCAAAACATGTTATGTTGCACAGTGTATCTCGACATTTAACATTGTATCATGATAGCGCAATATTACATTTCTGAGGCTTACGATTATTGAA